>NC_071989.2:37441893-37744924 GCF_028885655.2 Pongo abelii
GCCCCCCAGACACATTCGTCATCAGCTCAATTTTCATCTTTATTAAGGGATTATCTAGTCAGTGATGGGCTCCTTCATAGGGTGTTGCAAACCCAAGAGTTGACATATATTTTACTTGCCTGGTCCCTGTGGACATCTGAATTTGAGACCTGTGGAATCATTCTGACTAGCTGCAGACTTCATAATTTGTAATTTGGCTTAGAAATATGTTTTTGACTAAAATCAATGATCCAGCATAGAGTTAAGAAAACTAGGGAAAAAATGGGTTTAAAAAACTTAATTCTAGGATCAGTAGAGAAAACTGTTTATCGTCATTAAATGTGAAACAATAGTACTGTGAACATTTCATTTCCAAGCAAACTTCTGAGTTTAAATGTATCATAAACCCTAATAAAAAATGCTTATTTACAAATAAAAATTAAGGATCAAAGCAAGGTGTTTAGGTTTTTTTTTATAAAACAAAATGACTGTTGGGGGATGACTCCTCAAACATAGCAGATACTCAAAGTTTTCTACATTTTATAAACTAAGCAAGGGAGCAGGCAGTTATCAGATTCAAACAGATCATTGTTTCCAAAAAAGAAAAGAACATATTAAATTTCATAGAGACTTATTTAGGTTTACACTGATTCCCATTTGGCAATAATATTTGCCTTTTATCGAGCATCTAACACACCCAATAAAAAAACTTTATTTGGCAAATTCACAAAAAATAGGCATTACAACTGATCTACCTTTTCCTTTTTTGCCAAAGTGAAAGCTTTGAGTGTTGCTCCTTGAGAATCATGTTTCTCACAGCTGCTGCCAGCCTCCACTGTCCCCAGCTTTCTTAGCTGGGTGACAAGGGAGTTAGTTGCCCAGTGACAGGGATCTGGAATCTAAAGAGTGAGCTGGACCCAAAGAAGGTTTAGGAGGCACCCTCTGGCGACTGGGTTCCTGAAGTGTGCTGGAAGGGGGCATGGGTTTCAGGCTGACCCCTCTTCAGGCATTCCTAGTAAAGCCACAAGGGGTTCCAGGGCTGTAGAGGTCCCCTTGGGCACAGGGTGGGTGCATTCATGCTTGCACAAGTCACTGGCACTCAAGAAGGCCTTGGGACAGTAGGGGCAGGTGTAGGGGTAAACTGAGCTGTAGGTACAGCTGGATGTGCACAGCCCAGCCCAGTCTCAGAAGCTCTTTAAACTGAGTGCAGCAAAAGGGCCGGATCTGGGTATGAGCACTCATGCAGACGCAACAACATTTTGTGAAGAAGGTCTCCTTGCACAAACAGATCTGTCCATTTTAAAACAACTTTATTGGGCTTTGCTTTCAATAGGTCTCAAGGAGATTGATTCTAACTATGAAATTTTTTTTCTGAGGTAAAGCTGTGCTATATTTTCCTATTTCGGCAAGATTTCTAAACACTAAGCACTCTGTTCAAAAGAACTGGATGAGTCTGTTCTATGAGAGAATTAAAAGCATTTCAAACACAACAAGAAATCAGTTAGAAGCTGAAAATGAGCAACAACTTCATCTTTCAATAATATATCACTACTTTTTTTCAGAAAAGACTGTTCTAACATAGTTCCTATATAATTTTAAAAGCAATCGCTAGTGGAAACTCAGTAATGAAAGATGTCAAATATGTGTGCTTATGCTGCTCTTTCAGTGTTTTATGTTGCTTTCATTTATTTTCTTAGTTTTTAGTCAAAATGTAGCAATTGTTTCAAAAATGGTACAGTTGGCATACTTTCACTCTGTGATTTGTAAAACACAACTATTTTTAAATGGTATAGTAGGCAAAACTTCTTACCTAGAAATTTCTGAACTTGTATCTACTTGCATTGATTGAGGAGTGGTATGCTCAGGATGTGAAAAGGCTTCGATCATACTATCAATAAAAATTAACAGGTGATTAGGAAGCAAGATATTCTTTGCATTATCTAAGGTATGAGTGATCTATGCTCAGCCATCTAAGAGTCTAAACATCCTCTTATCTTCTGTAATGTTTAGCTCATAATTACCATCTGTTTACATTTGTCTCCATAGCAATTAGTAACAGATCTAAGCAAAAGCAAAAAAATATGTCTGGATGACTTAAAACACCACTTAAATACTGCTGACTGCTCAGCAATGAAAAAAACAGAACCCAAAATGAGGGGACATGAGGTTAGTTAAGACCCAAATTTCACCTATAGAAGAAGGAGACACTATGCTCAGAACACTAGAGCCCATTGTCACATTTGAAACTGTAAAGAGGCTGGGCACGATGGCTCACGACTGTAATCTCAGCACTGTAGGAGGCCAAGGCAGGCGGATCACCTGAGCTCAGGAGTTCGAGACCAGCCTGGGTGACATGGTGAATCCCATCTCTAAAAAAAATACAAAAAAATTAGCTAGGCATGGTGGTGCACACCTGCAGTCCCAGCTACTCGGGAGGCTGGGGCAGGAGGATGGCTTTATCCTGGGAGGCGGAGGTTGCAGTGAGCCAAGATTGCACCACTGTACTCTACCCTGGGCAACAGAGCAAGACCCTGTTTCCAAAAAAAAAAGGAAGAAAAGAAAAAAGAAACTGTAAAGATTAGTGTTTGTCTTCTCTCTCTCTCTTCTTGGGTAATTTTCCAAAGGAATCATTTTTATGAATAGAAGTATCTAAATTACTTGTAAAGGCCCATAGTATTAAATATATTCTTTTTAATTGTCCACAGAAAAACTAACAAAATTTGCATAGTGAAAAGAAAAAGAAAATCCAATTATGTTGCTTTTTTTTTTTTTTTGAGACGGAGTCTTGCTCTGTCACCCAGGCTGGAGTGCAGTGGCCTGATCTCGGCTCACTGCAAGCTCCGCCTCCCCGGGTCATGCCATTCTCCTGCCTCAGCCTCCCGAGTAGCTGTAACTACAAGCGCCCACCACCACACCCAGTTAATTTTTTGTATTTTTAGTGGAGACAGGGTTTCGCCGTGTTAGCCAGGATGGTCTCGATCTCTTGACCTCATGATTCACCCACCTCAGCCTCCCAAAGTGCTGGGATTACAGGCATGAGCCACCACGCCTGGCCATGTTGCCTTTCTTATCTAAGGGAATTCTAAAATTCTAGAACTTCTAAAATTCTAAAGATTTAGAAATCATGTCCAAACTGCAACCCATGAAAACTGCCTTCAGCTCTCCTTGAAGCAATAAGCTAGCCAGCAGTGTATGTGTACATCATAGCCCTAATGAATAGTGTATAGTAATCATCACAACAGTGAAAGATTTTATACATACATAAAATAATTCATAATGGTTCTTTATTTGATTCAATAAAAATGGAATGAGTATGAAAAGTGGTTCCCTACTTAGCAGCTAAATAAGCTTTGGCCTATTTACAGCTTTATTTTGATAAGGCTGATAGTGATGAGAGAACAAAAGGCATTTTAGATATCACTATTTATTTCACTCTATCAATACACAGAAGTATAACATTTACCAAAAATCATTTTACCATAACTATAAACTGAAGTTACAGTTTCACTAGAAACACAATACCACCCTAAATCGTGTATTGTAAATTATGAAAGAAAAAAGCTGAAAGCTTCACTGAGGTAACCAGTGACAATCACTGTCATACTTTTTTGCCCCTTACCCTTTTTGTTCAGTCAATTTTTCCTCCATATTTGTCTCCAGTGGTTCTTCCCTTTGACACTGAACCTCTTCTGTGAACTCCTGTTAAAATGAATAGTATCCAAAAAGAAAACAGGTAAAACAAATAGGTATTACTGTCTTGAGTATTTTGAGTCTCATATTAGCCACTTAACCAGAGTAACAACAGTCTACAAGCAAGTGAGAAATCAAACAGTAAAATGTACTCCCAGGCCTGCTCTGACCTAATCTTTATACTGTGTGAATTGCCTCCAGTCTGTCACACTGGGCTATTTAGCATGTTAAGTTACAAAGACAAGATTGTGTCAGTAGACTAACACACTGTAAATTATATACACCTAACACTATATGATTATTCTTTTCCCTGTAAAAACAACTATAAAACCAGGAAAAATGAATCCTTATTGTTGCGATGGAAGATGAAATGAATGAAATGAAGCGAGAAGGGAAGTTTAGAGAAAAAAGAATAAAAAGAAACGAGCAAAGCCTCCAAGAAATATGGGACTATGTGAAAAGACCAAATCTATGTCTGATTGGTGTACCTGAAAGTGACGGGGAGAATGGAACCAAGTTGGAAAACACTCTGCAGGATATTATCCAGGAGAACTTCCCCAATCTAGCAAGGCAGGCCAACATTCAGATTCAGGAAATACACAGAACGCCACAAAGATACTCCTCAAGAAGAGCAACTCCAAGACACATAATTGTGAGATTCACCAAAGTTGAAATGAAGGAAAAAATGTTAAGGGCAGCCAGAGAGAAAGGTCGGGTTACCCTCAAAGGGAAGCCCATCAGACTAACAGCGGATCTCTCAGCAGAAACTCTACAAGCCAGAAGAGAGTGGGGGCCAATATTCAACATTCTTAAAGAAAAGAATTTTTAACCCAGAATTTCATATCCAGCCAAACTAAGCTTCATAAGTGAAGGAGAATTAAAATACTTTACAGACAAGAAAATGCTGAGAGATTTTGTCACCACCAGGCCTGCCCTAAAAGAGCTCCTGAAGGAAGCGCTAAACATGGAAAGGCACAACCGGTACCAGCCGCTGCAAAATCATGCCAAAATGTAAAGACCATCGAGACTAGGAAGAGACTGCATCAACTAATGAGCAAAATAACCAGCTAACATCATAATGACAGGATCAAATTCACACATAACAATATTAACTTTAAATGTAAATGGACTAAATGCTCCAATTAAAAGACACAGACTGGCAAATTGGATAAAGACTCAAGACCCATCAGTGTGCTGTATTCAGGAAACCCATCTCACGTGCAGAGACACACATAGGCTCAAAATAAAAGGATGGAGGAAGATCTACCAAGAAAATGGAAAACAAAAAAAGGCAGGGGTTGCAATCCTAGTCTCTGATAAAACAGACTTTAAACCAACAAAGACCAAAAGAGACAAAGAAGGCCATTACATAATGGTAAAGGGATCAATTCAACAAGAAGAGCTAACTATCCTAAATATATATGCACCCAATACAGGAGCACCCAGATGCATAAAGCAAGTCCTGAGTGACCTACAAAGAGACTTAGACTCCCACACATTAATAATAGGAGACTTTAACACCCCACTGTCAACATTAGACAGATCAACGAGACAGAAAGTCAACAAGGATACCCATGAATTGAACTCAGCTCTGCACCAAGCAGACCTAGCGGACCTAATAGACATCTACAGAACTCTCCACCCCAAATCAACAGAATATACATTTTTTTCAGCACCACACCACACCTATTCCAAAATTGACCACATACTTGGAAGTAAAGCTCTCCTCGGCAAATGTAAAAGAACAGAAATTATAACAAACTATCTCTCAGATCACAGTGCAATCAAGCTAGAACTCAGGATTAAGAATCTCACTCAAAACCGCTCAACTACATGGAAACTGAACAACCTGCTCCCGAATGACTACTGGGTACATAACGAAATGAAGGCAGAAATAAAGATGTTCTTTGAAACCAATGAGAACCAAGACACAACATACCAGAATCTCTGGGATGCATTCAAAGCAGTGTGTAGAGGGAAATTTATAGCACTAAATGCCCATAAGAGAAAGCAGGAAAGATCCAAAATTGACACCCTAACATCACAATTAAAAGAACTCGAAAAGCAAGAGCAAACACATTCAAAAGCTAACAGAAGGCAAGAAATAACTAAAATCAGAGCAGAACTGAAGGAAATAGAGACACAAAAAAACCTTCAAAAAAATAATGAATCCAGGAGCAGGTTTTTTGAAAGGATCAAAAAAATTGATAGACCGCTAGCAAGATTAATAAAGAAAAAAAGAGAGAAGAATCAAATAGATGCAATAAAAATTGATAAAGGGGATATCACCACTGATCGCACAGAAATACAAACTACCATCAGAGAATATTACAAACACCTCTATGCAAATAAACTAGAAAATCTAAAAGAAATGGATAAATTCCTCGACACACACACCCTCCCAAGACTAAACCAGGAAGAAGTTGAATCTCTGAATGACCAATAACAGGAGCTGAAATTGTGGCAATAATCAATAGCTTACCAACCAAAAAAAGTCCAGGACCAGATGGATTCACAGCCAAATTCTACCAGAGGTACAAGGAGGAACTGGTACCATTCCTTCTGAAACTATTCCAATCAATAGAAAAAGAGGGAATCCTCCCTAACTCATTTTATGAGGCCAGCATCATCCTGATACCAAAGCCTGGCAGAGACACAACCAAAAAAGAGAATTTTAGACCAATATCCTTGATGAACATTGATGCAAAAATCCTCAATAAAATACTGGCAAACAGAATCCAGCAGCACATCAAAAAGCTTATCCACCATGATCAAGTGGGCTTCATCCCTGGGATGCAAGGCTGGTTCAATATACGCAAATCAATAAATGTAATCCAGCACATAAACAGAACCAAAGACAAAAACCACATGATTATCTCAATAGATGCAGAAAAGGCCTTTCACAAAATTCAACAACCCTTCATGCTAAAAACTCTCAATAAATTAGGTATTGATGGGACGTATCTCAAAATAATAAGAGCTATTTATGGCAAACCCACAGCCAATATCATACTGAATGGGCAAAAACGGGAAGCATTCCCTTTGAAAACTGGCACAAGACAGAGATGCCCTCTCTCACCACTCCTATTCGACATCGTGTTGGAAGTTCTGGCCAGGGCAATTAAGCAGGAGAAGGAAATAAAGGGTATTCAATTAGGAAAAGAGGAAGTCAAATTGTCCCTGTTTGCAGATGACATGATTGCATATCTAGAAAACCCCATCGTCTCAGCCCAAAATCTCCTTAAGCTGATAAGCAACTTCAGCAAAGTCTCAGGATACAAAATCAATGTAGAAAAATCACAAGCATTCTTATACACCAACAACAGACAAACAGAGAGCCAAATCATGAGTGAACTCCCATTCACAATTGCTTCAAAGAGAATAAAATACCTAGGAATCCAACTTACAAGGGACATGAAGGACCTCTTCAAGGAGAACTACAAACCACTGCTCAAGGAAATAAAAGAGGATACAAACAAATGGAAGAACATTTCATGCTCATGGATAGGAAGAATCAATATTGTGAAAATGGCCATACTGCCCAAGGTAATTTACAGATTCAATGCCATCCCCATCAAGCTACCAATGCCTTTCTTCACAGAATTGGAAAAAACTACTTCAAAGTTCATATGGAACCAAAAAAGAGCCTGCATCGCCAAGACAATCCTAAGCCAAAAGAACAAAGCTGGAGGCATCACACTAGCTGACTTCAAACTATACTACAAGGCTACAGTAACCAAAACAGCATGGTACTGGTACCAAAACAGAGATATAGATCAATGGAACAGAACAGAGCCCTCAGAAATAATGCCGCATATCTACAACTATTTGATCTTTGACAAACCTGAGGAAAACAAGAAATGGGGAAAGGATTCCCTATTTAATAAATGGTGCTGGGAAAACTGGCTAGCCATATGGAGAAAGCTGAAACTGGATCCCTTCCTTACACCTTATACAAAAATCAATTCAAGATGGATTAAAGACTTAAATGTTAGACCTAAAACCATAAAAACCCTAGAAGAAAACCTAGGCATTACCATTCAGGACATAGGCATGGGCAAGGACTTCATGTCTAAAACACCAAAAGCAATGGCAACAAAAGCCAAAATTGACAAATGGGATCTAATTAAACTAAAGAGCTTCTGCACAGCAAAAGAAACTACCATCAGAGTGAACAGGCAACCTACAAAATGGGAGAAAATTTTTGCAACCTACTCATCTGACAAAGGGCTAATATCCAGAATCTACAATGAACTCAAACAAATTTACAAGAAAAAAACAAACAACCCCATCAAAAAGTGGGCGAAGGACATGAACAGACACTTCTCAAAAGAAGACATTTATGCAGCCAAAAAACACATGAAAAAATGCTCACCATCACTGGCCATCAGAGAAATGCAAATCAAAACCACAATGAGATACCATCTCACACCAGTTAGAATGGCAATCATTAAAAAGTCAGGAAACAACAGATGCTGGAGAGGATGTGGAGAAATAGGATCACTTTTACACTGTTGGTGGGACTGTAAACTAGTTCAACCCTTGTGGAAGTCAGTGTGGCGATTACTCAGGGATCTAGAACTAGAAATTCCATTTGACCCAGCCATCCCATTACTGGGTATATACCCAAAGGACTATAAATCATGCTGCTATAAAGACACATGTACACGTATGTTTGTTGCGGCACTATTCACAATAGCAAAGACTTGGAACCAACCCAAATGTCCAACAATGATAGACTGGATTAAGAAAATGTGGCACATATACACCATGGAATACTATGCAGCCATAAAAAATGATGAGTTCATGTCCTTTGTAGGGACATGGATGAAATTGGAAATCATCATTCTCAGTAAATTATCACAAGAACAAAAAACCAAACACCACATGTTCTCACTCATAGGTGGGAATTGAATAATGAGAACATATGGACACAGGAAGGGGATCATCACACTCTGGGGACTGTTGTGGGGTGGGGGGAGGGGGGAGGGATAGCATTGGGAGATATACCTAATGCTAGATGACGAGTTAGTGGGTGCAGTGCACCAGCATGGCACATGTATACATATGTAACTAACCTGCACATTGCACACATGTACCCTAAAACCCAAAGTATAACAATAATAAATAAATAAAAGAAAAAAAATTGAAAAAAAAAAAAAAAAAAAGAATTGTTGCAAGGCAGGCAGATCCACTTGAGGTCAGGAGTTCTAGATCAGCCTGGCCAACATGGTGAAACTCCGTCTCTACAAAAAAATACAAAAAATTAGTCAGGCATGGTGGCGCATACCTGTAGTCCCAGCTACTTGGGATGCTGAGGCAGAATCGCTTGAACCTGGGAGGTGGAAGCTGCAGTTAGCCAAGATCACACCACTGCACTCCAGCCTGGGCAACAGAGCAAGACTGTCTCAAAAATAAAAATAAAAATAAAAAAGAATTGTTACAACAGATAGGGCACGGTGGCTCACACCTGTAATTTCAGCACTTTGAGAGGTTGAGGCTAGGAGTTCAAGACCAGACTAAGCAACATAGCAAGGCCCAGTCTCTACAAAAAAATGTTTTTTTAAAAAAATTAGCTGGGCATAGTGGTGTGCACCTATAGTAAGACCCAGCTACTTGGGAGGCTGAGGCAAGAGGATTACTTTATTCCAGGAATTACAGGCTGCAGTGAGCCATGATCGTGCCACTGCACTCCAGCTTGGGCAAAAGAACAAGACCCTCACCTCAAAAAAAAAAAAACCAACACAGAATTGTTACAATAATTGGAAATGTCTATGTTCCCCCTGGAAATTCAGTGTATAGAGTTTTGAGAAAAATAATACCAAAAAGTATATATATGTATAAAAAGTATACTACAGCTGAATTATACTTTTTAATTTTTTTTTTAAAGACAGGGTCTCACTCTGTTGCCCAGGCTGGAATGCAGTAGCACAATACAGCTCACTACAGCCTCAAACTCCTGGAGTCAAATGATCCTCTCACCTCAGCCTTCCCAAGTAGCTGAGACTACTACAGGCGCATGCCATCATGCCCGGCTATTTTTTAATTTTTTGTAGAGATGGAGTCTTGTTCTCTTGACCAGGCTGGTCTAAAACTCCTGGCCTCAAGCAATCCTCCCGCCTCAGCCTCCCAAAGTGCTGGGATTACAGGCATCAGTTGCCATGCTTGGCCATACTTCCATACTTTTTAAATAAAGGACACATTTGCTACTCTTCATTAAATAAATTTGCTACAGCAGTTTATGACATGAAAATTTCATTGCCTGAAATTATTGGACATGTTACTACACTGTACTAGAATTTCAGGGAAAGAAAAATGCCACACAGCATGGCTATATTCTATAACCCATAGTGCATTTTTAAGAGCTAGCCTTGCTTTGATATATTTAATAACAATGAATAAAAACATGTATAATTTAAACACTGCACAAAATGAAAGATGAATAATTGTATCCACTATTTATTGACTTACTTCTTCTAACTGCTGTGGTAAAGTCATCATGCAAATGGCAAGACTGGGACTTCTGAAACCTCCAACAGATTCTTCAATGTCTTCTAGCGATAAGTGAAGATGAAGAGAAAACTGATCATTTAAAAAATAAGCTATTGACTTTTTAGAGGGCTCAGGGAATATTACCAGAAACAATATAATGACAGAAATACTTTCTATCGTTTTTATAAAGACAGTCTTTCAAAACACCTGGAGTCTATTCCATCTTCATCAGGTAAATCCCAGATGAGCCTTGAGAAGCCTTATTATTCAGTATGTTTAACTCCACATAGTGCTCTGAGAGTTTCTGTCTTAAGGAAGACTGCTGGGGAGAGGTTTATAGAGTTGCTTCACAGAAATTAACAGACCATAATTATTATATAAGCAGCACAAGAGGCCCAACAATTGTAAAAGAGCACCAACATAAAACTACCTTAGATCTTCTTGGTTTTATTAAAACCAAAATTAGAGTTAATATGCTCAATATTTCATAAATATTTAATTCTCTTTTTATTTTAGGTTACTGTAAACATACTAACTTAGGTATAAGACTAAATAAGTTATCTCAGATAATATTATTTACCAATTTCAAATTAATAAAGCCAAAAAAATAGATTATCTAAATGAACTGACCTTCATAGTCTGGTATGTGCATATCCACTTCCTCTTCTGTAAATGCTTCTACTTCGAAAAGATTCTCATCAATATCTATAAATTCTTTTTTAGTATTATGAGTGATGGAAATAATGTCATCATTGATTTCTTCTATATCAGGATTTTTTGCTTCAGTTGGCATTCTACTGAAAAAAATGCAGCAACTAAAATTACAACTATTCTTGGAGATAAAGAGCTAATTCAGTTTTGGGTTTTTTGTTTTTATTTAAATGGAGTCTCACCCAGGCTGGAGTGCAATGGTGCAATCTCGGCTTAATTCAGTTTTTTAAAAGCAAAGAACAAACTTTGGTTTCATATTTATAAAATCTTTATTTAAAAAATTCTGATACATAGAAGCTCAGGTAAAGATTGTTCAGTAAATAACTAAACATTATAGTTCTTATGATTGGAATAATTTCAACTTATCTAAAACTATCATTCTCACAAAGGACTCCATGCTATAATGGCTTTTGCCTTGGTATTCAAAGCTATGTTACTCCTAGCATTGCTTCATATATAAAAATGGATGAAAGGATTAGTTCAACTTCTGATGTGGGAAATAAATTGATAAAGGAATCTCTCAGGATGAATTAATTGCTCTCTCAGAAGATATAAGCTAGACCAAGAGGGAAGAAATACAATTTGCAATGAATTGTTAAAGCACCTCAGAGAGCTCACTGCCTGCTCCTCTACTTCAAAAAATGCTCATTCCTTTAACTTTCAAGGGTTTGATCTTCCCTTTAAGCCCAAATGCCATCAAACCACGTGTCTTATATTGAAAAGAAGAGTATAATCAGCAACTTACTTCAAGATATTTTGACAAGATTTATTCTGTCCATTTCTTTCCTCAGTTCCACCTGGAGTTGCTACTGCAACTGAACCGCCAGCATCTGATTTGCTCTCCCTTTCAATATTGGGTCCAATCTGACACCCAGTGTCACGATTCTCTATCATCTAAAGCAAACCATTTAAAGTATTTAGTATCTATTGAACCCTTTATTTTTCACCATATTTTAAAATTATTCATTCTTTCTACAGGAATTCTGAATAAACCTCTTATTCATTTATCAAATATTTACTGCATTTCTACAACTCAATATTTGTTGCTGAAGCAATGATCAAGTCTTTATTCTAACTGGAAAAAGCAAATCAGACTACCTAAATAGCATTCAAAAGAAATCAGCCTTACAAATTTGTAAGGCATATTGTCATTGTTTTCAGGCCACAAAACAGTGGCAAAAAAATTATAATATTCTCATTTCATTCCCTTTGCTATATCATAAAGACATTCAGTAGTTATTTCAAAATGACATAGTAGACAAAAATACATGCAGCTAAAAATGCAAGGTACGTATCCCTTTTGTCTCACTTAAAATTTCCATATACATTACCTAGAAATACACATTTCAAGGATGACCAATATCACAGTATCATATCAACTGTATACCTTGTAATAACAGAAACCAATCTCAAGGAAAAAAAGGACTAGTGTGGTGGCTCCCACCTGTAATCCCAACATTTTGAGAGGCCAAGGCGGGAAGGTCACTTGAGCCCAGGAGTTTGAGACCAGCTTGGGTAACAAAGGGAAACCCTGTCTCTATAAAAAATTTAAAAATTAGCCAGGCATAGTGGCATGAGCCTGTGGTCCCAGCTGCTTGGAAGATTCAAGTGGAAGGATCACTTGAGCCCAGGAGGTCAAGACTGCAGGCAGCTGTGATCCTAAGACTGCACTCCAGCCTGGGTGATAAAGCAAGACTCTGGACCAGGCACAGTGGCTCACACCTGTAATCCCAGCACTTTGGGAGGCCGAGGCGGGCGGATCACAAGGTCAGGAGTTTGAGACCACCCTAGCCAATATGGTGAAACCCCATTTCTACTAAAAAATACAAAAATTAGTCAGGCGTGGTGGCGCGCGCCTGTAGTCCCAGCTACTCGCAAGGCTGAGGCAGGAGAATCACTTGAATCCAGGAGGTGGAGGTTGTAGTGAGTTGAGACCACGCCACTGCACTCCAGCCTGGGTGACAGAGTGAGACTCCATCTCAAAAAAAACAAACAAAACAAAACAAAAAGCAAGACTCTGTCTCAAAAAATGAATAAGTAAAAAATAAAAGGAAACAAATTCACATATTCACATACACACACACACACGTACACACTCACATTCACATCCTTCAGCCTAGAATAAACTACTTCGGAATAAAAGCACTTGCCATTGACTAGGGAAGAAAGAATAGTTAATTAAACACTAACTCCTCTACTGACTCCCATCTGCCTTTCTGTGTTTGGTTCTCCAACCTCTTCTGGCCTGAGAGTATAAGAAAAACGATCCCCTAATGGACTTGATGAGACATCAGTAATTAAAACTAGAGAGGCACCTAGTCCTTCTTCATCTGAACCAAAACCTGAAACTGAAAGGAGAAATAATATAAGTGTAATACCACTTGTAATATCACTTAAAATTATCTCCTTCCCTTTTTTCTTTTTTATAAATACACATAAAACTTCAAAACCTCACAGCCTCTCTGAAAGCACTTTATTGTTAAGAATTAAAGGAACCACTGGAAGAAAAAAATAGGAGATACTGATTATAATCAACATTGTCATTAATTTTCTATTATTTAATGATTCTTTAATAGATGGGAAATGTAAACATAGTTTTAATCTAAAATGAGAATTCTCATTTGTAAGTAATAAACAATTGATACGCTTACCTTAACAATGGCATTTTTTGCCTTATATGTAGCAAAATAGGGTTGTTGCAAAAGCCATAATGATGTAAGAATGGCAGCTGTAGAGGTCTTTACATGAATTACTGGACTGTACTCAGAGGATGACTCAGTTATACCAGAATCACAGAGTAGCCTTCTATCAGACCACCTTATCATCCATTCCAGCAGTCTTCCTATACTGCCAAATGTGTTTAGTGCTAAAGGAAGATCTTCTTGAGGGTTAATATCATTGCACTGAATAGCTTTGAAAATACATCTTCTAGTTTTAATGGACTTGGGAGTCCAAAAAATGTGGTTTGATGATCTCTGGATTAGACACTTCTCTCTAGTGTCATCTTGTATTTTGTAAATTGACTTTTGTTTTAAACCAAATAATCCACTCATTCCTTCATTCTTACTGACTTCATTCGAAGGATATTGCAAAAAAGGTTTGATCCCTTGATTAACCAGTACTGATGATGAAAGTTCCTGGTTTCCTAAATGCATGCCATATTTATCATTTAAAGAGGATGATTTTTCTGATTCATAGGACTCAGGAGCAACAACAAAGCAAGAACCAGCTCTAAACACATTCTGGCTTTTAGTTTTGCTCTGACGTCGTTTTAATGTTGTATGTACATCAAAAAGTAAAGAATTAAGTTCATGTTCTCTAAGCTTTCCAGAAAAACTAGTTAGAAATGGAATGCCAGCATCCCTGGAGTAAGGTAGGTCTCTTTCAAGAATGTAACTCAAAAACAGATCAAGGAATTTAATATATTCATCATCATCACGTTCAAATTCCCAAACCCCTATTACAGGAAGTGTATTTTGTGATAATTTTTCATGATCTTCTTTCTTTGTAGGATTTTCTTTCTGATTACACATTTTCTTTTTATCAGTGGGTTTACCAATTGATGTTAATTCCATGTGATTTGGGGCATTTCTATAGCAAAAAAATAAAATAAAATAAGACAAAATTAAAGATCATTTAATCACTAAAACTGATCTTAGAATTGACATGAAAAATTCTCTCCAATGATTAAGTCATGTATATTTTGTGTGCCTCAATTACCTACATTTCAAACGAGGGAGTGGGACTAAATGATTTCTAAGTGTTTTCAAGAGTGGAACATTTCTACTATGAGATAAAAAAAAATAATATCAAAAGGGAAAATTTGTATTAGAAGAGATTAAAATGTGTCCACAGAAATTTCACTATAAAAGAACATGAATGATTTTTCTGTGGGTAAAAGAAATAGTCCTCTAATGGGTCAGATTTTAGGAATACAAAGTCAACAAAAACTCCAAGCCACTGATATACAACAAAATTTAGGATTTCTTGTTTCTCTCTTGCATCTGCCCGCTCAGCTCCCCTAATACCATGCATAATAAGCAAGACTGTCCTTTTTTGTTTTACCACACAAAAACTGGGAACTTTTTCTAAACACTTTTAGCTGCTATGAAACCTGTTGGGCAGACACCTTAACTGCCCAACCACAACTCCTTTTAAATGTTTCTTCTCAACATGGTTCTTAGGGCAGAACACAGATCCTTAGTTCCCTCAGTAAGAGAACAGGTGTTGGCCACCTGGGCTGAAAGCATCCCATCCCTTCTGATTGAGGCAATTTCCTTCCCTGAAATATTTCCCTTAAAAATATTAAGGAAATTTAAGGAAAAAATTTCCTTAAAAATAATATGGCTAACTCAGTAACCTCAAACTGTTTAAGTCTAAAGATTACTAAAAAAAACTGAAAGTCCTCCAGTGAAGTGCAGAATTTCATCTACTCCTTTGATTTTATAATTTCAGATGGCAAAATTATTTCATATATCAATAATACTTAAAGTAAATTTTCAAAGTATAGTCTCATTTTATACTCCTAATATTCTTATGAGTGGAGGGGGTAGCACTTATCATTCATATTATTAATAGCGCAATCAGTGAGGGTTGCTGGGACCAGAAATCAGCTCATCAGATGCCTGAAAGCTACTTTTCAAAGGAAGTGAATGCCTGTGATTAAAAGATCTCAATTGTACCTTTGATAGATATTTATCCTACTTTTTTCTTCAACCGACAAAGCTTCAGAGAACATATCTGCATCACTGTGAACCACAGAATCCCCCAGTTCTGTGAGTGTACTTCTGCTCAAACTAGTCCCCAGGGAATATCTGTCAAAACCTGGAGCCTCATCTGGTTTCTCTTCTTCAATTGGTTCCCATATATTCACTTCAAAAGAGCCTATATTTCTCTGCACACGTTTTAGAGCTTTCACCCTCACTTTCTGGATAGAATGCATGACAACAGACATCATTTCCTCAGTCTGGGGTCCTGGAAAGAAAAGAATAAAAAGTCTTTGTGTTCATAAAAATGTTTCAATTCGAGACATAGGAGACCCAACTCTGGTCCCTCCTGGGGACAAGAAACCTAACTGATGACTAAGGCTTATTTCCACATTCTTACTGGTCGTGTTTTCTTCAGTATTTACTGGAAAACTATTTTAAAGTAGAACTGCAGAAGCTAAAGAAGGTCCATTAAAGAACACAATAAAAGAGACAGAACCTAGAGCTCATGAAGAAAAAGTATGCCCTGGAAAAAAAACTTTAAGTGATATAACTGTTTTAAAACTCAGAAGGATAATTATATTTAATAAAAAGAATAACTAATGTTTTTTCCATTCTCACATACAGAATAAGATAAAATGAGGATAATTCTAGCCAAAAAAATCAAGGACATTTTTCTTACTACAAGTAATAAGAAACAATAGCAAGGGAAGGTTTTCAAGGCTGCCTATAGAAACATTTTAAAACATTATTTAATACATAAACAATATTTTAGAGGATGTCAAAAAAAGTATTAAGAAAGATACAAATCACAAATACAATATATTAATAGAATAATACAAAATCACTGGACATACCTGGACTTAAATACTGAATTATACTTCTAAAAAGCAGGGTAATTTTAATTCTTTAAAAATTCCGCAACATTGTAAATGTACTTAATGTCAATGAATTGTATATTTTAAATGGCTAAAATGGTAAATTTTATATTATATGTATTTTACCACAATAAGAAATGTGTGTATTCTAATTTTGAAGAACAAAATTAGAAGCATAAATAGCCATAAAGGGAAATTACTTGTTTTCAACAAATACTTGCAATATACAAAGCACTATATGCTCATTTTATATTATCTTACTTAATCCTCTCTGAATACACATCATAAAGCAGGTAATACTATGCCCACTTTACAAATAAAGATGTGAGGCTCAGAGAGACTGAGCAACTTGCCTAAGATCGCACAGTTACTGACTGACAGAGCCATGAGCCGAAGTCAGCTGCCATCTGTTTCCAAAGCAAGAGATTAGTCTTTCTGCAATGGAGAAATGTTTCTACCTTCTCATACTCCTATCTCAAGGAAGAGGCAAAAATGCATAGACACACAAGCAACAGTAAATAAATATTTTCAAAACAAAAAGGGAACCTTCCACAATTTATCTATTAGCTATCTGAGAAACAACAAATAATACCTTTCACAACACAGTGTCTGAGTCTCTGGTGAAGAGAGTGATATTTGTCTCTTAAAGGAACCCTCACGTCCTCAGGATAGGGAAATGCTTTCACGAAAATTTCTGCTACCTTCAGAAAAAAAATTGTTTAAGTTTTATGAGAAACATCATTCTTTTTTTTTTCTTCCATTCCACAAATATTTTACTTTAACTCAAAATATAAATGCACATTTCTTACTAATCTTTTGAAGTCAGGTCAAAGCCTCTCTCTGAGCATCTATCTGTCTGCTAATAGGAGTTTAGTATCAACTTACTTTTTTATTTTAAAATATGTAATTGACAAAAACTGTGCATATTCAAGGTGTACAATGTGATGATTTAATATACGTATAATTCTGTGCTGATTTCCATAGTCAAATTAATTAGCACATCCATCAATACATACATTTACTATTGTAATATCCTCCCTTATCAAATTTCAGGTAAACAATACACTACGATTAACTATAGTCACTACAGCCGGGCGCGGTAGCTCACACCTGTAATCCCAGCACTTTGGGAGGCCGAGGCGGGCGGATCACGAGGTCAGGAGATTGAGACCATCCTGGCTAACATGGTGAAACCCCGTCTCTACTAAAAAAATACAAAAAATTAGCTGGGCGTGTTGGCGGGCGCCTGTGGTCCCAGCTGCTCGGGAGGCTGAGGCAGGAGAATGGCGTGAACCCAGGAGGCGGAGCTTGCAGTGAGCCGAGATCGCGCCACTGCACTCTAGCCTGGGTGACACAGCGAGACTCCGTCTCAAAAAAAAAAAAACAACAAACAAACAAACAAAAAAAACTATAGTCACTATATTGTACATTGGATTCCTAGAACTTATTCATCTTATAACTGAAAGGTTGTACCGTTTGACCAAGATCTGCCCATTTCCACCACATCCCCAGCCTCTGACAACCACCATTCCACTCTCTGCTTCCGTGAGTTTAAAATTTTTATATTCCACACATAAGTGAGGTCCTACAATATTTACCTTTTTGAACCCACAAGATATTATGCTAAGTGAAATAAGCCAAAGAAAGGCAATATCATCCTTAATTAAAATTAAATAAAAATCTTTTAAAGTCCCTGATTCTGATGTAGTTTACTTTCACCTACAAGCACATTACCTTTCTGATTGGTGGCAGTTCTCCAATAAGGCTCAAAATTATATCCTGAATAAGTTCTTCCATATTAAAAAACCGAGAGAAAGGCAGCATTCTATAAGCCCATTCCACCGCACTAAGACAGTGCTCAATCATACAAGAATCAAACTCCACTTCAAGGTCCTAAAAGGATATTGAAAAACATTCATTTCCTTTTTAGTTTAGATGGTAGACCAGAATGAGTTCAAAAGAAAGTTTTGCTACAAACAATAAAATCTTCTTTTAAACAATAATTTCCCAAGTAACGTGTGTTCATTTTTCTTATTTTTGCCCTGGTAAATACCTTTTCTCCTTTTACATTTTCTCTTGCTTTCTGATATTGCCTGCAACTATAGGATAACTTATCACGGACATGCAGCATCCAACACAGAGCACAAAGTTCTCTGAAGCAACCTAAAGCAGGAACACAAATATGAAAGAAAATCATATGAGTATGTACATTAATATTATAACAACTCCACCTCTGCTGATCATTTTTTTCAAAATAAAGGTCTTTATTTCATTAATTATAAAACGAACACAAGCTCATTGTAAATTTATATAAAAGTCCTTATATCAAAGTCATGGAGATTGACTTATAAGTCACTAACAGATATTCATTTATGTTTAAACATTTTTAATACTAAAAACAATTTCTAATAGTAAATAATTTTTTATTAAAAGCAATACAAGTACACAAAGATATATAAAATCATACTATGTATGCTGCTTTGCAACTAGCTTTTTTTTCACCTACTATATCTTAGATATCTTTTCAAGTGGTAATATACTAAGTCTTCTTGTTGCCAATATGGTGTTCCATTGTATGGAGCATCAGGACTTAACTATACACAATGCATGGGCTCACAATCCAGCTATCAAAACAAGTTTTCACTCTTCTGCTAATCTTAAATTTCTATTATAGTTAACATGTGACCAATTAAGTGAAAACCATCTCATGTTCTATGGTTAATAGGACCTTTTCAACGGGGTGGTGTAGGCTCTGTAGACAGAGCAGGACCTTGTCTCCTAGCTACTTGGACACCTGAGGTGGGAGGATCATTTGAGCCCAGGAGTTTGAGACCAGCCTCTATGTTGGCATGGATATGGTGAAAAGGAAACACTTTCACACTGCTGGTGAAAACGTAAACTAGTAAAACCACTATGGAAAACAGTGTGAAGATTCCTTAAAAAACTAAAAGTAGATCTACCATTTGATCCAAAAATCCCACTACTGGTTATCTACCCAGAGGAAAAGAAATCATTATATGAAAAAGACACTTGCACACGCTTCTTTCTAGCAGCACAATAGCAAGACCGTCTCTGGAAAAAGAAAAATATAGGAACTTTTCCTTTGGAGGAAGAAAGATAATACTCTAAAATTTAGTATTCATTCATTTATGCCTTAATTGTTTATTTTTATTTATTTTATTACGATTATTTTTTTGAAACGGAGTCTTGCTCTATCTTGCCCAGGCTGGAGTGCAGTGGTGTGATCTTGGCCTCCACCTCCCAGGTTCAAGTGATTCTCCTGTCTCAGCCTCCCAAGTACCTGGGACTACAAGCGTGTGCCACCATACCCGGCTAATTTTGTATTTTTAGTAGAGACAGGGTTTCACCATGTTGGCCAGGCTGGTCTCAAACTTCTGACTTCAGGTAATCCACCTGCCTTGGATTACAGGCATAAGCTACCGCACCCAGCCTATGCCTTAATTTTTTAAATAAGCCTTATTTTTACAATAAATTGACTTTTATATTAGTAGTCAGTATTTTCATTTTCTTTAGGGAGCTATTTAATATGTTTTTTAAAATAAATATTACAACGTCAAAAAGAACAGTTTGACATTATGGAAAGTGGGCAGAAAGCAGGTCTTCTACACATTCTGTTCATCCCAATAGTGAGAGAGGATGGTGGGTACATGGCCCCAGGGGGACTATCAGGGTCTCCAATGAGCATTTTCACACTACAGCCCACCCCACACATCAGATTCTCATAGAGTCTGCCAGGGGAGCATGGCCCAATCTTTTGAGAAAGGCATCATTACTGACAGATGTGTTTCATTATTTCATATTTCACAGGCAAGCTGGGATAGAACTAAGGCCAAGAACTAGCAAGATACAGTGCAGCAACATACTAAACAGCGACTCATCTAAAAACATCCTTTATCTGTGTTTTTCAGACTGTGGATTACAACCTATTATTAGTTACTAGGCTATAAAATCAATTCAGTGCCTCTCAATCATCTTTTTAAAATAGAATACAACAGAATATATCAAGCGTGCACTGCGGCCGGGCGCAGTGGCTCATGCCTGTAATCCCAGCACTTTGGGAGAATGAGGTGGGTGTATCACCTGAGGTCAGGAGTTCGAGACCAGCCTGGTCAACCTGGTGAAACCCCATCTCTACTAAAAATACAAGAATTAGCTGGGCGTGGTGGTGTGCACCTGTAATCCCAGCTACTTGGGAGGCTGAGGCAGAAGAATCACTTGAACCAGGGAGGTGGAGATTGCAGTGAGCCGAGATCACGCCATTGCACTCCAGCCTGGGTGACAGACTGAGATTTTGTCTCAAAAAAAAAGAAAAAGAAAAAGAAAAGAAAAGAAGAGTGCATTGCACACAGTAAGAGTAAAGGTAGTTTATTAAATTTTCATTCCAACTTCATACGGGTGTGTGCACGTATTACCTTGCTATAAAATCTGCACTTATTTTAAATCATGGTCAAAAATGTTTGAATACCAAAAAGATGTAATCAACTGAAACCAGAATAGAATGGGTTCTACCAGACAAATGATCTAGTTTCCACAATAAATAAAGGGCATGAAAAAGAATGGGGGCAAGGAAACTTTTATAGATTAAGATAGACTTATAGGCCAGGCATGGTATAGCTCCTGCCTGTAATCCCAGCACTTTGGGAGGTCAAGGTAGGACTGCTTAAGCCCAGGAGTTTGAGACCAGCTTGGGCAAAAAAGTGAGGCCCTGTCTTTATGAAAAAATGAAAAAAAAAATTAACCAGGCCTGGTGGTGCACACCTGTAGTCCCAGCTACTCAGGAGGCTGAGGTAGAAGGATCACTTGAACCTGGGAGGTCAAGGCTGCAGTGAGCTATTATCACACTATAAAAAGAGAAAGATTTATATATCAACCAAAATGCAATGTGTGGTGGACTTTGATTGGACAGAGATTTTTTTAAAAACTATAGAAAAGACATATTTGAGATTATCAAGTAAATTTAAACATGGGATAGATAATATAGTCAGATGCCACATAATGGCATTCAGGTCAATGACAGACCGCATATACTATGGTGTGCCCATAAGATTATAACGGAGCTGAAAAATTTCTGTCACCTAGAGACATCACGACATCATAGTCCACACATTACTCAGGTGTTTATGTGACAACTGTGTAAACACACCTACTGCACTGCCAGTCATATAAAATCTAGCCCATACAATTATATACAGTATATAATACTTGATAATAATAAACTGTTACTGGTTTATGTATTTACTATACTACGCTTTTTATCGTTATTTTAGAGTATACTCCTACTTATTAAAAAAAAAAAAACTGTAAAATAGCCTCAGGCAGGTCTTTCAGGAGTTATTCCAGAAGAAGGCATTGTTATAAGAGAAGACATCTCCAAGCATGGTATTGCCCCTGAAGACTTTCCAGCAGAACAACATGTGAAGGTGGAGGACAGAGATATTGATGATCCTGACCCTATGTAGGCCTAGACTAATGAATATGTTCTGTCTTAGTTTAAATTTTAAAAAAAGTTTAAACAGTAAAAAATAAACTTTAAAATTTTTCAATAGAAAAAAGCCTGGCCAAGCACAGTAGCTCACACCTGTAATCCTAGCACTTCGGCAGGCTGAGACGGGAGGATCGGTTGAGCCCAGGAGTTTAGACCAGCGTGAGCAACATAGTAAGACTATGTCTCTATTTTACAAATAAAAAAAATTAGGCCAGGCGCAGTTGCTCACACCTGTAAACCCAGCACTTTGGGAGGTAGAGGCAGGCGGATCGCTTGAGCTCAGGAGGGCAAGACCAGCCTGGGCAACGTGGTGAAACCCCATCTCTACTAAAGATACAAAAATTAGCCAGGTATGGTGGTACACGCCTGTTGTCCCAGCTACTCAGGAGGCTGAGGCAGGAAAAATGCCTGAATCCGGGAGGCAGAGGCTGCAGTGAGCCAAGATGGCACCACTGCACTCCAGCCTGCGCAACAGAGACCCCATTTCTACAAAAACTAAAAAATAAATTAGCTGGTACAGTGGCTCACGCCTGTAGTCCCAATACTCAAGGGGCTGAGGTTAGTGAATCCTTTGAGCCCAGGACTTTGAGGTTGCAGTGAGCTATGATTATGCCACTGTATGTCTCTTAAGCCAAGTATGATTACAAGAGTCAAAAAGGTTTTAATTTTTTTTAAGTTCATAAAGTAAAAACATTACAATAATCTATGGTTAATTTATTATGGAAGAAAAATAGTTTTAATAAATTTAGTATAGCCTAAGTGTACAGTGTTTATAAAGTCTACAGCAGTGTATAGTAATGTCCTAGGCCTTCAAATTAACTCACCACCCACTCACTGACTCCCCTGGGGCAAAAACTTCCAGTCCTGTAAGCTCCATTCATGGTAAGTGCCCCATACTTACCATTTTTTTAAAATCTTTTATACTGTATTTTTACTGTACCTTTTCAATGTTTGGATATGTTTATATATACAAATATTTACCATTGTGTTAAAACTGCCTACAGTATTCAGTGTAGTCCCATTCTGTATTCAGTACTGCAGTATTCAATATGGCAACACTTCTTTTTAGAGACAGGGCCTCACTATGTTGCCTAGGCTGGAGTGCAGTGGCTATTTACAGGTGCAATCATTGCATACAATAGCCTTGAACTCCTAGGCTAAAGCAATCCTCTTGTACAGGTTTGTAGCCTAGAAGCAAAAGGCCGTATCACACAGCCTCAGTGTGTACTAGGCTATTTTTGTCTAAGTATACCCTATGATCACACAACAAAATTGTCTAATGACACATTTCTTAGGACGTATCCCCATCATTAAGCAGGCCTGACTATATACGATATTAAAGATTTATTGTAAATTTTGTCAGTCATGATAATAGAATTATGGTTTTAAAAAATACCTCATCTGGCCGGGCATGGTGGCTCACACCTGTAATCCCAGCACTTTGGGAGGACAAGGCGGGCAGATCACGAGGTCAGGAGATTGAGACCATCCTGGCTAACATGGTGAAACCCCATCTCTACTAAAAATACAAAATATTAGCTGGGCGTGGTGGCAGGCACCTGTGGTCCCAGCTACTCAGGAGGCTAAGGCAGGAGAATGGTGGGAACCTGGGAGGCGGAGCTTGCAGTGAGCCGAGAGCATGCCACTGCACTCCAGCCTGGGCAACAGAGCTAGACTCCGTTAAAAAAAAAAAAAAAACAAATACCTCATCTGAGCTGGGCACAGTGGCTCACGCCTGTAATCCCAGCACTTTGGGAGGCCGAGGCAGGTGGATCACGAGGTCAGGAATTCAAGACCAGCCTGACCAACACGGTGAAACCCCGTCCTACTAAAAAATACAAAAATTAGCTGGGTGTGGTGGCCGGCGCCTGTAATCCCAGCTACTCAGGAGGATGAGGCAGGAGAATTGCTTGAACCCGGAGGCAGAGGTTGTAGTGAGCTGAGATTGTGCATGCCACTGCACTCCAGCCTGGGCGACAGAGCAAGACTCCAACTCAAAAACAACAACAACAACAACAACAAAACTTCATCTGTTCACTACATATACTGAAGTACTTATTGTACTTATGATGTACTCGGATTTGCTTTCATGTGTTGACAATTGTTGCAAGTGGGTGAGAGGTACTCGAGTGCTTATACATCTCTACTTTGGTTTAAATTTTCCATAATAAAAAAACTTCAAAAGAGTGTGAAATCCTGGGCCAGGCATGGTAGCTCACACCTGTAATCCCAGCACTTTCGGAGGCTAAGGCAGGTGGATTACCTGAGGTCAGGAGTTCGAGACCGGCCTAGCCAACATGGCAAAACCCCGTATCTACTAAAAATACAAAAATTAGCTGGGCGCAGCAGCGGGTGCCTATAGTCACAGCTACTGGGAAAGCTGTGGCAGGAGAATCACTTGAACCCAGGAGACGGAGGTTACAGTGAGCCGAGATTATGCCACTGCACTCTAGCCTGAGTGACAGAATAAGACTCCATCTCAAAAATAAATAAATAAATAAAATAAAGAGTTAAAATCTACTATTTTAGGTAACAAACTAGGGAAAGGAACCTTGTTTGTTTTGTTTTGTTTTGTTTTGTTTGTTTGTTTTAAAGAAACAGGGTCTCGCTCTGCCACCCGGGCTGGAGATCAGTAGCAAGATCATAGCTCACTGCAGCCTAGAAATCCTGGGCGCAAGGAATCCTCCTGCCTCAGCCTCCCCAAAGTACTGAGATTACAGGCATAAGCCACCGCACCTGGCCAGAAAGGAACTTTTTTTTTTCTGTTTTTTTTGAGATGGAGTCTCGTCCTGTCACCCAGGCTGGAGTGCAATGGCGCAATCTTGGCTCACTGCAACCTCCGTCTCCCAGGTTCAAGTGATTCTCCTGCCTCAGCCTCCCGAGTAGCTGGGATTACAGGTGCACACCACTATGCCTGGCTAATTTTTTGCATATTTTAGTAGAGACGGGGTTTTACCATGCTGGCCAGGCTGGTCTCGAACTCCTGACCTTGTGATCCGCCCAACTCGTCCTCCCAAAGTGCTGGGATTACAGGCATGAGCCACCACGCCCAGCCAGAAAGGAAACTTTTTTAATCTAGCCAAATCACTTCTCAACAATCAAGAGACCAAATCAAACAAAAGAATAATTAAATAGTAGAACTCAGGATCAAAATGAAAATATTAAAAATATATGTTCAAATCTTTATTTAAGTCACTTCAAAGGACTATGTCCCTATTTATGAACAAATATCTTTTAACTGGGATTGTTGTGAATTTAACTCACTTCTTACAGACCTAGATTTTTAAGAAATAAATGAGATCGTACATACTTTTTCAGATGACACCTGCCTGGCCCTTTTGTTATGGTGAATGAAGAGTCTATGAAACTAAGCTCATGACAGGTGAGAGAAGCAATCAAGAAGCATTTCAATGCCATTTCAGTTGGAAAAACAGACAATCTGAGCCCCAGGACATGTAAGATTACACTAAGGGTGAGTGAGTTAAGAATAAATTTTTTTTTTTTTTTTTTAGGGACAGTCTCTCACTATGTTGCCCAGGCTGGAGTGCGGTGGCTATTCACAGGTACAATCATTGCACACAAGACCCTCAAACTCCTAGACTCAAGCAACCTCCCACCTCAGCCTCCCAAGTACCTGGGATTACACCACTGTGCCCAGCTCTAAAATAAACATTTTAATCAAAGTATAAAGATAAGATCGGGGCTGGCCAGGCACGGTGGCTCACACCTGTAATCCCAGCACTTTGGGAGACCGAGGCAGGCAGATCATGAGGTCAGGAGATCGAGACCATCCTGGCTAACATGGTGAAACCCCGTCTCTACTAAAAAATACAAAAAAAAAATTAGCCAGGCACGGTGGCGGGTACCCGTAGTCCTAGCTACTTGGGAGGCTGAGGCAGGAGAATAGCTGGAACCCGGGAGGCGGAGCTTGCAGTGAGCCGAGATCGCACCACTGCACTCCAGCCTGGGAGACAGAGCAAGACTCCATCTCAAAAAAAAAAAAAAAAAAAAAAAGATCAGATCAGGGCTTAATATAAATAGAACTGATAAGGATTAAGGAAGGATTAAAGAGAAAAGAGTGAAATGATATCTAAAGTTTTACTTCTTTTTAAACTTGTTATGCAAATAACTGGACACAGACCATGAATTAAGAAATTAATTTAGGTCAGGCGCAATGGCTCATGCCTCCAATCCCAACACTTTGGGAGGCCAAGGCAGGTAGACTGCTTGAGCTGAGGCGTTCAAGATCAGCCTGAGCAACATGGCAAAACCCTGCCTCTACAAAAAATACAAAAATTAGCTGGGTGTGGTGTTGTGCACCTGTCGTCCCAGCTACTCAGGAGGCTGAGGTGGGAAGATAGGTTCAGCCCAGGAGGTGTGTTGCAGTGAGTTGAGATCAGGCCACTGCACTCCAGACTGGGCAACAGAGCCAGACTCTGTCTCAAAAAAAAAAAAAAATTCAGTTAAATAATGAAGCATGACATAAGGTAATAGGTATCACAATTTGTTTATATAATAAATTTCTGACTTACTATCATATATATCACATATGTATATACATAGCTGTTAAAGTACAATATTTACTTGTAAACACAAAGTAAAATATCAGAGCATACTGTACTTTGAAGAGTCAATACTTTCCCAAATCAAATGAAAAATATACCATTATTCATACTCAAAGCAAGCAGTTCATTTTGGACAAACCTATTGCTCTAATGGAAACTTCATCAAGCTTGTGGTCTCCAGCTGCTCCAGGTCTAAAAAATGAGATACCTCCTTTACAGTAATTAAGTAATGACTGAGGAAAAGGACTCAGTGAAGGAAGGGATCCTTTCATTCGAATCTAAAAGTAAAGAATAACCGAATATGTTAATTATCAGCAGTATAAATCACATTTAAAAGAAACTATAAAAGAATCAGGCAGGTAAGATAAGCCACACAGAATGGAAAACACAGCACATGAAATCAGCTATATTTTCAGAAACTTACAAATTTAATTCAGGAAAGTCACTAGCTTGTTATCTCAAAAAAAAAAAAAAAAAGGTTTTAAGTAAATCATTTGCACTCTCTTGTCACAATTTTGCCTGTATAAGAAGAATTTAATGCTATTTTTCCCTGGCTTTCCTCACTGGCATAGCAAAGAAAATAAAGAAATCTAAGAATCTTAATCTTATCCCAAATAAAGCTGTATATAATAACTAAAACAAATACAAAAAAATTATGCCTACATACATAAATTTTAAAAAACTAATCTATAAATGGCAGAATTAGAAAGACACCATTTGGCAACTCCTAATAATGACTCTAGGCAAGGATCATTAGTAAATGCTAACAGAGTAAAAAGCTGAGGGGTTGACGGGGATACTTGCTAGAGGGTGTGACACGATCCAAACTCAATCTCTTCATCCCTAAAATTAAAATAAGCAAACACATGTGCCACGTGCAAGAGAGAAGTGCACAATACTTATGAAAGATTCATTTCTAAAAAAATTTGAGGCCAAGCGAGGTGGATCACACCTGTAATCCCAGCACTTTAGGGAGGCCGAGGTGGGCAGATCACTTGAGGTCAAGTTTGAGCCCAGCCTAGCCAACATGGTGAAACCCCATCTCTACTAAAAACACAAAAATTAGTTGGGCGAGGTGGCAGGTGCCTGTAGTCCCAGGTACTCAGGAGGCTGAGGCAGGAGAATCGCTTAAACCCGGGAGCCGGAGGTTGCGGTGAGCCGAGACCATGCCACTGCACCCAGCCTGGGCGACGGAGTGAGATGCTGTCTCAAAAAAGAAAAAAGGAAAAAGAAAAGAAAATTTGAACTTCAATCTATTTAAACCTCTCTACCTCAATGAGCACAGATTAATGACCAGGTTACAGGGGTAAAAAAAAGAAAGAGAAACAAGCTAAACGACACTAAATGAAGAAACGATCAGACAAATCTAGAATATAGTGCAGGAAAAATTACCTAGTTTTTTTTAACAAATCAAGAATAAAAAGAGGGGGAGCTTCTACAGATAACAGGCTGATTTAAATATATTTGGAGATGATAAAATGTATTTCCATGTTTTAGGAAAGGGCTCTAAGAGACATAAACCTGGGAAGGAAGCATTAACAGCAGGCTTGCAATTGATTTTCTCCTTCTGCTAGTCACTTCCAGAAAGACACAATCTAATCAAATCTCCTGGGAAGCATGCTAACGACAGACTTCTTGTCAAATACATTAATGGCATTTACTACCAGGATGGTACTAAGAGGCAGAGAGAGAGCCAGCAAGGAAACGGGGGACCTCAGTTCTACAGCCACATGCAACTGAATTCTGCCAACAATCTGAATGCGCCTGGAAACGGATGTTCCCCTAGTGCCTCTAGAAAGGAATGTAGCCCCACTGCCACCTTGATTGGCCTTGTGAGACTCTAAGCAGAGACCTAGCTGAACCACCCTGTGGTGGTTCTGATGCACAGAACCTGTGGGATATTAAATGGGTGCTATTTTATGCTGCTAAATTTGTGTTAATTTGTTAGGGTAGTAATAGAAAACTAATATGGTTCAGAATCTTTGTTTCAGCACCATTTTTTTAATTGAGCTATAACTCACATACCATCAAAGTCATCTTTTAAAAGTGTACAATTAGTGGTTTTTAGTATATTCACAAAGTTAGGCAACCATCATCACTGTCTAATTCCAGGTCATTTTCATCACCCCAAAAAGAAAAACAAAAGTAGTCACCGTCCACTTCCTCTTCTCCCTAACCCCTGGCAACCAACCACTATCTTCTTTCAGTTTCCATTGTGATGCCAAAATATAAAATGAGTACAGTTTTAATTTATATTTTTATAGAAACTACATCCAAATTTCACAAACTTTCTTTTTCTCTAAAAAAGGCTGATTTTCAAAAATACTTTTAGATAACTTCTCAAAGTCTCTCCAAAGGTTCCTACTAAAAACAATTATATTGTTTTAAATTTAATTTTAATTAGGCTGAATTAAAAATATTTGGAGATGATGAAATTTATTTCCACATTTCCAAGAGACACAGCAGGCATATAAAGGATTTTCAGCTAGATAAAGAGACCTACCAGGCGTCCTATCTGGCTAGATACCTGATAAGAATGAAGTGACAGCTTAGCTGAAGTCAATATAGAAGGGGATGAACACCTGGGAATCAAACTGAATTGCACATCTCAGAAAATAGCAAGGGGGAGACCCTGACTAGTGGAGGCTACTGGATGGAAACAGACGAGAATGAACTATAACTTTCCATTCTCTCAACCCACAGAAGCCCCCACAGAACACAGACAACACCCCAAGGAGAACTGGGAGAAAGCCCTGGACTGAGTTTCAATCTTTAATGATGGGAGTTGGAAAAAAATAACTGTAATTCCCTGGAATTAATGGACTAGATTACACTGTCTTTTGCCAGACAGCGTGGAACTAACCTAGAGACCCAGTTCAGAGTCCTCACCTTTCAACAGGAAGAATCTGGTCTGTTTATGAATAAACCTGAAATTTATGGATTTATAGGGCAGGACTCCTTGGGAAAATATAACAATTATAAAAACAATAATATAAATATTAGTATATTTCAGCTAACACAGCACGTAAATGACTAAGATATTTCCATACCTTCTGCATGACTTTTCTTGCCCACCTCAACTGCAAGATATACCACTGTGCTACAGGAAAAGAACACTGAGCTGCCCGGAAAAGCAGGAGAACACGCTGAAGGATTCCAGATACCTTCTGGCGATTATTTTTTTCAGTTTTTAAAAGAAGATCATCACCATCTTCCTGAGGAAAATAAAACAATCCATTTTAGTGGCTAGTATTGAGAAAATTTAGAATGTTAAAATGAAAATAAAGATAGGCTAATGAGGCTGGACACAGTGGCTCACGCCTATGATCCCAGCACTTTGGAAGGCTGAAGCAGGAGGACTGCTTGAGCTCAGGAGTTGGAAGCTGAAGTAAGCCATGATTGCATCACTGCACTCAAGCCTGGGCCACACAGCGACATCCTGTCTCAGAAAAAAAAAAAAAAAAAAAAGGCTAATGATGCTCACTGCTTCTCAAACTAGAATGTTCCTGGAGATTTATAAAGGCAATTCGGAGGCACGGGCTCTGAGATTTCAACTATGGCTATTTCTAGAATTGAGAAACGTTTATCTCCCCTCAACGTAAAGGGATAAGCTGACCCTTGTTCCCAGTCTTACCCTAGAACAGTTAAAGACCGCCACTCCAGACTCCATTGGTGGGATGTTACAGAGAGGTCCATCTAAGCAGAATCCCTTTTCTCTTCCTCTGCTGGGAAGAATCCTATTTATATTTCAATGTCACTTCCTCTGTGAAGCCCATCCCTCTGTGCTACAACAGCACTTTGTTCACACTTCTATAGCAGCTTTCACCAATTTATTCCATATCAATTTATACCTGTATCCCACTGTACTCAGAACTCCCAAGAGGAAGGAAGGGCCTTGTCATTTGTCTTTGTATGGCCACAGTGTACACACTCAAGTCTGATACATAGTAGGACCCAATAAATGTTTGTTCAATAAATGCTATTCAAACCAGTAGCTAAAGACTATTTTCCCAGATAATGAGATAATGTGAGCACTGTAAACATCTGCTTCCCCAACATCCTTCTTCCCTGCCCACTTCTTAACAGTACTCAGTTTTTGAGTATCTGCCCATCTCCTACATGGCTCATATGATTGAGGGAAAGCTCATCCCACCTCAAAGAAGGATCTATTCTTGGGCCAAGCAGTACCTTGCGTTAAGCCTAGCCACAGTGACTGTTTAAAGGACAGGCATGTGACCCAAGTCAGTCTCACTAAGAGTGAATCTCAATCCTCTTGCTTGGAATGCTGGGACAGAAATAATTTTGCCACTTTTCTTTGTCTCAATCACTGTGCCCACGGACATGGACAAGGCATCCTTAGAAGCTGTTGGCGGCCATCCTGCTCCCACAAGAGGAGCTAGTCTTCAGGTGAAGATGACACCTCAGAAAACAAACTAGAGCGAAAGACAGAGCCCAAGTCTTTGGTTACATAACTAAATCAGAAACCTGCCCTACAACTAGGCTTCTTCATCACGTGAGCCAATAAATGCCTTTATTGTTTAAACCATTTTGACCAAGTGTTCTATTACTTGCAACACAAGGGGTTCTAACTGATACACACTGACATTTAGAAGAAATCTTACCAAGGAGAATTGCTTTAATAAAAAAGAATAAAATGAAGCACTACTAAAGGCAGTAACCACTCAAACTACTCGAACTATTATCTGCATAGGCTATCCAAAAAACTTTAAATGTCATTTCAAATTTCTAAACCAATTACTAAAGACTCAGATGCAAGAGGAAAGATGAATTATTGAGAAATGCCATGGACTTTTTATTCCTTCCATTTGTAAAATCAACAAGTAAAATATTTTAGAGTATTGAAATATAACCAAATAGAACAAATGAGAAATAAAAAACTAGAGGTAGAAGTCGCCAATATTGAAACAGGAGGTAGTAAAAAAATAATACCCAGAAACACTTCAAAGTGTTAATCAAATACTTAAAAATCTAAATGTAAGTAATTTATAATAACATTTTAAATCTTAAAACCAGCTAACTATAATGTTATGATTTTTTAATAAGAGCAGATAAAAAGTTTCTGAAAGGAATATACTATTTATAATATAGAACTATCAATTGAATAGTGCAGGGAAAAAAAAACCTTATAAACCAAAGTCAAATAAAAGTAAGTCTTCCTTTTCTTTTTTGAGACAGAGTTTTGCTCTGTCACCCAGGCTGGAGTGCAGTGGTGCGATCTCGGCTCACTGCAACCTCTACATCCTGGGCTCAAGCCATCCACCCACCTCAGCCTACTGAGTAGCTGAGACTACAGGCACATGCCACGATGCCCAGCTAATTTTTGTATATTTTATAGAGACAGGGTTTTGCCATGTTGCCCAGGCTGGTCTCAAACTCCTTGACTCAGGCAATCTTCCCGCCTTGGCCTCCCAAGTTCTGGGATTACAGGTGTGAGCTACTACACCAAGCCAAGTCTTTCAAAAAAAGGCAAAGACAAAGAGATAAATAAGAGACTGAAATAATGTATGGCTTCTAATTCTGACACTCATTATTTCATTTGTTACCCTAAACAAATGCCTAATTTTTAAAAGTCTGGATATTAAGATTAATTGTGCTATATTGTTACAATAATTTTAACATTTATTGAATAATTACTATATGTCCCAGGTCCTGAGCTAGAAGATTTTACAGGATATCTCAATCCTCACAAAAATGCCATGAGAGGTACTATTATCATCTGCATTTTACCGATAAGGAAACTTAAACAGCAGTTTAGTACATTCCCTAAGATTATACAATTAGTGAACAGCAAAGCTGGGATCTAAAAGTTTGCCTTTAGAGCTTGAATTTTTAACCTGATGATTATTACCAAGTTAATTATTTTAAAAACTCGACAAAATCAACTTTAAATTAATTTAAAAGTTAATGCTATAAGCTTACTTCACTAAGAATAGCTGGCTGGGGACAGTACAATGGAGGAGCTGGAAGATACAAGCCGAATGGCACTAAGCCCCACAGTCTTTTACTGAAGTCCTTGGCAGAGTCTATCAGAAGTTGAAATGTCTCCGAAAGAATATCTGCATCGGCCATCACTGATGCTTTCAGTACTTCTTGTACTGAACCAAATAGCAGATTTGCATCTTCCTCTTCAATGGGATCTATCAAATACAAAAATTTGGTAAAATAGTTAAAGCTTGTATTAAACTTCTTATCCATTTTGTAGGAAAAAATTTCAAATCTAAAAACATTCATTGTCAAGAATGAACATATTGGTTGACATACAAACATCCAAACTTACAGACAGAAATTACAAACTATCTTGTTACTTTAAGATTATAGATAAGAACATGAGACATTTTTATACAAGATATTGTAGAAACAACTATACAATAAAAATATTCTTAGAATGTAGTTCTGAGTCAAAAACAATTGAAAAAAATATTAATGGGAAAAGAATGTCAAGAAAGACACCAAAATAATATACAAGATTATGTGAGAGTAACTTTTCCTTTTTTTTTTTTTTTTTTTGAGATGGAGTCTCACTCTGTCACCCAGGCTGGAGTGTGAAGTGCAGTGGCAGGATCTCGGCTCACTGCAACCTCCGCCTCCCAGGTTCTACCAATTCTCCCACCTAAGTCTCCCGAGTAGCTGGGATTACAGGCACACACTATCCAGGCTAATTTTTGTATTTTTAGTAGAGATGAGGTTTCACCATGTTGGCCAGGCTGGTCTTGAACTCCTGATCTCAGGTGATCCACCTAGCCTCCTGAAGTCCTGGGATTACAGACATGAGCCACCGTGCCTGGCCATTTTTCCTTTTCTTAATAGTACATGATAATACTTTGTAATAATAAGTTAATAAAAATGACTTATGAAGGAAACAGGAAAACACAAAATAGTCATATGTATAGTATGGCTTCAACTATGCAAACATCTATATATATGTGCACATGTCCCAAAAGGCAAAATGCAAGGAGATGTGGTGGTAGAACTGGAAACTCAGGGATTTTTCTACTATGAAATATTTTAAGCATACTGTAAAATATAGAATATATGAAAGTACAGAATATAATATGTCAAACACTCATGTAATGACTTCTCATCCTTGTCTGATATTAACATTTTTGCTATGTTCAACTTAGGTAGCCACTATCCAGCATTTGGTGTGGATATACTGGAATTCCAATTAAATATATGTTGTCTTTCTGTTGTGTGTTCTACGAAGCTTAACTTCTCTTTCATATTTTTCAAATCTATGTCCCTATCTATTTTGTATATATTTATATTTCTTTATATATTTTATATATAAATCTATCTATATATATATATATGTATATATAAAATAGCTCAGATGAATAGCTCAGATTCATCTTTTCCAGTTCACAAATTTGCTCCTAAATTGGTCTAGTAACTTTAACCATCTGTTGAAGTTTTTGTTTTTAAATCAGGTTGAGACATAATTTACATACTATATCCACTCTTTTTAAAGTATACAGTTCAATAAAATTAAACAAATCTATACTGGCTTGTAATAACATTTCTATCACTCCAAAAGTTATCTTATGCTTCTTTGTAGTCAATTCCCTGTTTATTCTCAGGCAACCCCCGATCTGTTTTCTGCTCCTATAGTTTTGTTTTTTATAGAATGCCACAGAAATGGAATCATACAGTATGTAGTCTTCATTCCTGACTTCTCTCAGGACTTCTTACCATGATGGTTCTGTGATTCATCTATGTTGTCACATGTTATCAGCAATTTGTTCCTCTTCACTATTTGTTATTCCATTTTAAAGATATATTTGAATTTGCTTATCCATTCACCAGTTGACGGACATTTGAGGTGTTTCCAAATTTCGGCTATTATGAAAAAGTTGCTATAAACATTCATGTATGGATATTTGTTTTGTTTCATTTTTTGAGACAAGGATCTCACTCTGTCACCCAGGCTGGAGTGCAGTGGCACAATCATGGCTCACTGCAGACTTGACCTCCTAGGCTCAAGGGATTCTCCCACCTTAGTTAGCTTCCCAAGTAGCTGGGACTACAGGTGTATACCATCATGCCTGGATAATTTTTGTATTTTCTGTAGAGACAGGGTTTTGTCATATTGCCCAAGCTGGTCTCGAACTCCTGGGCTCAAGTGATCTGCTGGCCTTAGCCTCCCAAGGCATTGAGATTACAGGCGTGAGCCACTGTGCCTGGCTTCATGTACACATTTTTGTGTACATGAATATTTGAATGGGCCTGTTTCTATTTCTCTTTAATGGAATGGAATTCATTCAAGAGCAGCTAAAGAGAAAGAAATGGAACCCTTTGATTTTTTATTTGCTTGTTGTTTCTGACCTCTGGCAATTCCCCTTACTTTATTTAAAGCTTGGCCTTTAAGTGGATATTTTTTGTATTTTATCTAGAAACACATTTTATCTATGTATTTATCGTGGAAGAGTTTTCAGATCATTCAAAACAACATATTGCCAAAACTCAAAGTCCAGACTGGGGATATTTTAGTCCCTTCTTTAAAATCCAACTTTCACACAGTAACATCTTTTCATGAATTAAAACAAAAGAACTGCACAGAAAATTATCAAAGAAAAGTTTATAGTCAGATTTCCAAGTATTATAGGTTCTCTCAAAACAGAAACGTTATAAGTTTTAGGAATCTAGAGTTAGAAGTCTCACTCTTTACTGGAGCAAAGCACCAACAAAAACAGAAGGGCCTCACAGTTGTCCCGGTTTTACATTAAATATATGACATTAAATGACTGATTACATTACTTTTTATCTAAATTTCTCCAACTGTAAAACAGATAAATTTTATAGGATTCCTGTGTGAATCCATGTAATACATGTAACATTCTATCAATTGTTTAATACCATTTTGAACTTTTCAAATAAAAAAAATCTATAATTTATGCACTAGGTGAGAGTTGAAATAAATCACTCCTAAGTACCCTTCCAGGCTTGAGATTCTACAGCTCCAAAAGAAAATGATACAAATGAAGTGAAATATAATTAGTGTAAAGGTATGTATGAAGGCTACTCTCAACATAGTCTCTGGGGTGGCCTTGCTCTGCAGGAGGAGTCAGAGAGCTGTAACACTGCGGCATCAAGAAAGCTACTTTAATATTTTTTAAAAAAAAGGTATGTATGGAAAACCAGAAAATCATTCAGTTATCAACCCTTGTATTGTAAGCTGGCATCAATTCTGGGTGTTCCCATGGTTAAGTATAAATATCATACTTTCATTTTTCAGCCGGGCGCAGTGGCTCACGCCTGTAATCCCAACACTTTGGGAGGCCAAGGCGGGCAGATCACCTGAGGTCAGTAATTTGAGACCAGCCTGGCCAACAAGGTGAAACCCTGTCTCTACAAAAACTACAAAAATTAGCCGGACGTGGTGGCCCATGCCTGTAATCCCAGCTATTCGGGAAGCTGAAGCAGGAGGATTGCTTGAACCCAGCAGGCAGAGTTGGCAGTGAGCTAAGATCACGCCACTGCACTCCAGCCTGGGTGGCAGAGTAACACTCCATCTCAAAAAATAATAAAATAAAATAAAAATAAATATCATACTTTCATTTTTGATAAGTTTATTTCAAAGTGTTAATACATTTGTAGACATGTATAAACTTTTTAAGGTATTATAAGGTTTATATTAATCTGACACGAGTCAGACCATACATACATAACACACCTGTAAACTGTTTATATTTTGAGCCCATTTCATTTTTTGCTTCCAAAGAGGCTGGTTGACCTAAAAAACACTGCAGTTTTTCCTGAAAAATCTGTGCTGGAGTCATACACAGTGGTAGATTCAGACTCTTTTTCTTGGACCTGAAATGACATCAAATTAAGGGAAACGAATCCAAATTTTGAAAAAAAGGAAAGGTTTCACATATCAAGGACTAAACATGAAAGTTTAAGAAACAATGGAATTTACTTTTTTATCTATCGTATATGTAAAAAAGACATATTCAAGGAAATACTGTATTAAGACCCTCCACGATTATGATCCTAATATACTCCCCCCATTCTTATTTCTAATTGCTACCCTAAACACAGGCTTTACTAACACATAAGTGTGCTAAATAAATGGTTTTTGTTTGTTTTGAGACAGGGTCTCACTCTCTTGCCCAGGCTGACGTGTAATGACATGATCACGGCTCACTGCAGCCTTGACCTCCCGCGCTCAAGTGATCTTCCCACCTCAGCCTCCCAAGTAGTTGGGACCACAGTCACAGTCATCGCCCCTGGCTATTAATAAATGTTTTAACACAAATAAGTAAGCCACTGAGCTGTTCAATACAGTAACCACTAACTATATGTGGCTATTTTAATTTAAATTAACTAAAATTAAATTGAAAATTTAATTCCTTGGTCTCACTGGCTGCATTTCAATAGTTACTTGTGGTGAGTAGCTACCATACTGGACAACACATTTCTATCACTAAAGAACGTTCCATTGAACAATGCTGAACTAAGGATTCCACATAAAATGTAAATACCAGCAATAAGAGAAATATAAAATACATAGTTCAATCATACTATATCTTAAAATTGCCTAAAAATCCATACCTCATGAAATTGCTATCATGTTTACAGAACAGCTGGAAAGCCACACCAATTGAAACAGACGTCTTCCAGTCTCCAAGTTTATATGCCAACCACACAGCCTCTGGAACCAGGCCACCAATAAATAGTAATTCAAGTGCATATTCAACTGTCCACACATTAGAGAGATTCTGATCTCTAACAACACTGGCCACCTTAGAGTGTTGCAGAGGAATAAGTCGAAAGGACTGCTCTGTAAGTAAATTTTTAAAAATGGATTATTACAATCACATCCAAACTCATGCTTCTTTACATGGGTATATTTATCTCTTCAATCAGTATTATCTACAAAACACCACCAGGAAGATACATACAAAATGGGCTAAAGTAATACTCAACATGCCTTAGAACACTTTTAACACTGAAGAATGTGCCTCATTCGTGGGTCATGAAACAAATGCCAGCATTATTTTAAAAACGAAACAAAAGAGAAAAAAAAAAACAGAAAACAGAATAGAAAGTATTAGACACAAAATAAAGGTAAATACTGTTCAATGAAACTTTTGTGTCAGGTAATATGTAAACACATACAAAAAACATTTATATCTACTATCTTACTGGTTCACAAAGCACAATTTATTACCGTGACATGGGTCACAATGTGCAATTTATTACTGTGGGATGCTCAGAAATACATGCTTATTTCTCATACTAGATTCTGAAATGTAGAAGGCAGAGACTACATTTTATCTGACTTTGTGTTACCCACAGTGTTATGCAAAAAAAGACTAAGTTGAGGTAACAATGAAGCATATTAAGTGTCAATATTAGTGTTGATTACGAAGTAGAAAAGTGTGATGTTCAGTAATTCTGACTAAATAGTAAGATTGCCATCCGGCCTGTGACTTAATACAAAAGGATAATATCGTTCCCCCTGGCCTTCTGTCCCTTTCCCTAATTGAAGTAACTTGATAAAGCAACTTAAAAATAGGATAAAAGAAATGTTATTAAAAAATACATGTTGATGGGATTTTTACTCATTCTCTCAAAATAAGTTATAAACAGCATTCATGAGCTTCTCTGTTCCTCGAAATGGTGAGTTTCTCACATGACCTATACAGGCTATGCCTACTGTAAGAACTAACATTTTAGCTCTCTGACAAACACATCTGGAAAAACAAAAAAGTTTTCAACCACTTGGATGTCTGATTTTGCATAAGCAAAGGAGCCAGGAGACTGGCTAAATTTTTCCTATTTTTATTCACTACGAGCAAGGTAATATACTATTAAAATAACTTGAATAATTAAATTTTCTGAAAATTTTACTACTTTCACACAGTAAAAAGGTTCACGACTTTTTAAAATATCACACCAAATAAGCAAATCAAATCCCTAGAAAAATTCTGATTAGAAAAATTAACATGAAATGTATATGCATCCTGAAACATTCACAGAACATAGGAGTTTGAACACATAGTTCAAAATCCATGGTTCTATGACTGATTATATTTGCTGACCACTTGTTGCCATCTTTATTAAATTTCTAATAATATTTTAATTTGTACTACTCTAACTTAGGTGTGCCTTGTATATACATATGTATCTGTTCATGTCTACTCTTGCTTAAAGCCCTCCAACAGCTTCCCGTGATACTTAAAATTCAGATTTCTTAACATGGCTTACATCATCTGGCCCCTTTACTGAATGCAACTCATATCACTCTCCACTTCCTTCTCTAGTTTTTTTTTGTTTGCTTTGGTTTTTTTGTTTTTGTTTTTGTTTTGTTTTGTTTTGTTTTGTTTGAGACAGTCTTGCTCTGTCACCCAAGCTGGAGTGTAATCGCGTGATCTCACTGCAACCTCTGCCATCTGGGCTCAAGCAATCCTCCTGCCTCAGCCTCCCAAGTGACTGGGAATCTCAGGTACATGTCACCATGGCGGGCTAATTTTTGTATTTTTTGTAGAGACAGGGTTTCACAATGTTGCCCAGGCTGATCTTAAACTCCTGGACTCAAGCAATAGGCCTGGCTTCCCAAAGTGCTGGGATTACAGGCATAGGCCAACATGCCCAGCCCTCTTCCTCTAGTTTACAGCCACACAGATCTTTCCTTTTCTCAGACACATCAAGCTTGTTCTTGCCCTGGGGCTTTTACACAAACTCAGGTTAGACTGCCCTGTGCCTTGATGTATCCAACTCTTTTTTGTTATTAAGAGTTCAGCTTAGAGGCTGGGCGCGGTGGCTCACGCCTGTAATCCCAGCACTTTGGGAGGCCGAGGCGGGCGGATCACGAGGTCAGGAGATCGAGACCATCCTGGCTAACACGGTGAAACCCCGTCTCTACCAAAAATACAAAAAATTAGCCGGGCGTGGTGGTGGGCGCCTGTAGTCCCAGCTACTGGGGAGGCTGAGGCAGGAGAATGGCGTGAACCCGGGAGGCGGAGCTTTCTGTGAGCCGAGATTGCGCCACTGCACTCCAGCCTGGGCGATAGAGCGAGACTCCATCTCAAAAAAAAAAAAAAAAAAAAAAAAAGAGTTCAGCTTAACTTTCACCTCCTCAGAGAGCTACTCCTGAAATTCCAATCTAAAATTGCCACTCAGTCACGCTGTATTGCTCTATTTTAATTCTCTCCGTTAACAGTTATAACCATTTGATATATCTTGTTTATATATTTAAATTTCTGTCTCAACATATTAGATGTAAACCCCGTAAAAGAACAAGTACTTTATCATTTTGTTCATGGCAGTTAGGATAAATCTGTTTCACAGATGGAGAAAAAAAAAAAAAAATACGCGCATGCGCCGTAGCTCTCCGGACTGGGACGGCTGTACTGAGCCGGTCTCGGGAGATGAAGGATGGGATGTGAGGCGGTCCTGCCTTGCCGCCTTCTGTCCCTAGTCTCCGGGTCCCGCCCTCCAGCCACCTTTGATTCGTGACTGGGTCACGGTCCTCACTCATGCCTCAGAACCGCGAAGAAAGGAAGCTAGCGTATTTGTTAGAAAACCTAGTTGGGAGTGCAAGGCAGAGAGCGTTCAGCACCCTTGTTCCTCCCGACCCCCCGGGACAGAGGCAGGGCTCTGGAGGGCAGGGATTCCCCCTCGTCTTGGCCCTACAGCCCCAGCTGGGCACTAAACTCGGGCCACGGTGGGGCGAGCGAGGCGGGCTCCGGAGGAAGCTGACGGCTGATGATGGCTCAGTCCAACATGCTCCCCGTGGCTGATGTGTTGAGTCAAAATGAACTGCGCAAAAAGCTATACCAGACATTTAAGGATCGGGGTATACTGGACACACTCAAGATACAACTTCGAAACCAGCTAATTCATGAGTTAATGCACCCTGTATTGAGTGGAGAACTGCAACCTCAGTCCATTTCAGTGCAAGGGAGCTCCCTCTTAATAAGCGCCTCTAACTCTTTAGTGGCAGATCACTTACAAAGATGTGGCTATGAATATTCACTTTCTGTTTTCTTTCCAGAAAGTGGTTTGGCAAAAGAAAAGGTATTTACTATGCAGGATCTATTACAACTCATTAAAATCAACCCTACTTCCAGTCTGTACAAATCACTGGTTTCAGGAGCTGATAAAGAAAACCAAAAAGGTTTTCTTATGCATTTTTTAAAAGAATTGGCAGAATATCATCAAGCTAAAGAGAGTTGTAACATGGAAACTCAGACAAGTTCGACATTTAGCAGAGATTCTCTGGCTGAGAAGCTTCAGCTTATCGATGATCAGTTTGCAGATGCTTACCCTCAGCGTACCAAGTTCGAGTCTTTAGAAATAAAGCTAAATGAATATAAGAGAGAAATAGAAGAGCAACTTCGGGCAGAAATATGTCAAAAGTTGAAGTTTTTTAAAGATACCGAAATAGGAAAAATTAAAATGGAAGCAAAAAAAAAGTATGAGAGAGAATTAGCCGTGTTCCAGAATGATTTTGAGAAAGCTTGTCAAGCAAAATCTGAAGCCCTCATTATTCGGGAAAAGAGTACCCTTGAGAGAATTCAAAAGCACCAAGAGATTGAAACAAAAGAGATTTATGCTCAAAGGCAACTTTTACTAAAAGATATGGATTTGCTAAGAGGAAGAGAAGCAGAGCTGAAGCAAAGAGTTGAAGCTTTTGAACTGAACCAGAAGCTCCAGGAAGAAAAACATAAAAGCGTGACTGAGGCACTTAGGAGACGGGAGCAGAATATAAAGAGTTTTGAGAAGACCTATGACCAAAAACTCAAGAATGAACTTCTTAAGTATCAACTTGAACTAAAGGACGACTACATCATTAGAACTAATCGACTGATTGAAGATGAAAGGAAGAATAAAGAAAAAGCTGTTCATTTGCAAGAGGAGCTCATAGCTTTTAATTCAAAAAAGGAGGAACTCAATCAATCTATAAATCGCATGAAAGAACTTGAGCTTGAGTTAGAGTCTGTCAAAGCCCAGTCTTTGGCAATAACAAAACAAAACCATATGCTGAATGAAAAGGTTAAAGTGATGAGTGATTATTCACTACTAAAAGAAGAGAGACTGGAACTTCTGGCACAAAATAAATTACTTAAACAACAACTGGAAGAGAGTAGAAATGAAAACTTGCGTCTCCTAAACCGCCTAGCTCAGCCGGCTCGTGAACTTGCGGTCTTTCAGAAAGAACTATGGAAAGCAGAAAAGGCTATAGTGGTTGAGCATGAGGAGTTCGAAAGCCGCAGGCAAGCTCTGCACAAACAACTGCAAGATGAAATTGAGCATACTACACAGTTGAAGGCCCAGATACTAGGTTACAAAGTTTCCATAAAGAGGTTAACTATTCAGGTTGCCTATTTAAAATCGCAACTGAAGCAAACTCAGACAGCCCTAGAGAATGAAGTGTACTGCAATCCAAAGCAGTCTGTGATCCATCATTCTGCCAATGGATTAATAAATGGCAACATGGTGCTTCACAATGGTGAGATAAGTGGGGATTTCTTGAACAATCCTTTTAAACAGGAAAAAGTTCTAGCAGGTATGGTTGCATCAAGGATCACAAATTATGCAAATGCAGGGATGGAGCGTAGTTCCCCTGATTCTGACCTTGAGTTTGTCGCCAATACTAATGCAAGGGTCAAAGAGCTTCAGCAAGAGGCCGAACGCTTGGAAAAGGCTTTCAGAAGTTACCATCGGAGAGACATTAAAAACTCTGCCAAAGGCCCACTACCAGCAAAGAGCCCACCATCTCTGCACTTGCTGGAAGCCTTCAAAAACATTACTTCCAGTTCCCCAGAAAGACGTATTTTTGCAGAGGACAGAGTTGTCTCTGAGCAGCCTCAAGTGGGCACACTTGAAGAAGAAAGGAATGACATCTTGGAAGCCCTGACAGGCAGTGCAGCCTCAAGGCTATGCGGGGGCACTTCCTCCAGACGCCTCTCCTCCACACCCCTTCCAAAAGCAAAAAGAAGCCTTGAAAGTGAAATATATCTGGAAGATCTGGGCAGATCACACATTGCTTCCCCCAGTCCTTGTCCTGACAGAATGCCCTCGCCATCACCCACTGAGTCTAGGCACAACCTCTCCATCCCTCCCTTCTCCAGCCCTCCGGAGCAGAAAGCGGGTCTTTATTGGAGACAAAATGAACTTCAAGACAAAAGTGAATTTTCAGATGTGGACAAGCTAGCTTTTAAGGGTAATGAGGAATTTGAATCATCTTTTGAATATGCAGGGAATGTGCCAAGGCAGTTTGAAATGGATGGGCCCTCTCCTGCCGGGGATATGCTTCATATGGGCGCAGCTGTAGCTGCTGTGCCCCTCTCATATCAGCACCCAAGTGTAGATCAGAAACAAATTGAAGAACAAAAGGAAGAAGAAAAAATATGGGAACAGCCAGTGAAAGAACGAAAGCAGAGAGAAGAAAGAAGGCAGAGTAACCTACAAGAAATTTTAGAAAGGGAAAGAAGAGAACTAGAAAAACTGTATCAGGAAAGGAGGATGACTGAAGAATCGCTGAAGATTGAAATGGAAAATGAATTAGAAATGAGTAATCAAGAAATGAAAGACAAATCTGCTCACAGTGAAAATCCTTTAGAGAAATACATGAAAATCATCCAGCAGGAGCAAGACCAGGAGTTGGCAGATAAGACCTCAAAAAAGATGGTCCAGGAAGGCTCCCTAGTGGACACACTGCAATGTAGTGACAAAGTCGAAAGTTTAACAGGCTTTTCTCATGAAGAACCAGATGACTCTTGGTAACCATGTTTGCTGCCCAGCTTCTAACTTACATACCATGAGAAATTACATAAATTTACTCCTTTGTAAATGTTTCTCTATCAACAGATACAACTCTGAATAAAAATGTGTAATCCAAAAAAAAAAGAAAGAAGCTACAAATGTTTTTGTATTATCAATTTCATGTGGTACAAGCTAGTATATCCGCAGCACTAAGAATACTGTGTGGCAAATAGTAGGCACTTAATAAAAATTAGAATGAATGAATATCATAGAAATTTGTGTACCTGTTTATACTGAGAGCAGGGCAGTTATCTAGCACAGGATTAGATGCATTTTGACCATACTAATGAAAGTATTAAATTTAAAAAGTAAATGGTCCAAATAAAATCATAAAAGTAAATCCTCCAAATAAAATTAAATACTGAATTAGCAGGCTCAATATTTATTAAATTTCTACATTTTGACATAAATGAAGGTGGTAGCTCTTTCACTTTAAAAACTGAAACTTCAGGTGGGCACACCTAGTCTCCGCGACTTGGGAGGCTGAGGTGGTTAAGATCATTTGGCCGGGCACGTGGTGCACGCCTATAATCCCAGCAGGGAGGCCAAGGCAGGTGGATCACCTGAGGTCAGGAGTTCGAGACCAGCCTGACTAATGTGGTGAAACCCCGTCTCTACTAAATACAAAAAATTAGCCAGGCATGGTGGCATATGCATGTAATCCCAGCTACTTGGGAGGTTGAGGCAGGAAAATTGCTTGAACCCAGGAGGTGGAGGTTGCAGTTAGCCAAGATCACACCATTGCACTCCACCCTGGGCAACAAGAGCAAAACTCAGTCTCAAAAAAAAGAAAAGATTGTTTGAGGCCAGAAGTTCAAAACCAGTCTGAGCAATATAGCAAAATCCCATCTCTAAAAAGAAATAATTAATAAATTAAAATTTAAAACTAAAAACTTTATAAAGATCAACTTGTCCCAATTTTGTGATTTTAACAAGCCACGTTCAATAAAAACGAATCTAAGCCATTACTTTTCTCAGATTCTACTCATTCACAAATAGTCATAAATCGCCTCCTATGTTTCAGATACTATGCTAGAACAGTATCATAGAGTAATGGCCTCTGTATGTTTTAAATATTATATGTTTTAAATATTATGTGCAATGCAAAAAAAGTTTAAAAAGGATTTGTTTACTATATTACCTGTTTTAATATGAAGTGGGGGAAGAACATTCACATGATGAGGGGGCAAAATGCAAAGCTGCTGATTGGTGAAATAGGCAGCCATGAAACGAGCCATGGACTGGACGACTCTCACTGCTGCCTCAGGATGAACACCGCCCGCCAGTCCACACTCAAAATGAAACTTCGCAGCACCTAAGGAATACAGCAATGACCTAAGAAGATTGTGATCAACTACCAAAAGTAGTAATATTTAAGTTCCCAACATTATACAAAAAGAAAATTGTAATACGTTTTTTCTGAGATGAGCACCCATGGCCAATACAAGCTGAATTATAATAGGTACCATACTTCTTAAAGACAATAAAACCAAAAACAATTACAGTTGACCCTTGAACTTCACGGGTTTTAACTGCACAAATTCACTTATATATACAGATTTTTTTTTCCATAAATATACTAGAAAATGTTTTGGAGATTTGTGACAGTTTGAAAAAATTTGTAGGCATACCACATAACCTAGAAATATCAATAAAAAAAAGAAAAAGGTATGTCATGAATATAAAAAATATATGTAAATAATTATTTTATCATTTAGTACCATAAAATACATATAAACTATAAAAAGTTAAAATTTATCAAAATTGGCTGGGTACAGTGGCTCATACCTATAATCCCAGCACTTTGGAAGGCCAAGGTGGGCTGATCTCTTGAGCTCAGGAGTTTGAGACCAGCCTGGGCAACATGGTGAAATCCCACCTCTACAGAAAAATACAATAAAAAGAAACATTAGCTGGGCATGGTGGTGGTGCGCACCTATAGTCCCAGCTATTCAGGGTGCTGAGGTAAGAGGATCGCTTGAGTCTAGGAGGCGGAGGCTGCAGTAAGCTGAGATTGTGCCAGTGCACTCCAGCCTGGGCAACAGAGCTAGATAGACCCTGACTCAAAAAAAAATTATCAAAATTTACACAAACACTTACAGGCCATATATGGCACTGTTCACAGTCAAGAGAAATGTAAACACACATAAAGTATTAAATAACTGCATAAAATTCATTGTAGTTCCTACTGTACTACTGTATTAATTTTGTAGCTACTTCCTGTTGCTATTTTGAGGAGCTCAAGTGTTGCAAGTATTTGCTTAAAATACTGTCTAATCATCTCTGCATGAGCAGTTCATGTCTCTAGTAAAGTGCACATGGCAATAAAAAGCAATCTTACAATTCTTGTGTAGTTCTCATCACGTTTAGTGCAGTACCATAAACCTTGAATAACACCATAAGACCTACAGGAAGTGCCACCAGAGATCCTGGAAGTGTTCTGAATAAGCAGAAAAAATTCATGACATTACAAGTAAAAGTTGAATTACTTCAGACATACCATGGATTGAGGTCTGCAGCTATGGTTGTCCACCATTTCCGACAATTAATCTTGGAAACAGATAACATAAACTTGTGGTATCAATAAATACAGTACAATACTGGAAATGTATTTTCCCTTATGATTTTTTTTTCTCTTTTTGAGAGAGAGTTTCGCTTTTATTGCCCAGGCTGGAGTGCAATGGCGTGATCTCAGCTCACCACAAACCTCGCCTCCTGGGTTCAAGTGATTCTCCTGCCTCAGCCTCCCGAGTAGCTGGGATTATAGGCATGTGCCACCACACCTGGCTAATTTTGTATTTTTAGTAGAGACCAGTTTTCTCCATGTTGGTCAGGCTGGTCTCGAACTCTTGACCTCAGCTGATCTGCCCGCCTAACTGATAAGAGGAGCTCACTGAACCTAAACTGTTTGTATAAACAATGTGGTTTATGCTGAACATCTGTTTTCCCTCTGAGAGTGTAGAATTTTGGTTTGTACTAAGGCAGAGGGGTTTATGTGACCAGCCCCCCAATTAAAAACCCTGAGCACTGAGGTTCTGATGAACTTCCCTGGTAGACTATATCTCACATGTGTTGTCACAACTTGTCACTGAGGAAACTAGGGACATCCTGTGTGACTCTACTGGGAAAGGATTCATAGAAGCTTATTCCTGGTTTTCTCCAAACTTCATACCATGCACCTTTTCCCTTTGCTGATTTTGCTGTTTCCTTTCACTGTAATAAATCATAGCTATGAGTACAACTATATGTTAAGTCTTCTGAGTTCTCCTAGTGAACCATCAAATCTAGGGGGTAATTTTGGGGTCCCCAACCCAGTAAGTATATGCTTAATATATTTTAAGCAATCATCATTAAAAATTAAGACAAATGAGCTAGGCACGGTGGCTCATGCTTGTAATCCCAGCACTTTGGGAGGCTGAGGTGAGTGGATCACCTGAGGTCGGGAGTTCAAGAACAGCCTGGCCAATGTGGGGAAACCCCATCTCTACTAAAAATACAAAAATTAGCTAGGCGTGGTGGCAGGCACCTGTAATCCCAGCTACTCGGGAGGCTGAGGCAGGAAAACTGCTTGAACCTGGGAGGCGAAGGTTGCAGTGAGCTGAGATAGTGCCATTGCACTCTAGCCTGTGCAACAAGAGTGAAACTCCATCTCAAAAAAAAAAATTAAAACAAATGAATTACTACAGGTCAACTTATCATGAAAGTTAAATCATGTAAGGACAATATTGCAAAAATAAACAAATAAATAAAGACTATCCAGTCATTTAAAAAGTCATATATATAAGTCTTTCACCCTGGGTACAGTGGCTCACACCTATAACCCCAGCATTTTGAGAGGCTGAGGTGTGAAGATCACTTGAACCGAGGAGCTCGAGATCAGCCTGGGCAACATATCAAGACTCATCTCTACAAATAATAAAATAAGTTTTAAAAATTAGCCAGGCATGGCGGGGCACAGTGGCTCATGCCTGTAATCCCAGCACTTTGAGAGGCCAAGGTGGGTGGATCACGAGGTCAGGAGTTTGAGACCAGCCTGACCAACGTGGTGAAACCCCGTCTCTACTAAAAATACAAAAATCAGCCAGGCGTGGTGGCGCATGCCTGTAATCCCAGCTACTCAGGAGGCTGAGGCAGGAGAATCGCTTGAACCCAGGAGGCAGAGGTTGCAGTAAGCCAAGATCATGCCACTACACTCCAGCCTGGGCGACGGAGCAAGACTAAGTCTCAAAAAAAAAGAAAAAAAAAAATTAGCCAGGTGTGAGGCACATGCCTGTGGTTCCAGCTACCTCATTTCCCAGCAGACTGATTTCTTGGAATTTATCTTAAAGAAATTATTAGTAATACTCACAAATATTTAGGTACACTGCAGCATTATTTAAAATAGTAAATACATGGCAACAAAATGTACAATAATGGGAAAAAGATTCAATAGATTTTTTTTTAGTTTATTGGCACTGGAAAATATTCATCATAATATTAAATTTATAAGACTATCCAGCTCTGGTAATATATACATATACATGTGTCAAAAGGCACTAGACAAAAAAACTAAACTTGTAAGTGATTTTGTTTCCTTTCTACTTTTCCATATTTTCAAAATTGCCTAATATGAACATGTATTACTTCCTTAATGAACACAAAAATTTAAAAAGATAAAAATCAAAAAGTAAGCCAAGCACAGTGGCTCACACCTATAATCCCAACACTTTGGGAGGCCAAGGTGGGCGGATTGCTTGAGCCCAGGAAGTCAAGATCAGCCTGGGCAGCATGGTGAGATCCCATCTCTACAAAAAATACCAAAATTAGCTGGGCGTGGTGGCACACACCTGTAGTCCCAGCTACTCATGAGGCTGAGGTGGAAGGATGGCTTGAGCCCAGGCAGCAGAGGTCAGATAAGCTAAGATCACTCAACCACACTCCAGCCTCGGCAACAGAATAAGACCATATCTCAAAAAAAAAAAAAAAAAAAAAAAAAAAACCTCACAAAATGAGACATTTATAAACAGTGGCTGAAACAATCAAGAATGAAATTATCAACTCTATTTAGAAATTTCAAATACATTGGGCCTTTCAGACACATTCATATATACAGTAAACATCTAGCAGTCTACCACCCTATAACCATTATAAATATATTACATGTTCATTCATATAGATCTTTCCCTCTGGTTATTACCTAATTTAAATATACGTCTTTGAAAAAGTCAATCCAGATACTCTGCAATCTCTTAAACAGATTTTTTTTTTTTTATTTGAGACGGAGTCTGGCTCTGTCGCCCAGACTGGAGTGCAGTGGTGCCACCTTGGCTCACTGCAAGCTCCACCTCCCAGGTTCACGCCATTCTCCTGCCTCAGAGCTGGGCCTACAGGGGCCCGCCACCAAGCCCGGTTGATTTTTTTGTATTTTTAGTAGAGACGGGGTTTCACCATGTTAGCCAGGATGGTCTCATCTCCTGACCTCGTGATCCGCCCACCTCAGCCTCCCAAAGTGCTGGGATTACAGGCGTGAGCCACTGTGCCCGGCCCAGATTTTTTAAAAGACTAAAAGTATCCCGGAAAATGATTTTTATGATTTCACTAAACTGCTGTAAGCAATAGTTAACATACTAAGGAAAAACACTTGAGTACCTAAAATTATGTCTAACAAATATGGTTGTAAGAAAGCAATTATACTATCAGCTCAGCAGGCAATTACTATACTGTTAAATCCTGGGGATTCTAAGATTTAAAAACAAACAAAAAACCTCAACATAGTCCCTGCTATTGGGAAGCTGAGAGTCCAAAATCCAACATAATATACTTAATCACCAGAGAGGTAGAACAACCAACTTTTATGCATAAGCAATTTCATGTCTACACTATAAATACAAACTAACAAGTAAACATACTGAATTCTGTAGACCTAGCCACTCGAGGCGGCTGAGGTAGGATTACTTGAGCTCAGGGGTTTGAAGCCAGCCTGGCAACATAGGGAGACCCTGTCTCTTTTTAAAAATAAAAATAAAAAAAAAAGCATACCTGAAAAATCTTTATTTTCTTTTACAGGTAGTTGGGACCATCTCAGGATTTCTCTTGCTAGCTGATCACACAATCCTTGAGCATCATTTAAATTATAGCTATAGAGGTAGCAGTATAAGAGAGAAAGATAATAGCGTATCTGAAGAAAATACGTCCTTCTTCCTCCTGAAACAAGAAGTAAGCTCACCTTAAAAGTATGTAAGCAAAGGAATGCCCTTGGTGTAGTGCTCAATTGACAGGAGTGTGTAGTTTGTGAAAATTCATCAAGTTGTACACTCATGATATGTAAACTTCTCTGCATCTGTTTCACACTTCAATAAATGATTTTTTTAACAGGTGATCTGGGTACATTATATCCCCAAATAAAATTGGAATTATTTTACTCAGAAAGAATGGATAAGAGGTAGGCAACCAGCAGTTTCAGTCTTCAGATATGTAAAGGCAGTTGTCAGGGGCTCCTATCTTATATTTTTTAACATACTTTGCTCTTTTTCATTTTAAATTCTAAACAATTTATTTTCTTTCATCTCACCCTAGGATGACTTAGATTTTATCCAAAGAAAGCTGCAAATTCTTATCATCTTAGCATTAAGGTCTACTAATAACTTTTATCTCAAGTATACACAGTATGAAACAAAAGGGAACATGCCACAAAAAACTCCAAGGAACCATATGTGTATCAAAGGGATGGCCAAAGAGACTTACTGAAGCAGAAGAAACAGTTATCCAATAAGATAGGAGCCCCTGACATCTGCCTTTACGTATCTGAAGACTGAAACTGCTGGTTGCCTACCTCTTAGCCATTCTTTCTGAGTAAAATAATTCCAATTTTATTTGGGGATATAATGCACCCAGATCATAATTTCTCCCTAGATGTGGCCATGTAACAATGTGACTATGTTCTGATTCAAGAGGTAACATTGTATACAATTTCCAGAAAAGCTGCTCAAAGAAAGGTAAATCAGCTAGGAAATGCAACCTTTCTAGCTCTTCCAACCTTTGTCCTATTTGCTGCCTAGAACATGGATGTGATAGCTGAAGGTCCAGGAACCATCTTAGCCTACGTAATGGCCTTAAGATTGGAAGCAATGCACTAAAGATGATGCAGCAGAAAAACTAAAGGAGACTGGGGCCTTGGTGATACCACGGAAACACCAAATCAGCCCCAAACTGCAACTTCTGCCCTCCTTTCACAAAGGAAAGCCACTCTTTCTCTGTTGAAGCCACTGCTACTTTCAATTTCCATTACTAGAAGCCGTTCCTAATGGATGTAGTTGTAAATGAAATAAAACAAAATGTCCATAATGGAACTCATTACAAAAACTTTTCTATATCCAGAACTTCAGATCTCAGTGAATGCTGCTCTTCTTCATCCAGATGGACAATTCCCAAGTCAGAGAACTACACTAGCCTTCTTTCTCCAAATCTACTCAATCACAAGTAGACTGATCAAGCCTATTAAATAACTGTCAAATGTAACCTCTGTTCTCCATTACCCTTGACATTGCTTTGGTTTCAAGGCTTCTCGTCTGACTGATTTTCTTGCCTCCAAGTAAAACCCATGTCCCTATATCATAGTCCTGCAACTGACCTTCCACAACTGTACCAAAGTGATCTTTCTAAACGGCCTGTCCTTATTTGTACAAGTCCCTTTCCTACCTAAAGTGTCTTAACTGATTCCACTGTCTTCAAGATAAAATCTTAATTCCTTCCACTCCATTAAAGACTCTCCTTCATCATCTGTTGTCCATCTGCCTCTCAACTTAGCTCTTATGATCCTATCACCAATATCACATATACATATATCACATAATCTAGTCCTACTAAACTACTTGAAGTTTACCAAATTGCCATGGTTTCTCAGGCCTTTTTGGTTTTGGAACACTATATACTCTGTTAAGCCATTCCCATGACCTTAATTGGCCAATCTCTACTCAATTTTAAATGTCAACTCCAAGAGGCTTTCCCCAGACTGATGCTTGCACTCCAGCCTGATTGTATTGAGGTGTTCTTCTGTGCTCCCTAAACATCTACCATAAAACATAATGAGAAAAGTGACTGTAGGCAACTTGAAGGTAAAGTTATTTATTTCAGTTAACCCTAGTGCCTAATACAGTGCTGGGCACATAGCAGGCACTCAACAAATACTGGTTAAGTAAATGAATTAATGAAATATACAAAGCCACAGCAGTCAGAAAAGATATGTAATAACAGACCAAATCTGACAACGTAGGAGTTGCAGTCAGGGTTCCAGGGTCACCAGCTGAGAACCTCTGTCATCTCAGCCATACCCTCAGCTCTATATCATAAAAGCTATAGCTTGTTTCTAACATCCACACTCCATATCCTTATCAAAAACCCCACGAAGCCCATACTTAATGCAACGATACGTTTAACTTACATACAATTCTTAAAGTTAAATTACTTAAAGGCAAAAAGCCCTTGCTCCATGTTTCTCTAAGTCTGTAAGAAGGTGGTGAAATATATGACCTATAGTTTCCTATTGAGATACTTGCAGTCTCTCTAAATGACAAAAAAAAAAACACACACATTATTTTATTTAGGCTCTAAATCTCATTTTTCCCATCAACAATCAACCACAGGCTTTATCACAAATCAAAGAAAGGACAGAAGGAGACTTACCTATAGATCACTGAAAAGATTTTTAGTGTTACCAATTCCAAGGTTAAGAATAATTTTAAATAAGTATTCATGAGTGTCAAGTTGCCTACAACATGTATTCTATTGGCATTAGGATATCATAAGCACTCTGAAATTTAGAATTTTTTTAAGGTCTATAGCAAGCTAAAAGATGTCCTGCTAATATAATGGCACATATTTTTTGGAATTTAGAATTACTGTTAAGGTCTACAGCAAGCTAAAAGGAGTCCTGCTAATATTATGGCACATATTTTTTAACACTCTCCTACCTTTCTCTTCGATTTCTTGTAGAGCTTTTTTCCACAGCTGAACAGACTTTTCATATGATCCTAATAAGAAACATTCTTCTCCTAGAAAGTTTTTAACCAACAATTAGTCATAGTTAATTATATTACTTCATAAAAATTTACTTTGTTTTAAAATTCAGTTAATGGAGCTCAGCCAGAAATTATTTTGAAAAACAAGTCATTACAACCAATTAGAAATTCAAAGTCTGGTTAACTACGTCATTTATTCATGGAGTTAGAAAATATTCATAAGATACTGACCATTGATAGATTTAAGTTCTAAGGTTTGATTCAAGCAATCTCCAGTACTCTGTAGGTTAGCCTGCAAATGACATAACAGGGACTTGACAGTAGATGCTTCATGTGTCATCTTTTCAGTTAACTGACTATCAGCTTCAAGAACTCTTCGATTTAATTGTGCTTGATACCATAAAGTTTTTCTGTACAGTATTCTCCAGAGAATAAGCAATCTGCACATAAAATCAGGTAATTATCAAAAGCAAATTTTAGGCTAATGATGAGTTTAGCCTCCTTTTCAGCCTATTTTTTTTTTTTGCTTGTATTCTTCATCAGTATAACATACCTACAAACTGATCACATTTAAATATAGTGCAAAATAAAATGATCAAAAAATGCCTTATATAAAATCTTCATAAATATTTTAAGCACCTGTAATCTTCTTTTTTTTTTTTTTTTTTTTTTTTTTAAGACACAAGGTCTCACTACGTTGCCCAGACTGATCTCAAACTCCTGGGCCCGAGCAATTGCCCTACCTCAGCCTCCCAAACAGGTGAGATTACAGGTATGTGCCACTGCACTCCAGCCTGGGAGACAGGGTCTTGCTCTGTTGACCAGGCTGAATTGCAGTGGCTCCATCACAGCTTACTATAGCCTCAACCTCCTGGGCTCAAGCAATCCTCCCATCTCAGCCTCCCAGGCAGCTGGGACCACAGGTGCACCACACTGTTTTTTTTTTCTTTTCAGGCAAGGTCTCCTTCTGTCGCCCATGCTGGAATGCAGTGGCGTGATATCTACTCAATCTCTGCCTCCTGGACTCAAGCGATCCTCCCACCTCAGCCTCCTGGGTCGCTGGGATTACAGGCACATGCCAACAGGCCTCGCTAATTTTTTAGTTGCAGAGTTTCATCGTGTTGCCCAAGCTAGTCCTGGGATCAAGTGATCCACCCGCCTCAGCCTCCCAAAGTGCTGGATTACAGGCGTGAGCCACTGCGCCCAGCCTAATTTTTTTAAGAGGTCATTTTTTTAAGAGGTCATTTTGGCCGGGCGTCGTGGCTCACGCCTATATCCCAGTACTTTGGGAGGCTGAAGCGGGTGGATCACCTGAGGTCAGGAGTTCTAGATCAGCCTGGCCAACATGGTGAAACCCCGTCTCTACTAAAAATACAAAAATTAGCTGAGTGTGGTCACAGGCGCCTGTAATCCCAGCTACTCGGGAGGCTGAGGCAGGAGAATCACTTGAACCGAGGAGGCGGAGGTTGCAGTGAGCCGAGATTGCGTCATCGCACTCCAGCCTGGGGGACAAGAGTGGACTCCATCTCAAAAAAAAAAAAAAAAAAAAAGAGGTCATTTTTTAACAGTACTTAACTAAACCAAAATCTTTCAACATCATGGTTTTCCGAGACTCAGAAAATATGTATTGTACAATGTTTGGCATAAATCTTACAATTTTTTTTGGCAAACTAAAAGTGTATACATTTATCACGTATAACATGACATATTTAACATGATGTTTTGAAACATGTACTTAAATATTTTAAAAACTAAAATCTATAATACTGAGTGCTAACAGATACAAGGTTTCTTTCTGGGGTGATAAAAACGTTCTGGAATTAGTGATAATAGTTTTACAACCTTATAAATATACTAACAAACACTGAATAGTACATTTTAAGATGATGAATTTTACAATATGGGAATTGTAGCTCAGTTTCTAAAAAAGTAAAAAAAACTAAGCTAATAGTATCCCAGTATTAAAATAAGTGATTATACCTGTGTCCTGGCTGTTGCACAGGATTTACTACTTGAGGATGAATCTTGAAAAATGAGTTCCAAGACCAGTTTTTCTGAAAACCACTATCTTGAAACATTTGAAAAATAGGTACCACCAATGAGTCTTGAGCTGTTATTTTACTTCCATCAGCTGATGCTGAAATAACTTCAGGTTGAAGAATGTATACACCATTTAAACTGTCAGCTACCATTTTGAGTAAATAAAAACAGGCTAAAAGTTTCTCTGAGAATAACTGACCCTTTTGTTGCTGAGTCAGCAAAAGTTTTATAGTATTTGAGGTCAGCTTTATCAAATGCCCCACATCTTGTTTGTATCTTATATCCCAATAATGGATTGATAAACACTGATGAAAAAGTTGAAAGATACAAAGTATCCATGCATTATGTCTTGAGCTTTTGCTTAAAACAAGATCAAGTTTGGGAAAAGGACATTTTATAAATTGAAGAATGTAAAAAAAATGAGTGATACAAACTACTATGTAATTTAACATTAAATTTTTTTCTGTCACAGTTTTTGAAATTCCTATAGTCCATGCTGCAAGTAGACTTTTCTGGATAGAATGCAGTTCTGCAATGGTTCTATCTGTCTCCTCACTATCATCCTTTGCATGTATCGTATCAAACATAGATGCAAATTCCAATCTTCCTTCCGTCATACTACTACACAGCACATCATCTCTTTTGTTCCAAAAAGGAAATAAGTTGTCTGGAAAGTGTCCGCCTTCGTTAGTTTCTTCTGCTTCAAAATCCTAAAACATGAGGGGAAAATAAATGATACTTAATACCATTTAATACCTTATCAATAGAATCACTGTGGCGTTCTTAAATTTCTCTTCCCTTTAATAAGAGAAAAACAGAATATGTTTCTTGGAATAAAGTCATAATTGTTCCAAGTAAATAAAATTCTGCTACTAAGTACCTGAAAATCTGCTGTATTTTCATTTAAATTTATTGTTTCTTCTGCCTGCAAGAATTTGGGGACAGTGAAATCGGCTGAACTTTCATTTCCTTGGTGTTTTAACAGGCTAGACCTTAGGGAATTCAGTGATCGCAAGTTCAGTCCTTTGCCTTTTGGCTAAAGAAGAAAAGAGGAAAGATTTCCAAGAGCAAAATGTTATCTGTAGTTCTATTATAAGCAATTAAAAATTCTATAGACAACTGTATACAATTCAAGGACGTTATTGTCAGTAAAGTTTTAAATTTGAAAAGAAAAAGGCAACTTTTCCCAATGATATAAAAAAGCACTATACCTTAGACAATATCACACTTTGATATATTTTCTCAAGCCTCTGGGTTGAATCAAGTAGAAGTGATCTCATGTGTACTGATGGAGATAGGCTATCAAGAAAGCGAAGGGTTGTGACCATATATCCATCAGATATAACGAGGTAGGGTAACCGTGAGTGTGCTTTTATAGAAAATCTCTGTCTCATAGGGTCACTATCAGAAGCTGATGAATCAACACAATTATTTGAATCTTGGAACGTAAACTGCTGTGGTCTAGTAAACAAACATCAAAATACAAGAATCAGTAAGAGAAAGATCTTCAGGAAAACAATAATGTTTTTCAAAAAAAAAAAGAAAAAGTTACAGAACAATGAAAAAGCAAGCAGGTGAAACACACAAAAAATATTAAATGTGTTTATATCTTTCAGGAAAACAACGGCGATTAAGACAAAATAATATATAGGTTCATGTGTTTTTAAAATTTTCCTAAACAGTAGCATTTATTCTATTTTGTATTTATCTACATACAACCTATTACAGAAAATAATTCAGGCAGTTTATTTTTACCATTAAAGAGAATTAAATAGTTAACTTTCCTCTTACCATATATTTAAATATGCTTACACAAAATTATGAGGTATCAGTATACTTTTTATTAAAGAGGAGAAAGAAAAAAGTTGAGAAGATTTGGAGAGAATGGTGGTGAGTAAAATTTTACCTATTTAAATTTGAGTTTCCACTTAATTTAAACATACATTATTGTTATGATGTACCTGATTCTGATTACTTAATATCACTCCTTATTAAAGTTGGGGCTTTACAAATATCAAAGGAACAAACCATCAAAGTATATTGTAATTTTTTTCTGGTTAGGCAACTATTCAAATATAGATTTTTTTATTAGCCAAATGGCAACAATAGAAAATTGGCAATTATAGGACATACACCCCACAGACATCTGTAGAACCATTAGAAATAATGCCTAACATGCAAAGATGTAAAAGATATACTGTTAAATCAAAAATGGAAAATAGTAAACAGGATATATCACATTATCTAGTTTTTAAAAAAGAAACTAATATTGCTATTATCATTGTTATATGAATATTTTTAAAATTTGGGGGACAACATACTAAAATGTTAGTAATTGTTACCTTTGAAGTATAGGATTACAAGTATTTAATTTTCCACATTATTTAGTTTTATAACATTTGATTTTTGAGTGCTAAAATAAATAATGAATACTGTATTTTCATAATCAGAAAAAAAGCAGTTTGGAAGGCCCCAAATATTAATTTTAAAAGAGAATATGAGAAAATTCTAATGAACTATGAATTAGACCATAACAAGTAAGGAAAAAATACTTTCACTGCAGGAAGTGACACGTTTTTCCATTAGCATTGCCAATTGCTAAAAATTGTCATCTTTGGGAAGCCGAGGTGGGCGGATCACGAGGTCAGGAGTTTGAGACCAGCCCGACCAATATGGTGAAACCCCATCTCTAGTAAAAATACAAAAATTATCTGGGCGTGGTGGCATGCGCCTGTAATTCCAGCTACTCAGGAGGCTGAGGCAGAATTTCTTGAACCCGGGAGGTGGTGGTTGCAGTAAGCCGAGATCACACCACCACACTCTAGCCTTGGCAACAGAGTGAGACTCTGTCTCAAAAAAAAAAAAAAAAAAAAAAAATTAAATGTCTTTTTTTGCTAAATATAATCAAGGAGGCCGGGCGCGGTGGCTCAAGCCTGTAATCCTAGCACTTTGGGAGGCCGAGGCGGGCAGATCACGAGGTTAGTTTGAGACCATCCTGGCCAACATGTTGAAACCTCGTCTCTAAAAAATTAGCCGGGCGTGGTGGCGGGCGCCTGTAGTCCCAGCTACTCGGGAAGCTGAGGCAGGAGAATGGCGTGAACCCGGGAGGCGGAGCTTACAGTGAGCCAAGATGGGGCCAGCGCACTCCAGCCTGGGGGACAGAGCAAGACTCCGTCTCAAAAAAAAAAAATAAATATAAATATAATCAAGGAAACACCCTACCTCAGTTTCCTTTCTATAAAGCAAACGGAATAGATTAATTTCAAACGTCTTTTCCAACTTTTCTGTCTTGCAAATAGTTATGCATATGTGTCTAGCCACATATAATCAACATCAATAACAACAAATATTTACTGAGCACTAACTTTATGCCAGACAATGCTGATTTATAATTATGTATTATCTTACTTCATTCTCTAAACCCTAAGACACAATTAGTGTCACACTCATTTCACAGTAAAAGAAACTGAGGCTTAAAGAATAACCCTTCTGCAAGACTGGAGATCAAAAGAAATTTTTAAAAATAAAAAAATTGGTCTAGTGCGGTGGCTCATGCCTGTACTTCCAGCACTTTGGGAGGCCAAGGTGGGTGGATCACCTGAGGTCAGGAGTTCGAGACCAGCCTGACCAACATGGTGAAACCCCATCTCTACTAAAAATACAAAATTAGCCAGGCGTGGTGGCACATGCCTGTAATCCCAGCTACTTGGGAGGCTGAGGCAGAAGAATCGCTTGAACCCGAGAGAGGGGGCTGCAGTGAGCTGAGATCACACCACTGCACTCCAGCCTGGGCAACAAGAGTGAAACTCCATCTCAAGAAAAAAAATAAGTAAAAATAAGAATGAAAATTTAAAAATTGAAAAAAAAAAAGAATAACTAACCCAAAATCATACAACTAATAAGTAAAAGAACCAGTATGTGAATCTTGATCTGACTCCAAAGCCAAATTGCTACTTCATCTCACAAGTAAAAATTATAATATGATACATGCTATCCAAGTAACAAAATATCACATGTATCCCATAAATATGTAAAATATTGTATATCAATAAAAAATAAAAATAATTTTAAAAACTACAACAAAAATTAAAATACGGCTAAATCCTACAGTTTTCTATCCATTTCCAATAACTTTTTCCCTTTGGGAAAAAAGTAGATAAATCCATATGTCAAGTTAATTTTGAGTTATTAATTTTCTAAGTGCTATTATTTTATAACAATAAATGCTATATCATACTTTTATTAACTTTTATATCAAAGAAGATAATTTTTCATGCCATTAAATATTTTAATAACTTATACTTACTTAGTCACAATGTCACATTTTCACCAGGATTAAGCCACAAAAAGAAATAGAAGAAAACTATAAATAAGAAACAGATATTGAGACGACAGACTCAAAGAAAAAGTAAGACAATTTGAAAGATGAAATTTTTTTTAAATACACAGTAAAAGTAATACAAAACAGAAAAAATCTATAAACAAATTAACACAATTCAAATGTCTCACCTATACGTTATTAGTGGATGAAGAGGAATAAATTCTGCTGGCCCAAATTCTATAGAGCAACCAAATGTAATTAATGTTAGCAATTCACCTTGGCAGGTCAATAAAACCAGAGAGCCACGTTTTAACATACAAGCCAGAAAAAGACTATCATGCGTCCAGCTGATATCACCTACCCAGTAGGACCTATAATAAATAAGAGACAACATGTTTAGAAGAGATACTTTACAATGTCTATGATGATTTAAAATGGGCTGTACCAAGCAAAGGTGTGAAAGTTCAAAAAATGAGGGCAAAAGAATGACTAGTAATAGACAATTGCCATACACATTTCATGAATTTTACTTCCTAGAATAAAGGAGTTTGTTCATAAACATCTATTTCAACAATATTCCAATTAGAAATTCATAAGCAATTAAAAAACGAAAAAATTCGGCCAGGCACCGTGGCTCAAGCCTGTAATCCCAGCACTTTGGGAGGCCGAGGCAGGCGGATCAACTGAGGTCAGGAGTTCAAGACCAGCCTGGCCAAATGGTGAAACCCTGTCTCTACAAAAATACAAATAAGCCAGGCGTGGTGGGGGGTGCCCATAATCCCGGCTACTGGGGAGGCTGAGGCAGGAGAATGGCTTGAACTGGGGAGGCAGAGGTTGCAGTGAGCCAAGATCGTACCACTGCACTCCAGTCTGGGCCACAGAGAAAAAATATATATATATTCCTAAAGAACTGAGCTTTTTAGTCACTCACATATTAGAATGAATTTTAATCCTAGTAGAGTCTACAATCAAGATCTACTGACAGATTTCAAGGCCACATCTGTCCTCTCTGCAGGCTGTTAGAGTCCCTCTCAACAGCAGACTCTCCCTCTTACCAAAGCTCTAACTGGTACTACTCCTTAACTATTTCGTGATTTTTTAATTTATTTTATTTTTATTTTTTAAAATTTTATATTTTAACCCTTATTCCCTTCTTTTCACAGGTGTTATATCTAGTGATACTAATGTTTAATGAGAACAAAAAGTAGGTCCTTCTCAGAAAATGACAGACACTAAATCAAAAAGACCACTGAACTGAGACGAATACTTTCAAAGTATTATGAATAATATGAATGAGAAATTTACCAAAGAGAAAGGAACTTGTGGAAAGTAAAAGAAAATGAAGAGGCAGGGCTAGATAAACCTAAAAACTCTGAAAATGCATAGAACAGCATGGAAAAGTATTCAGAAAAAGAAGTTAGAAGCTGTAAGAGGAAATTCTCCTACTCTGTAATTTTGCATGGATCCTGGTGGTAGCTCATGTGCCATCCCAAATCAACACCTATGTTACTATTGACTCATACGTACAGGATGCATATGTAGGGACTTGTTTAAAAAACTAGGCTTGGCCAGGCACGGTGGCACAGGCCCGTAATCCCAACACTTTGGGAGGCCGAGGCAGGTGGATCACGAGGTCAGGAATTCAAGACCAGCGTGGCCAAGATGGTGAAACCCCATCTCCACTAAAAATACAAAAAAATTAGCCATGCATGGTGGTGGGCACCTGTAATCCCAGCTACTCGGGAGGCTGAGGCAGAGAAGTGCTTGAACCCGGGAAGCAGAGGTTGCAGTGAGACGAGATCGCACCACTGCACTCCAGCCTGGGTGACAGAGCAAGACTCCATCTTGGAAAAAAAAAGACTAGGCTCTCTCGGCCAGGTGCAGTGGCTGTGCAGTGGCTGTGATCTGTAATCACAGCATTCTGGGAGGCCAAGGTGGGAGAATTGCATAAGGTCAAGAGTTCAAGACCAGCCAGGGCAACATAGCAACACCCTGGCTCTACCAAAAAAAAAACAAAAAAACAGTCGTGGTGGCATGCACCTGTAATCCCAGCTACTTGGGAGGTTGAGGCAGGCAGGGGGATAGCTTGAGGCAGGCAGGGGGATAGCTTGAGGCAGGCAGGGGGATAGCTTGAGCCTAGAAGTTTGAGGCTGCAGTGAACTATGATCACGCCATTGCACTCCAGCCCAGGTGACAGACTCCAGCCCAGGTGACAGAGCAAGACCTTGTTGCAAAAAAAAAAAAAAAAAAAGGAATACACTCAGATCAAGATGGCTGACTAGACACAGGTAGTATGTAACTCCTCCATGGAGAGGAACCATGGACTATCTTCTTACTATTAAGTAGTAAGTAAGACTAAGAGTGGGAAAAGGCTCCTGAACACAGGGAAGCAGTAAGAGAAAAATCCGCAGGGCTTCTTACCCCAAAACAGGCTTTCATAATCTCTGAGTGGGAGAAACCTTCAACTCACTAGGGCCTTGGGCCTGACATATGGAGCTGCCTAAAGAATGCTCAGAGACATTGCTCCAGAAAGGGAAAACACATGGAATCCCACAGGCATCCAAGCCTAGAGCAGCCTCAGAAAGCCTAGATACCGGGGATCTACAGACTTGGCTGCTACTGCACCGCTTCAGGGAGCAAGAGGGGAGACCAGGCACTCTCAGGCACTCCTGGGAGGCTCCCTATCACCCTGCTGTGGGCTGCTGTTGAGATTGAGATGTGAGCAGGCTGCATTCCTCACAGCTTCTTGCCTACACTGCTTGCCTGGGAGGGATACCACCCTCTCTGGTCCCAGGCCCAAGGTACCATTTTGACTGTTTACAGCTGGGCTACGACCCACCCTTGGGCTGAGTTTGGGCTGAGGTGGCTGCAGGCACCACCCAACTCAGGGAACAGGGGAGACCAAGCTCTCCGAAGCACACTTAGGAGAATACCCACCACCCTGCCACAGAGCAGCTATGTCACTGGGGACTAGTCCCCCACAAACCATCACAACTTCCAGTAACTCCAACATGGACTACTTGGGTCCCAGTGGGTTGCTTCACCACTACTACTGCCATCGCCCACACCATACCAGATACTCAGGGGCCTGAGAAACCGCTCACACACCTAGACCACCACTCCCACTACTAGCTTCTAAGCATGCCGCCTGGAAGCCCAAGAATCAGCCTTCAGGACCCACCAATACCAGGGCCAGTATAAGGTGGTCTAGGGCCTAAAAACAGGCACACTCACCCCACTGCTGCCACTACTAGGGCCTGAAGACTGGCTCAGGTGTTGTCCAAGTCCCTAACAAAACTTCACCATAACCCCAACTAATAACTATACCTTAAGCCACTGAGGAAATCACAGGTGCCACCAACCCTGTGTACTACTGAAGAAGTCATACAAAGATTACACTACTACAAGTATGCAAAATCAAAGCCAAAGTATCCTACTCAATCAACAACATACATACATCTTCAGGAAAAAAATTCTCCTCTATAAAAGCATTTTCAAAAAATTAAAACAAGCAACTGCTGTACCAGATGCACAGCCATCAATGGAAGGACACAGAAAACATAAGAAAAGCAAGGAAATATGACACCACCAAAGGACCACAAAAATTGTCCAGTAATAGATGCGAATCAAAAATAATTCCCCCAAAATGCCAGAGAAATAATTCAAAATACTGATTTTGAAGAAGCTCAATGAGATGCAAGAAAATCTGAAAACCAATACAAAGAAATCAGAAAATCAATATGAATGAGAAATTTACCAAGGAGAAAGATTAAAAAAAAAAAAAAACTCTGGAAATAAAAACTGAATTGAAGGAAATATAAAATACATTCAAAAGATTCAATAATAGACTACACCAAGCAAAAGAAAGAATCTCAATCAGACAAAAATAAGAAAAAAAAAAAAAGAATGAACAAAGCCTTCAAGAAGTCCGGGACTACAAAAAGTGAGTGAACTTCTAAATTATCAGTATTCCTGAAGGGTAAGAGAGATCAAAAAGTGCCGAAAACCTATTTAAAAGAAAAATAAATGAAAACTTGCTAAGTCTAGCAAGAGAGTTAGACATCCAGATACAGGAGGCCCAGTGATCCCCAGGCAAATACATAGCAAAAAGGACTCCACCAGAGGCTATTATATTCAGAATGTGTTAAGTCAAAGGGAAAGAAAGAATTTTAAAATTAGCAAAAGAAAAGAGTCCAGTCACCTATAAAAGAAACTCATCAATTTCCTCTAGGTTTTGTAGTTTGTGAGTGTATTATTTCATAATAGTCTTAATAGTCGTAGTTCTGTGGTATCAACTATAATGTTTAGAACTGGAACAAGACAAGGATGCCTACTTTTACCACACCTATTCAACATAATGTTAGAAGTCCTAGTCAGAGCAATCAGGCAAGATAAAAAAATAAATAAAAGGCATCCAAATTATCACTCTTCACTGACAATATAATCTTATATCTAGAAAACCCTAAAGACTCCACAAAAACTCTTAGATTTGATAAATGAATATGGTAAGATTTCAGGATACTTTATATTAACAAGATGAATATACAGAAATCAGTAGAAAATACACCAATAACTATGTAGCCAAGGACTGAATCAAGCAGGCAATCCCATTAACATTAGCTACAAAAAATAAAAGAAAATACCTAGCAATATATTTAACCAAGAAGGTAAAAGATCTCTATGAGGAGAACACTGATAAAATAAATTATAATTATAAAACACTGATAAAAAAATTGTAGATGACATAAACAAATGGAAAAGCACCTCATGCTTATGGATTAAAAGGTCAGTATCATTAAAATGAACATACTGCCCAAATAAATCTACAATTCAATGCAATCTCTATTAAATTACCAGTGCCATTTTTCACATAATTAGAAAAAACAATCCTAAAACTTGTACGGAACCAAAAACAAAAGAACAAAGCTGGAGGTATCATATTACCTAATTTCTTTTTTTTTTTTTTTTGCAACGGAGTCTCGTTCCGTCGCCCAGGCTGGAAAGCAGTGGTGCGATTTCGACTCACTGCAACCTCTGCCTCCCGGGTTCAAGCGATTCTCCTGCCTCAGCCTCCTGAGTAGCTGGCATTACAGGCGCACACCATCACCCCAGCTAATTTTTGTATTTTTACTAGAGACAGGGTTTCACCATGTTGGTCAGGCTGGTCTCGAACTCCTGACCTCGTGATCCGCCTGCCTCGGCCTCCCAAAGTGCTGGGATTACAGGCATGAGCCACTGTGCCCAGCATTTTTTTTTTTTTTTTTTTTTTTGAGACAGAGTTTCACTCTTGTTGCCCAGGCTGGAGTGCAACGGTGCAATCTCGGCTCACCACAACCTCCACCTCCGGGGTTCAAGCGAATCTCTTGCCTCAGCCTCTTCAGTAGCTGGGATTACAGGCATACACCACCACACCTGGCTAATTTTACAAAATCAAATTTAGTAGAGACAGGGTTTCTCCATGTTGGTCAGTATGGTCTCCAACTCCCGAACTCAGGTGATCCACCCACCTTGGCCTCCCAAAGTGCGTTAGCCACCATGCCCAGCCTACTAATTTCAAATTATACTACGAGGCTATAGTAGTCAAAACAGCATGGTACTGGTATAAAAACAGCACACAGACAAATGTAACAGAATACAGAACCCAGATATAAAGCCACATAGCTACAACCAACTGATCTTCAGCAAAGTCGATAAAAATATACACTGGGGAAAGGACACCCTATTCAATAAAAATAGTGCTAGGAAAATTGGATAGACGTGCAGAAGAATGAAACTGGACCCATACCTCTCATCATATACAAAAATTAACTCAAGATGGATTAAAGACCTAAACATAAGGCCTGAAACTATAAAAATCCTAGAAGAAAACCTAGGAAAAACTCTTCTGGACATTGGGCTAGGCGAAGAATTTATGACTGCATCCTCAAAAGCAAACACAACAAAAATAGACAAATGAGAATTAATTAACTTAAAAAGCTTCTGCACAGCAAAAGACACAACTGAAGTAAAAAGGCAACCTACAGAATGGGAGAAAATATTTGCAAACTATGCGTCTGACAAAGGGCTAATATCTAGGATCTATGAGAAACTAAGACAACTCAACAAGCAAAAAAAAAAAAAAAAAACCAACCTCATTAAAAACTGGGCAAAGGACATGAGCAGATATTTCTCAAAAGACATACAATCAGCCAATAAACATACGAAAAAATGCTCAACATCACTAATCATCAGAGAAATGCAAATTAAAACCACAATGAGATAACACCGGTCAGAATGGCTATTACTAAAACATCAAAAAACAACATGTTGGCAAGTATGCAGAGGAAAGGGAACACGGGAACATGAGAAAAGGGAACAAACATGATTGGTGGGAATGCAAATTAGTACAATCATTATGGTACAGAGATTTCTCAAAGAACCAAAATAGGAACTACCATTCAATCTAGTAATCTCACTATTGGGTATATACCCAAAGGGAAAGAAATCATTATATCAAAAAGATACTTGCACTCATACGTTTATCACATCACTATTCACAATAGCAAAGATAGGGAATCAACAGAACCATCTATCAACAAAGGATTGGATAAAGAAAATGTGGTGTGTGTATATATATGTATCACAGAATGCTACTCTGCCATAAAACAAATGAAGTCATGTCTTTTGCAGTAACGTGGATGGAACTGGAGGTCATTATCCTAGGTAAAATCACTCAGAAACAGTCAAATACTACATATTCTAACTTACAAGCAGGGACTAAACAATGGGTACACATGGACATACAGAGTGGAATAATAGGCATTGGAGACTACTAAAAGACAGGAGGGAAGTGAGGGTTGAAAAATTATCTGTTGGGTACAATGTTCATTATTAACACTAAAAGCCCAGACTTCACCACTACACAACATATGCATGTAAGAAATATGCACCTATGGCCAGGCACGGTGGCTTACGCCTGTAATCCGAGCACTTTGGGAGGCCAAGGTGGGTGGATCACGAGGTCAGGAGATCAAGACCATCCTGGCTAACACGGTGAAACCCCATCTCTACTAAAAAAATACAAAAAAATTATCCAGGCATGGTGGCGGGCGCCTTTAATCCCAGCTACTCGGGAGGCTGAGGCAGGAGAATGGCATGAACCCGGGAGGCAGAGCTTGCAGTGAGCCGAGATCACACCACTGCACTCCAGCCTGGGTGACAGAGTGAGACTCCATCTCAAAAAAAAAAGTATTTAAGGCCTTCCTTATATAAAGCAACTTTTAGGCTGGGCATGATGGCTCAGGCCTGTAATCCCAGCACTTTAGGAGGCCAAGGTGGGAGGATCACTTAAGGCCAGAAGTTCAAGACCAGCGTGGTCAACATAGCAAGACCCTGTCTCTACAAAAAACTTTAAAAAAAATTAGCCACATACAGTGACACACACCTGTAGTCCCAGCTACTCAGAAGGATGAGGAAGGAAGGACTGTTTGAGCCCAGGAGTTCAATGCTGCAGCGAGCTATGATCATACCACTACACTCCAGCTTGGGCAACAAATAAGACCCCATCTTTTTTTTTTTTTTTTTGAGGCAGTCTCCCTCTGTCATCCAGGCTGGAGTGCAGTAGTGCGATCTCAGATCACGGCAACCTCCGCCTCCTGGGTTCAAGCAATTCTTGTGCCTCAGCCTCCCAAGTAGCTGGGACTACAGGCACATGCCATCACACTTGGCTAATTTTTTTTTTGTATTTTTTTTAGTAGAGATGGGGTTTCACCATTTTGACCAGGCTGGTCTCAAACTCCTGACCTCAGGTGATCCACCCACCTCGGCCTCCCAAAGTGCTGGGATTACAGGTGTGAGCCACAGTGCTCAGCCTTTTTTTGTTGTTTAGTTTTGTTTTGTTTTGTTTTTTTGAGATAGGGTCTTGCTCTGTTGCTCAGACTGGAGTGCAGTGGCAAGATCATAGTTCACTGCAGCCTCTATCACCCAGGCTCAGGTGATACCCCCTATCTCAGCCTCTCAAGTAGCTGGGACTACAGGTGTCCACCACCATGCTCGGCTAATTTCTTTTTATTTTTTAGTAAAGATGAGGTCTCATTATGTTGCCCAAGCTGGTCTCAAACTCCTGAGCTCAAGTGATCCTCCCACCTTGGTTTCCCAAAGTGCTAGAATTACAGGTGTGAGCTACCACACCTGACAGAGACCCATCTCTTTTAAAAGAAAAAAAGAAAAAAAAGACAGACAAAAGAGTTCTTACCTAATAAGTGTAGCTGGAACCACGGGACTCTTGTTACTACATCCTTTAAGGCTACCACAGACAGTAACAAAATTCAGTGTGTTTATAAATAATACCTGAGTTGCCTAGAAAGGAAAAAAAAGACAAGAAAACTATTAAAATTATTTTACTGTAACCATTATTTATAATTCTGGTGGCATAGAGCTCTATTATTATATTAATAAACTATCTAGGGAGTATTTCCTAACTGGCAAGGCAATATTGACCCCTGCTAGCCTTTGCTCTTTTATGTTCCACATTAAGAACATTAGTTACCACAATGCTCTTCTTTCCTCTTTTTCCCTTATTCTTTTTTCATTTCTGAAAGCCAAGTTTTGAAAGTTATGGCATCAAATTTACAGAACTTTACCAATCCACAATGTCAAGTTGGATTAAACACCACCAACTTAAAGAATATAAAGCAGGCTGGGCACAGTGGTTCATACCTGTAATCCCAGCACTTTGGGAGGTTGAGGTGGGAGAACTGCTTGAGCTCAGGAATTCAAGACCAGCCTGGGCAATATGGCAAAACCCCATCACTACCAAAAAAATACAAAAATTAGCCAGGCATGGTGGTATAAGCCTGTGGCCTCAGCTACTTGGGAGGCTGAGGTGAGAGGATCACTTGAGCCTGGGAGGTCGAGGCTGCAGCAAGCCATGATTGCACCACTGCACTCCAGCCTAGGCAACAGACAGAGACCCTGTCAAAAAAAAAAAAAAAAAAAAAACAACAGAAAGAAAAAAATGGATATAAAGGAGTATTTAGAAAAAGAAAAATCTCAAAACTAGAATAAACTCCTTCTTTTATAGATCACTTTCTAAGACAGATATTTACTGACCTTGGGGTCTTTCTGATTAAGAGTTACTGCCAGGGTAAGGCCATCTCTTGAAAAGGCAGAAATTAGAGCTCCTCTTGACTTTACTGATTCACATTTAGGAATTAAACTGCAGAGATGACAGTCTTGTTGAGCCCAGTGAACATGGTATGGCAATGATCTAAAAAAGTAATGAAATAATTGAAAACAAAAGGTATGGTAACTTTTAAATTTATATATAGTTCACTACAAAAATTAAAGGATCCATCCAAATTCCTACATGTGCACATGTACTTAGGGAATATTTTAGAGACTATGTTAATCCATTGTGTTGCTGTAAAGGAATGCCTGAGACTGAGTAATTTATAAAGAAAAGGGGTTGGCTGGGCGCGGTAGCTCACGCCTGTAATCACAGCCCTTTGGGAGGCAGAGACGGGTGGATCACTTGAGGCCAGGAGTCTGCGACCAGCCTGGCCAACAGGTGAAACCCTGTTTCTGCTAAAAATACAAAATTAGCTGGGCGTGATGGCGTGCACCTGTAATCCAAGCTATTCAGGAGGCTGAGGCAGGAGAATTGCTTGAACTTGGGAGGCGGAGGTTGCAGTGAGCCAAGATCACGCCACTGCACTCCAGCCTGGGCGACAGAGTGAGACTCCATATCAAAAAAAAAAAAGAAAGAAAGAGAAGGGGTTTATTCAGCCTCATGGTTCTGCAGGCTGTGCAAGCATGGCATCAGCATCTCCTCAGATTCTTGTGAGGGCTTCAGGAAGCTTATAACCATGGCAGAAAGGAATGGGGAGCAACATTTTCCCAAGAGAGGGAGCAAGGGAGAGAAGGAGGAGATTCCAGGCTCTTTTAAACAACCAGATCTCCTGTGAACTCAGAGCAAGAACTCATTACTGTAAGCAGAACACCAAGCCATTCATGAGGGATCTGCCCCCTTGACCCAGACATCTCCCACCAGGCCCCACCTCCAACATTCCAACATTAAAGGATTATTTTCAACACGAGACTTGGAGGGGACGAACATCCAAACTATATCAGAGACCTTTCAGAAGTCTGTGCACAAAAGAGCAGCTGCAGATTAGCTAAATAAATTGAATATCAGAGTTCTGTTAGTAGAGCCATGTTTGTATATGCAACCCCAAATATATTATACCTGCTTCCACTAAAAGTTTGGATAAACATATTTCTACATAATGCCAAACATTTTTACAGGAATTTAAGAAGTAGGTCAGGAGTTCGAGACCAGCCTGGCCAATATGGTGAAACCCCATCTCTACTAAAAATACAAAAATTAGCCAGCCGTGGGGGGGCGCACCTGTAGTGTCAGCTACTCGGGAGGCTGAGGCAGAAGAATAGCTTGAACCTGAGAGGCAGAGGTTGCAGTGAGCCGAGATCGCGCCACTGCACTCCAGCCTGGGCAACAGAGTGAGACTCTGTCTCAAAAAAATAATAATAAAATAAAAAATAAAATGTAGAGAAGGCCAGGCATGGTGGCTGATGCCTGTAATCCCAGCACTTTGGGAGGCCAAGGCAGGCAGATCATTTGAGGTCAGGAGTTTGAGACCAGCCTGGCCAACATGGTGAAACCCCATCTTTACTAAAAATACAAAAAAATTAGCTGGGTGTGTTGGCGCACGCCCATAATCCCAGCTACTCGGGAGGCTGAGACAGGAGAATCGTTTGAACCTGGGAGGCAGAAGTTGCAGTGAGCCAAGATTGCACCACTACACTCCAACCTGGGAGACATAGCAAGACTCTATCTCAAAAACAAATAAATGGATAAATAGATAGATAGGTAGGTAGACAGAAAGAAGAGGGAAACTTTGGGGATAGTATCAATGTTCTATAACTGATCCAAGTGATATATATATTTCAAACAGTTGTATATATTTCTCAAAGTCTATCTAGTTGTACACTTAAGACTTGTTCATCTTATTTTATTTATTTATTTATTTTCCAGACAGGGTCTCACTCTGTCACCCAGGCTGGAGTGCAGTGGCATGATCTGAACTCACTGCAACCTGGACCTCCTGGGCTTCAGTGATCCTCCCACCTCAGCCTCCCAAGCAGCTGGGACTATAGGCATGCGCCACCATGCTCAGCTAATTTTTTTTATATTTTGTGTAGAGATGGGATTTTGCCATGTTGTCCAGACTGGTCTTGAACTCCTGGGCTCAAGTGATCCTCCTGCCTCAGCCTCCCAGAGTGCTGGGATTACAGGCATCCACCACCACACTCAGCCAAGATTTGTTCATTTTACTTCATGTAAGTTATATCTTAATATAAAATATAAAAATAAAACAAACAGAAAAATAAAAATAAAAATCACACCATTTTACTCAATCTTACTTAGGCATTGTAAGAAAATAATGCATATTTTTGGCTGGGTGAGGTGGCTCACGCCTGTAATTCCAGCACTTTGGGAGGCTGAGGCAGGCGGATCACAAGGTCAGGAGTTCAAGACCAGCCTGACTAACATGGTGAAACCCCGTCTCTACTAAAAATACAAAAAGTTAGCCGGGCCTGTTGGCAGGCACCTGTAGTCCCAGCTACTCGAGAGGCTGAGGCACGAGAATCACTTGAACCCGGGAGGCAGAGGTTACAGTGAGCCAAGATTGCACCACTGCACTCCAGGCTGGGCGACAGAGCGAGACTCCATCTCAAAAAAAAAATGCATATTTTCTATTTTATTAGGCTTTTTAGAATAAAACTATTTTTAAATAAAAGAATACTTAAGCATTTAAAAGGTACAACAGCAAATCAAAATAGTTATGGCCCTTTCAAATTTCAATTGAATTCTTTTCCAAAATAGTTACTTTTATAGTCTTAGACAAGTAAAACCATAGCTTGTCTTATCTTTTACAAATTCTCACTTCAAAGAAGAGAAACAAGACAAAACAAGATAAACTTTCTGGATTAAACATTTAGAAATAAGACGGGAAGAAATGATTTGTAAAGCCTCAAAAATCGAAACTCACAATAACATTTACAAATTTTATTACATGTATATGGATCAAAAGATAATAATGTTTAAAAAGGGATAGAAAATATGGGGCTGGGTATGATGGCTCATGCCTGTAATCCCAGCACTTTGGGAGGCCAAGGCAGGAGGACTACTTGAGCCCAGGAGTGCAAGAACTTGTCTGTTAAAAAAAAAAAAAAAAAATTAGCCAGGCGTGGTGGCACACACCTGTAGTCACAGGTACTCAGGAGGCTGAGCTATGATTGTGCCACTACCCCCCAGTCTGGGTGACACAGCAAGACCCTGCCTCCAAAAGAAAAAAAATCAGTAAGAAAAGGAAGAAGAAAACATTTACCTCACCTTATAGATGTAAATACATTCTCATGCCACCGAATTGCTAGAAATGTTAACTTCAGCCATTCCCCAGAATAAAAAGTAAATGAACACAGGCAGCAGTCTCCAAATAACTGTAGATAAATTTAATATACTTTAGTATAAAATTAATCTGAAAATAAATCAAGATACTAAAATATATATATATATTCCTCATCACAAACCAGTAAAAAATATTGAGATCTTGCTTATACTTTTTATTCTTAACATTAAGCTTAAGACTAAGTAATTTTTTTCTGAGCCAGAGGCAGGTCTCAAAAGAGTAATCAGGTTGTAGTTTATGCTCTTAAGAAAATATTGACATTTATTGTGACTATAACTAAAAATATTCTTACATATTTATTTATCTCTTTTTATACTTTTATACTATTTAAATTAGCACACCACCCTGAGAGTGGGGAGAGGGGACAATAAAACTTCAAACTGCAATTTCTAACAATAGTGGTTTGGATAATAAAATGCTGGTCCACACATACAAAGAATACCAAGCAGATATTTTAAATATGTTTTGGTTTTTTAAGTTCATGAATCTGTTATTTCCCAGTTAAATGGCATATTTAGTATCATCAATTCTAGCTTGTTAAATTACCAAACAAGCTCTCTCTATATATATACATCATATATAAAAAATATATATAATATATACATCATATATAAAAAATATATATAATATATACATCATATATAAAAAATATATTATACATCATATACGTGAACTATATATAATATATACATCATATACGTGAACTATATATAATATATACATCATATACGTGAACTATATATAATATATACATCATATGTAAAATATATATAATATATACATCATATGTAAAATATATATAATATATACATCATATATAACATATACATCATATATAACATATACATCATATATAATATATAATATATACATCATATATAATATATAATATATACATCATATATAATATATAATATATACATCATATATAATATATAATATATATCATATATAAAAAATATATATGTACATCATATATAAAATATATATAATATGTACATCATATATATAAAATATATGTAATATATACCATATATACAAAATATATGTAATATATACCATATATACATTATATATTATATAATATATAAAATATATACATTATATAATATACATTCTATATAACATATAATATACATTCTATATAACATATAATATACATTCTATATATTATATACATTCTATATATTATATACATTCTATATAATATATTATATACATTCTATATAATATATTATATACATTCTATATAATATATTATATACATTCTATATAATATATTATATACATTCTATATAATATATTATATACATTCTATATAATATATTATATACATTCTATATATTATATACATTCTATATATTATATACATTCTATATAATATATTATATACATTCTATATATTATATACATTCTATATAATATATACATTCTATATATTATATACATTCTATATATTATATACATTCTATATAATACATATACATTCTATATAATATATACATTACATATAATGTATAATATATACATTACATATAATGTATAATATATACATTACATATAATGTATAATATATACATTATATATAATACATATACATTATATATAATGTATAATATATACATATACATATATTATAAATAATATATACATATAATATATAAATGTATAATATATTTATAATATATTATATATTATATGTATATATAATATATTATATGGTATATTATATGATATATAATATATTATATATTACATATATTATATATATTATATATACGTATATAATATATACGTATATATAATATATACATACGTAATATACATAATATATACTACATAATATATAATATACCATATAATATATTATATATACAATATATATTATATACATGTATATATATTATATATTATACTTTCTTTTTTTTTTTTGAGACGGAGTTTCACTCTTGTTGCCCAGGCTGGAGTGTAATGGCATGATCTCAGCTCACCGCAACCTCCGCCTCCCGGGTTCAAGCGATTCTCCTGCCTCAGCCTCCTGAGTAGCTGGGATTACAGGCATGCGCCACCATGCCCAGATAATTTTGTATTTTTAGCAGAGACGGGGTTTCTCCATGTTGGTCAGGCTGGTCTTGAACTCTCGACCTCAGGTGATCCACCCGCCTCAGCCTCCCAAAGTGCTGGGAATACAGGCGTGAGCCACCGCGCCCAGCATAACAAGCTATATTTTTAAATCAAGGATAGAGAAAAGGAGTTCTAAGTTAAAACTACTTTTAATAAACACTTTTAAAAAATGTGACCCAAGAAATATAAAAATATATTGTCCATACAAGAATTTCACAATTACTATGAAAATTTATGGTGATTAAAGATATATAGTTATACCATTACACACTCTGCCTATTTGCTTCACAGATAGAGTCTGAGACTGATTTTACCTCATTTTTTATAAAAACAGCATTCACTACAGCTTCTTTATCTTCGGTGGAAGGCAAGAGAACTGCTTCTTCAGGTATGACCTGGGACCACCGACCCGCCAATGAAAGGCTTTTAGAAGATAAAATATTCTTTAATTCCAAATATTCCCAAAGAAATATGCATCCGGAAGGTGTTATGAGCACAATTCTTTTCCCATTTCCAGATACATACAAGTACGGTCTCAAAGAGCTTGCTAAAAAAGTAACAAAAAAAAGTAATTAAGCCTCCGAAGTCTGAATTCCCCACAAGAAAGTACATAATTTATGTATTCTTACAATAATAAAAAAAAAAAAAAGTTACCATTCAGGATGTCAAAACTAAGGCACTAGCAAAAAATTAAAAATACAATCCAGGCATGGCAGCTCATGCCTGTAATCCCAGCACTTTGGGAGGCTTAAGGAGACGGATCGCTTGAGCCCAAAAGGTCAAAGCTGCAGTGAGCTATGATCATGCCACTATACTTCAGCCTGAGTGACAGAACAAGATCCTGTCTCCTGTCTCTAAAAAAGAAAAAAAAAGCTGGGTGGATCACGAGGTCAGGAGATCAAGACCATCCTAGCTAACACGGTGAAACCCCGTCTCTACTAAAAATACAAAAAAATTAGCCGGGCGTGGTGGCAGGTGCCTGTAGTCCCAGCTACTCGGGAGGCTGAGGCAGGAGAATGGCGTGGACCCCGGAGGCGGAGCTTGCAGTGAGCCGAGATCGCGCCACTGCACTCCAGCCTGGGCGACAGAGCGAGACTCCGTCTCAAAAAAAAAAAAAGAAAAAGAAAAAAAAGTACAAAAAATAGCAACATTTATCAAGTATTTATTATGTGATATTAGAAACCTATTATTATCACAGAAATGTTAGGCATGCCAGAATTTTCTTCTTCAAGTTGAGTCTCAGTATCACAGATAAACATAACCAAAACTATATATATATATACACACACACAGATATACATATGCACATATACAGAAATACATTTTCAAGACAGTAACAGAAAAATGTTTCATCCTCTTTTCCTATTTTTCCTAGTCAAACCAATTTAAACAAATAAAAAAAATTCCCACCGACTGTAGCTTTGATCATTTCCTTAGGCTTTTCAGTTATTGGTATAGTTTTCAAACAATCTTGATCTTTGTTCCAAAGGAAAAGCTCTCCTGTAGTTAGTACCCCAGCCAGCCAGGCATCTGTTTCCAAAAATGAAATGCAATACTTACAATCTAGTATTTCCTTTAACATCACACTAAGTTATTAAAAAATATAGTTTTAGCCATTTGAAAATATCAGTACTACTTAACCATTACTGGACGTTGTTAGGACAATAACATCCTTCAAGAAAGGCTGCAGACTAGGAATTTTCTTCTTTATCTTTCCTGATAGCAAATTAATTTCATTTATGAATTTATCATCCAAAAGAAAAACGGCTTCTTTTTCCTAAGAGAAGAAACATGTGAAGGACTCAAGAGGTGCCAGAAATTAACTCAACTTACTGCCTAAATAAATTATCCCAGAAATCAAAGCGACATTTAAGAAAGATTATCTATTTGTACCACAAATCATAAAATGAACACTAAGCTTAATACTCTATAGTAACCTGAACATTTTGAATTGTTTTAAAATACCTCGTTAGAATTAATAGGTAAGGTTACCTAATAGTTGTATTTCAATTTCTTTGAAGTTTAAAATTATAGGAGTGTCTTCTAATTCTGCTAGCCAAAACTGGCTTATCTACTTTTTAATCTTTTTTTTTTTTTTTTTTTTTAAGAGCTGAGGTCTCACTTTGTTACCCAGCCTTAAGTGGAGTAGATATTTACAGGCACTATCCCACTACTAATAAGCATGAGAGTTTTGACCTGGCCCATTTCTGACCTGGACCAGTTCACCATTCTTAGGCAACCTGGTGCTTACCCCAGCCCCTTGATCTCGGGAGGTCATCATATTGATACCGAATTTAGTGCAGACACCTAATCGGTATAGCACACTGCAGCCCAGAACTCCTGGGCTCAAGCGATCCTCTTGCCTTAGCCTCCTGAGTAGCTGGGACCACGGGGTGCATACCACTGAACCTGACTCTCATCAATTTTAACAGTAGTATGAGCAAGTTTTTAAATTATTTAGATTAAAATAGATATAGCTTCTGAAATTCATAAATCCATGACCCTGCTCATTTTTTATTACCTAGAAAAAGTAGGCTGTTTTGAGTTAACTTTGTTTTCATATATTCTAAGGCAGTGATTTTCAAGGTATAACTGAGCCAGCAGCATCAGCAACACCTCAGAAGTGAGGAGTTCAAGACCAGCCTGACCAACATGGTGAAACCCCTAGTCTCTACTAAAAATACAAAAATTAGCTGGGCATGGTGGCATGCGTCTGTAATCCCAGCTATTCAGGAGGCTGAGGCAGGACAATCGCTTGAACCTGGGAGGCTGAGGTTGCAGTGAGCCGAGAGGATGCCATTGCGCTCCAGCCTGGGCAACAGAGCGAGACTCCATCTCAAAAAATAAAAATACAAAAATACAAGATATCCAACCCTACCGCCGACCTAATTAACTGAAAACTTTGGGAACAGGGCCCAGCAATCTGTGTTTTAACCACCTCTCCAGATAGTTCTGATAGTTTGAGAACTCCTGTTCCAGGGGAGTTAGTGGTATAATTTCTCACAGGAAATTTAACACTTTATTTCAATAATCATCACAAATAAAGTAGGGTTGCCTACTTTCCCTAAGTGGGGAATCTATGCCATATATTATGAATGGCATTCCTGGATTACAAACGTATTGTGGCCCATTTCTTCCATCCTAGTTTCCAAGAACACTTCATAGCACAATCATGAAAACCACAATAGGAGGAAACACTCCATTAACTGTTCCAGTAAAGGAAAGCTCAGGACATTAAATATTCCATTTTGATATATGCCATCTCAACTTAACTTAAATTTGACTTAAACATAATATGAAAAAAAAAGTTTAAGTAAAAATCTTCTAAACAAACCACTTAACATTCTGGAAAAGCTAACTTGCTCATTATAATAAAAACAAAACACACACAAAACCCTGTTGAGTGTGCAGGTAGGTGATCCTCCTGTAGATCCTCCTCCAATAGATGATGTTTTATTTAAGATCATAGAATACTCCTATATTACAGGCAAAACACACATATAACATATATAAAACTGGTATTGCATGAATAAAGAAAAACCTACCTTTCCCAACCAGGAGACACGTGGCCATGGTTTTTTCTGCTTAATACCTGTTGATGTCAAGATTTCTAATCTTATCTCCATGTTTGTTAAGCTATCAATGACCAATCAAGTAAAACAGTTCCAAGATTCTGTAAACAATAATAGTAATAAAATAAATGATCCATAATATTCACTGGGCATTTTTTTTTTTTTTTTTTGAGACAGAGTTTCGTTCTGTTGCCCCAGCTGGAGTGCAGTGGTGCGATCTCAGCTCACTGTAACCTCCACCTCCCGGATTCAAGTGATTCTCCTGCGTTAGCCTCCCGAGTAGCTGGGACTACTAGGGTGTGCCACCACGCCTGGCTAATTTTTTTTTTTTAAGTAGAGATGGGGTTTCACAATGTTGGCCAGGCTGGTCTCAAACTCCTGACTTCAAGTGATCCATCCACTTCGTCCTCCCAAAGTGGTGGGATAACAGGCATGATCCACTGCGCATAGACCACTGAAGATCTTAACTGACAATTTTCATAAAGTTTTGATTTATATTTTATTTCCGAGTTGAAGTTTTGCTATTGTCGCCCAGGCTGGAGTGCAGTGGCGCGATCTCAGCTCACACTGCAACCTCCGCCTCCCAGGTTCAAGCGATTCTCTTGCCTCAGCCTCCCGAGTAGCTGGGATCACAGGCATGCACCACCACACTGGGCTAATTTTTTTGTATTTTTAGTAGAAACCGGGTTTCACCATGTTGGCCAGGCTGGTCTCGAACCCCTGACCTTGGGTGATCCGCCCGACTCAGCCTCCCAAAGTGCTGGGATTACAGGCGTGATCCACTGTTCCCGGCCAAAATAGCTGGGTTTGTTTCTTGTTGTTTTTTTTTTTTTTAATAAAATAGCTTTAAAAGAAAAACTACTCAGGGACAGCACACAAAGATCTATCAAGATGCTAGCTATCAGCCAGCACGGAGGCTGAGATGAGAAGATCGCTTGAGGACAGGAGAGTTCGAGGCTGCAGTGAGCTGTGATTGTGCCTGTGATTGTGCCACGCACTCCGGCGTGGGCAACGCAGCGAAGACTCCGGCTCAAAAATAAATAAATAAAACTACAAATAAAATAAATTCTTTCAAAAGGGTTAACCAAATGCAAGAGGAACGCCGGCATTAGAAAAGCATCATTTGCAGCTCCTAATGAAATAACAAATCCAGTCAACAGTATCAGTGCTGCTAAAATTATTGAGTGAAAAAAGACTGGGAACTTTATGCACTGACATGCCCCAAATCCATTAGTCAACCTTAAAATTGCTAAGAGCGACGAAAATTGACGTTCTATTCCTCCGGATCCTGCTCGAGAAGCTGGGGGGCTCGGGTCCGGTGCCGAGGTGTGGCCCGAGCCTGGCACCGCCCACGCCGGCCGGGCGACCCCGGCCCCTCGGGGCTCCCGCGCTCCGTCAGCAGGCGACGCTGGGAGGCTAGGGTAGGCCCAGAGCGACGAAGGGCCCGGACTGGGTAGTGGGGATGTACCAGGGCCGGGTGCGGCGGGAAACGGCCCGGGAGGCGAGAGGTCGCGGACCCGCCCGACAGAAGAGTAGATGAGGCGAGGCTGAGGACGCCCAGGTCCGGGGAGCGTACGAGGAGGCCAGGATCACGGGGTAAGGAATCCGCGGGCAGTTACCTCCGCCAGGGGCAGGGCCCGGCCAGTCCGGCGCGAGAAGGCTCGGCGAGGCCGACTGCGCGGGGTGAAGACTCCAGGCCGACGGCTGCGGGCCCTACCGCCAGCCCTGACGCGAGCCTGCGTCCTGGCTACGGCGGAGGGCAAGCAGGGGGCGCGGGCGCTGCTACGGCGCCTGCTCAGAGCCGGCCGGGAACGCCGCGGGCGGGTCTCCCCCGTCCTCCGCCCCTCAGGCCCTGCTCTCAGGCCTCCGCCCGGGCCCTCTAAGCTGCCAGCCGCGCCCGCCTCCGCGTTCCTCGCCCCTCCTCCCGCGCGCTCCCCTTCTCAGCGGCCGCCGGGCCCCCTCAGTACACTTCTCCCAGTTCACGCGTTCCTCGGACGCTCCTAGTTTGAGCGCACAGGCATTGGGCGGGGCTTCGCGGGGGAGCCGCTTAATAACCGACCAACATGGAACTCAAGGGCTGCCCCTTCCTAGTGGGGACCCTGCACAGACCCGAAAATAAGGGGTTTTGCTCTGCCCTCCCCAGTTCACGTGGGCACCTTGGAACACTGAAGAAGGCATTTTCCGAACTCACTGTCCTACGGACTTATTTCCCTCACTGTTTTCGCCTCCTTCGCCCTGTTCTCGTGACTGACAGGAGCAGGGGTCACAAGCGGGCAGCCCGAGAGCTCTGCTCACCTGGAAAAGCATTTTTGTGTAGGTTAAATGTGAAGGCCGCAGGCAGTGGCCTGTTGTCCTCCTCCACATGCGCCCATCTTCACTCTTTTATGTGACTGGCCTGTTTTTAAAGGCAGGACCTTGTCACCCTTGGCTAGGCCAGGTATGTTCTGCACCGAAAATGGCCCTGCCCTCTACATTGGATAGCTAGCTCTTAGGTTGGTTTATTTTAGCAAATAAGCGTTACGGGGTAGGAGAACTGGCTGCATCAGAACCACAATTACCCCTGTGTCTCTGGGTGGGATAAATGGCGGATGGCATTCTGGCAGCTCAGCCCCACTTATCTCAGAGGTTATAGATCTGAGGTGGTTTGGATCTACCCCCAAATCACGAACATTTTACATAAGCCGTGCTAGAGTTAGCATAAAAGTCTCACACAAAAATTTGGAAACTGAGAAATCCTAACCTATTCCCATAATTCTGTGTTCTCATTTTTAGGTCTTAAGATACGAAAACAATGGGATAACTGAGGCTGATTTTGCTGTGTGGCCATTAGACCTAGAAATATTGGTGTGATTCTGGAGTTGATTGCTGCACACGTTTATTTATTTATTTTCCTTTTTTTCCCTCCTCTTCCTCCTCCTCTATTCTTTAAAAACGTATGGAAATGTATCCGGCAATGTTTACTGTAAAAAATAATGTATGGAAATGACTACAATTTGCTAAAATAAAAATCATTGAGCACTTACGTGTGTCAGACACTATGCTAGGTATAAAGAGGGGAAGATGATGTTGTCCCTATTCAAAAGAGAGTCACACACTTAAGTTACAGTGCAGTCATAAATACCATGATTGCAGTATGCGCAGGTCCATTTTCTCTATCTGGGCGATGGGAAGGTTCAAAACTAAGCTAGGTTTTGAATGAGGAATAGTTTCATTTTGAAGCACATCCATTTTGCGATGCCTCTGGAGCTATCTAGTGAACAATTTAGATGCATGGTTCAGAAGCTCGATGGGAGGCTTGGGAACACAGAATGTGTAAAATAAGCATCAGTCTCCCCTTCACCCTCTCTGCACTTTTTAAGGGTCATCTCTCTTTAGTATATATTGGTAAGAGATTTTGTGGAGGATACCAATTCTTTTTTTTTTTTTTTTTTTTGAGACAGAGTCTCACATTGTCGCCCAGGGTGGAGTGCAGTTGCACGATCTCCGCTCACTGCAACCTCTGCCTCCCGGGTTCAAGCGATTCTCCTGCCTCAGCCTCCCAAGTAGCTGGGATTACAGGCGCCCACCACCATGCCCAACTAATTTTCATATTTTTAGTAGAGACGGGGTTTCACTATGTTGGCCAGGCTGGTCTTGAACTCCTGACCTCGTGATTCACCCGCCTTGGTCTCCCAAAGGGCTGGGATTAGAGGCGTGAGCCACCGCGGCCCGCCAGCATACCAATTCTTATGAGAGAATGTCAGGGGTAGAAGAGATCCAAGGGAATGGTTGACCAGGTAAAAAACTGATAAACGTCAAATAGAAATAAGCCTGAGAATTGTCCCATCAGATTTAGTGTTTAGTAGGTATAGTTATAGTGCCAGATATATAATAACTGAGTTCCTTTTGAAAGCATATAGTAAAATCAAATCTGATTAGCCTAAGTAACAGAGGTGATTTATTGTAATGATTCTGGGGTATCTGACAGATTGTAGATATTCTCTCTAGGGTGCTCCTAGCCAATATAAATTTCTGTAATGATGAAAATGTTCTATGTCTGCTCTGTCTTAATATGGTAACCATTAGCCAAAAGTGCTACTGAGCATGTGAAATGTAGCTAGTGCAACTGAGACCCTGTAAACTAAGATTCCAGTCAAAGAGAAGGGAAAAAACAGTGAGCTTGCCCACAGTCTTTAAGACCTGGGCCCAGAAATAGTACACAATATTTCTGCTTACATTCCACTGGAGATAACTTAGTCACATGATCACACCTAACTGCAAGTAAGCCTGGGAAATGTAGATTAGCACTGTACCCAGAAAGACTGAGAAAATGGTTTTGGTGGACAACTAGCAGTGGTCAGAATACAAAAAGTAATAATACAGATTTCCTGCTTTGAAGAATATCACAGGTTTAGTGGGAGACAGATGAGTATTTTACTAGCAATGAATGAAGAACATGCTATGCAAACCCAAAGAAAACAGTAGATATAGCCTGGATATTTGTTCCTACCTAAATCTCATGTTGAATTGTAATTCCCAGTGTTGGATGTGGGGCCTGGTGGGAGGTGATCGGATCATGAGGGTGAATTTCTTGTGAATGGTTTAGCACAATTCCTTGGTGCTGTCTTCATGATAGTGAGTGAGTTCTCATGAGATCTGGTTGTTTAAAAGTGTGTGGCACCTCGGGAGGCTGAGGCATGAGAATCGTTTGAATCTGGGAGGCAGAGGCTGCAGTGAGCTGAGATTGTGCCACTGCACTCTGGCCTGTGTGACAAAGCAAGACTCTCTTTTTAAAAAAAGCGTGGCACCTCCCCCCGCCTGTGTTCCTGCTTTTGCCATGTGACTTACGCGCTCCCACTTTGCCTTCTGCCATGAGTAAAAGCTTCCTGAGGCCCCCGCCAGAAGCAGATATCAGCGCTATGGTTCCTATACATCCTGTAGAACCATGAGACACGTAAACTTATTTTCCTGTAAATTACCCAGTCTCTGGTATTTCTTTATAGCAATGCAAGAACAGCCTAATACAATGGTATTTCTCAAATTTTAATGTACGTATGGATCACCTGGGGAACTTGTTAAAATATACATTCTGGGCCGGGCATGGTGGCTCACACCTGTAATCCCAGCACTTTGGGAGGCTGAGGTGGATGGATCACTTGAGGTCAGGAGTTCGAGACCAGCCTGGACAACATGGTGAAACCCCATCTCTACTCAAAATACAAAAATTAGCTGAGCGTGGTGGCACCACTTGTAATTCCAGCTGATTGGCTCATTGATGCAGAGGTTCAGCAGGTTTCATGCAAGTTTGATGGGGCAGGACCCTTGTTCAATTTTTCTTTAATTCTCTTCACTCTGTCCTTTGTCTTCAGGCTGGCTTCCTTTGTGGTAAGTGAGATGATGGCAAATTTACACATCTTACAAAGAAAATATAGTTGTTTTTTTCCTAAAATTGAGCATCCTTTATGAGCCTCTATCCCAGTATATAGAAGGGGAAGTCTTTATGTTGACAAATAATGGTACTTCCTTTTTTTTTTTTTTTGGTACCTAAGTCTCTTTCTTATAAATGTTCTATCTTGCAGATTTTCTTTCTCTCATTCTAATCAACCTACAAAGTGGATCAATAGTGATAGTGGGCTGGGTGCAGTGGCTCACGCCTGTAATCCCAGCACTTTGGGAGGCCGAGGTGGGGAGATCACTTGAGGTCAGGAGTTTGAGACCAGCCTGGCCAATATGATGAAACCCCCATCTCTACTAAAAATACAAAAATTAGCGAGGCGTGGTGGCACACACTTGTAATCCCATCTACTCAGGAGGCTGAGACAGGAGAATCACTTGAACCCAGGAGGCGGAGGTTGCAGTAAGCCAAGATAGTGCCACTACATTCCAGCCTGGGAAACAGAGCAAGACTCCGTCTCAAAGAAAAAAAAAATTAGCCGGGCATAATGGTGCGGGCCTATAGTTCCAACTACTTGGAAGGCTGAGGCAGGAGAATCGCTTGAACCCGGGAGGCACAGGATGCAGTGAGCCAAGATTGCGCCATTACACTCCAGCCTAGGTGACAGAGCAAGACTCCGTCTCCAAAAGGAAAAAAAAAAAGATAGTGATAGTGGTAGGAAGCATTATATGCCCTTATGGTAGAGGGGAAGAGAGTGCTTGTAATTAACCTTCAGTTATAAATATATAAGTATATATTTACATAATTATAAATACATAATCTATATTCTTATTTGGTGTGTTCAGGTTACTTTAACAAAATACCACTGTGAAAGTTGTCATAGTCTGACTGGGCGTGGTGGCTCACACCTGTAATCCCAGCACTTTGGGAGGCCGAAGTGGGTAGATCACTTGAGGTCAGGAGTTCAAGACCAGCCTGGCCAACATGATGAAACCCCGTCTGTACTAAAAATACAAAAATTAGCCTGGCGTGGTGGTAGGCGCCTGTAATCCCAGATACTGAGGAGGGTGAGTCAGGAGAATTGCCTGAACCCAGGGGACGGAGGTTGCAGTGAGCTAGGATCATGCCACTGCACTCCAGCCTGGGTGACAGAGCAAGAGTCCGTCTCAAAAAAAAAAAGAAAGAAAGTTGTCTTAGTCAAAATAGAGTCACTAATGTTAAGAAAACCCTGACAAACAGAGCTGAGGAGGACCATGAAGAGAGGGTTCTCACATTTACATGCTGGTAGCAAGAAAAACTCTGCAACCTCACACAAAGGCCATCGCAATCATTAACACAAAATGCTTCTGAAAGGACATCTGCCCAGCAACTGCCTGTTCAACTTCAGGCTGGTGTCACCCTTGTTATTGATCTTTGTAGCCAAGTATAATTATTTCAAAACAATTATGTAATTCTCATTTTTTTTCCTTCAGAAACCATACACACATAGTTTACTATGGCATGCATATTTCCATTGCAGTGCTGTATTTTCAAATAAACATCATTTTCTTTTGGAAAGTCTCTCTCTGTTTGCTGTTTAGATTGACATACGTGGTGTCAGAAGTGAGATCTGAAGAAAAGTTCACTGTTGAAAGGAATCAGCTATGCTTGGAACCAGTTTGCAGTACTCACTTGAACTCTGAGCTCTGCACTTCCACAGCTTGCCTTTTCTGGCTTGGTGAGTCTTCTCTCAGGCTGAGCCTCCCTCCTTCAGGTAGAAGCTTTTTTACTTTATTTGGGATCTGGTGTGGATAAGGCAATCTTAACAAAAGATCTTGTGTACCTTCTGGGACTATAAAAGGTTTTGTGTGTATGTCTTTTCTGGTATAAAGACAAGCATCTTTCTGAATTGAGGACTCTTGGTTTCTACAGAATTTATATTCTGTCTGTGAGGCATGTCTTCTCTGGTTTGCATGCCTAGTGTAATATTTCATTTGATCTGCACAACTGGGTTAAAATGTTGGCAAAAACTCTTATCTTGGTTTATTTTTATTTGGTTTGACTCTTTCCTCTTGCTTGTTTCTGAAAATCTTCCAAGAGCCAAAACAAACATTGTTTTTTTTTTTGTTTTTGAGATGGGGTCTCGCTCTTTGGCCCAAGCCAGAGTGCAGTGACCGATCTCGGCTCACTGCAAGCTCCGCCCCCCAGATTCACGCCATTCTCCTGCCTCAGCCTCCCAAGTAGCTGGGACTACAGGCACCAGCCACCGCACCCGGCTAATTTTTTTTTTGTATTTTTAGTAGAGACGGGGTTTCACTGTGTTAGCCAGGATGGTCTCGATTTCCTGACCTCGTGATCTGCCCGCCTCAGCCTCCCAAAGTGCTGGGATTACAGGCGTGAGCCACCGCGCCCGGCCAAGCCAAAACAAACATTCTTCGCAGTGGGTGCAGGACAGCTAATTAAACATCATTAGAGTGGTTGCCATCAGCTAAAACAATAGTCTAAACTCCTGATATTCCCTGAAAGGATTTGTAGAGTATTCTTTGCTCTCAAGAAATTAATAAGAAATGGAATGATCTTTTCAAACATTAAGACAGGCAAGGTTTTCTGGGACTCTCAGGCTAGTCTTGAGCCTCAAGCAATACTCCCACCTCAGCCTTGCCAATGTGCTAGAATTATAGGCGTAAGTCACCATGTCTGGCCCCATTTCTTAAGGTAATTTTGTTTGAAGCTTTTCAGATTTATATCTAAGAAGTTCAACTTTTGCTGTACTTCACTGTATGAGATGTGCAGAGCATATATCATGGCCTCTGTTATTTCTCTCCTTGAAAAGGTATATCTTTTTGCTTGGCTGGAGTGATAACTCTGTCCTTCAACTGTTTCATCAACTCCTATAACTTTTTTTCACTGGTTCCAACTCTGCTGTTGTGGCTTGATGCTGACATGTTTGTCTTGAAGGTGTACAAAAGCAATGTTTTCCTACAGAGTAACTTGATTCTCTAGTCTTGGTTTTTCTTGATGTGTCTGAATTGTTCCATGTAACCAGGAAACTCCCCATGCTTTTTTCCGAGAGCCAGCTATTTTTCTATTCAAGGTACTAGTTTTTTTGTTTGTATTCCTTTATAATATAGTGTACATTCAAGATGCTGGTCACATTCCAGTGTCTACTTAATTCAAATACCATTTTCATCAAGTTTAACTTCCAGGTTATGTAAACAGGCTTCCCCTAAGGAGAAGCAATTACACTGTAGGAAATTTTTCTTTACTTTTTTGGTAACTGGGCTTTAAAAAGACAAAACAAAGATCTTAGTTTAGTTTAGCTTTTTGAGATGGGGTCTTGCTCTGTCGCCCAGGCTGGTTTTGAACTCCTGGCCTTAAATGATCCATTTCAGCAAGACTTTACATTTTATCAAGATAATTCATATATTATCTTTATTGGGTTCTTATTAGCTGGAAAACTGAGCTTTTAAAGGGTTAGGTTTCTACATCCATGTAACTTTCTGTATTGCTTTTGGTCTTTTTATTATTATTTTACTGTGATTCTGTTTTAATCGAATGTTTTGAACCTTTTGACATTATTGGCCAATTTCCCCAGGATCAGAATCCTAAGTCTTTTTGGCCCAAAATTAACATTGGGATTTCTAGTTGGGCCCCTGGGAAGCCTCAAAGAATATGTCTCTCATCTTATAGAGATAGTAAATGATTCGGCTTATTTGGCAAATTGCATAGGAGGCGTTGTGAAATGACAAATGATACTAGATATTCCTTCAGTTACATCATGGGTATATTATCAGTATAAATGTTCCAAAAATTATATAAACATAAAAATTTAATATGTTATTAGTCATAATTTTGATTATTGTGTTGAAACTTTTAAGTTATATTTATATGGATATGTTATTAACATGAGTATTCTAAAGATTATATAAAATTTGGTCAGGTGCAGTGGCTCACAACTGTAATCCCAGCACTTTGGGAGGCTGAGGTGGGCAGATCACCTGAGGTCAGGACTTCGAGACAAGCCTGGCCAACATGATGAAACCCCATCTCTGTTAAAAATGTGAAAATTGGCTGTGCGCGGTGGCTCACGCCTGTAATCCCAGCACTTTGGGAGGCCTAGGCAGGCGGATCACGAGGTCAAGAGATAGAGACCATCCTGGCCAATATGGTGAAACCCCGTCTGTACTAAAAATACAAAAAAAAAAATTAGCCGGGTGTGGTGGCAGGCGCCTGTAGTCCCAGTTACTTGGGAGGCTGAGGCAGGAGAATGGCGTGAACCCAGGAGGTGGAGCTTGCAGCGAGCCGAGATCGCGCCACTGCACTCTGGCCTGGGCGATAGAGCGAGACTCTGCCTCAAAAAAAAAAATGAAAATGAAAATTAGCCAGGTGTGGTGGCTAGTGCCTGTAATCCCAGCTACTTGGGAGGCTGAGATAGGAGAATCCCTTAAACCTAGGAGGCAGAGGTTGCAGTGAGCAGAGATCGTGCCATTGCACTCCAGCATGGGTGACGAGAGTGAAACTCCATCTAAAAAAATAATAAAATAAAATAAAATGTATAGGCTGGGAGTGGTGGCTCATGCCTGTAATCCCAGCACTTTGGGAGGCCAAGGCGGGCAGATCACCTGAGGTTGGGAGTTTGAGACCAGCCTGGCCAACATGAAACTCCATCTCTACTAAAAATACAAAAATTAACCAAGCATGGTGGTGCGTGCCTGTAATCCCAGCTACTCGGGAGGCTGAGGCAAGAGAATCGCTTGAACCCAGGAGGAGGAGATGGCAGTGAGCCAAGATCACTCCATTACTCTCTAGCCTGGGCGACAAGAACGAAACTCTGTTTCAAAAAAAAAAAAAATTTATAAAAGTCTAATGGTCCTGATATGACACTGTCAGTCATGATACTGGGTTTTCTTTTCTTTTTTTTTTTTCTTTGAGATGCAGCCTCGCCCTGTCACCCAGGCTGGAGTGCAATGGCGTGGTCTCGGCTCACTGCAACCTCCGCCTCCTGGGTTCAAGCGATTCTCCTGCCTCAGCCTCCGGAGTAGCTGGGATTACAGGTATGTGCCAACACGCCCAGCTAATTTTTGTATTTTTAGTAAAGACAGGGTTTCACCATGTTGGCCAGGCAGGTCTGGAACTCCTGACCTCAGATGATCTGCCTGCCTTGGCCTCCCAAATTGCTGGGATCACAGGCATGAGCCACCACTCCCTGCCTAACAAGTACTCTTGAACACAGATTTCTGATAACTTTAAGATCAATGAACGAAATAAAAATTTCCAGAACTCTAATAAAGAAACTGATGAGTTTGGCCAAGTATGTTGGCTCACGCTTGTAATCCCAGGACTTTGGGAGGCCAAGGCAGGCAGATTGCTGGAGCCCAGGAGCTTGAGACCAGACTAGGTAACATGGCAAAACCTCATCTCTCAAAAAAATACAAAAAATTAGCTAGGCATGATGGTGTGAGTCTCTAGTACCAGCTACTTGGAAGGCTGAGGTGGGAGAGTCACCTGAGCCTGTGAAGTTGAGGCTGCAGTGAGCCATGATCCCACCACTGCACTTGAGCCTGGGCGTTAGAGTGAAAACCTGTCTCAAAAAAATAAAAGAAAAAACGAAACTGATGGGTTTTATGAATCAAGCAGAAAGCAAAACAAGACATCAATTACACGAAATTTGAGTAGTTGATAAATACAATGTTTTTATGGCTTTTATTTAAGACGTTGTTGGCTCTTTACTAAAATGTTTTGTTTTTCAGATTTAAGGAATTTTTCTCTCATAAGCTATCTATAGTTGACAGCAATTTCTGTTTTTTTTTATTATACTTTAAGTTCTAGGGTGCATGTGCACAACGTGCAGGTTTGTTACATATGTATACATGTGCCATGTTGGTGTGCTGCACCCATTAACTCATCATTTACATTAGGTATGTCTCCTAATGCTATCCCTCCCCTCTCCCCCCACCCCATGACGAGCCCCGGTGTGTGATGTTCCCCACCCTGTGTCCAAGTGTTCTCATTGTTCAGTTCCTACCTGTGAGTGAGAACATGCAGTGGTTGGTTTTCTATCCTTGCGATAGTTTGCTCAGAATGATAGTGTCCAGCTTCATCTATGTCCCTACAAAGGACATGAACTCATCATTTTTTATGGCTGCATAGTATTCCATGGTGTATATGTGCCACATTTTCTTAATCCAGTCTATCATTGATGGACATTTGGGTTGGTTCCAAGTCTTTGCTATTGTGAATAGTGCCGCAATAAACATACGTGTGCATGTGTCTTTATAGCAGCATGATTTATAATCTTCGGGTGTATACCCAGTAATGGGATGGCTGGGTCAAATGGTATTTCTAGTTCTAGATCCTTAAGGAATCGCCACACTGTCTTCCACAATGGTTGAACTAGGTTGCAGTCCCACCAACAGTGTAAAAGTGATCCTATTTCTCCACATCCTCTCCAGCACCTGTTATTTCCTGACTTTTTAATGATTGCCATTCTAACTGGTATGAGATGGTATCTCATTGTGGTTTTGATTTGCATTTCTCTGATGGCCTATGATGATGAGCATTTTTTAATGTATCTGTTGGCTGCATACATGTCTTCTTTTGAGAAGTGTCTGTTCATACCCTTTGTCCACTTTTTGATGGGGTTGTTTGATTTTTTCTCGTAAATTTGTTTAAGTTCTTTGTAGATTCTGGATATTAGCCTTTTGTCAGATGGGTAGATTGTAAATATTTTCTCCCATTCTGTAGGTTGCCTGTTCACTCTGATGGAGGTTTCTTTTGCTATGCAGAAGCTCTTTAGTTTAATTAGATCCCATTTGTCAATTTTGGCTTTTGTTGCCATTGCTTTTGGTGTTTTTGTCATGAAGTCCTTGACCTTGCCTATGGCATGAATTGTATTGCCTAGGTTTTCTTCTAGGGTTTTTATGGTTTTAGGTCTAACATTTAAGCCTTTAATCCATCTTGAATTAATTTTTGTATAAGATGTAAGGAAGGGATCCAGTTTCAGCTTTCTACATATGGCTAGCCAGTTTTCCCAGCATCATTTATTAAATAGGGAATCCTTTCCCCATTTCTTGTTTTTGTCAGGTTTGTCAAAGATCAGATGGTTGTAGATGTGTGGTGTTATTTCTGAGGGCTCTGTTCTGTTCCATTGGTCTATATCTCTGTTTTGGTACCAGTACCATGCTGTTTTGGTTACTGTAGCCTTGTAGTATAGTTTGAAATCAGGTAGCGTGATGCCTCCAGCTTTGTTCTTTTGGCTTAGGATTGTCTTGGCAATGAGGGCTCTTTTTTGGTTCCATAAGAACTTTAAAGTAGTTTTTTCCAATTCTGTGAAGAAAGTCATTGGTAGCTTGATGGGGATGGCATTGAATCTATAAATTACCTTGGGCAGTATGGCCATTTTCACAATACTGATTCTTCCTATCCATGAGCATGGAATATTCTTCCATTTGTTTGTGTCCTCTTTTATTTCCTTGAGCAGTGGTTTGTAGTTCTCCTTGAAGAGGTCCTTCACATCCCTTGTAAGTTGGATTCCTAGGTATTTTATTCTCTTTGAAGCAATTGTGAATGGGAGTTCACTCATGATTTGGCTCTCTGTTTGTCTGTTGTTGGTGTATAGGAATGCTTATGATTTTTGCACATTGATTTTGTATCCTGAGACTTAGCTGAAGTTACTTATCAGCTTAAGGAGATTTTGGGCTGAGACGATGGGGTTTTCTAGATGTGCAATCATGTCATCTGCAAACAGGGACAATTTGACTTCCTCTTTTCCTAACTGAATACCCTGTATTTCTTTCTCCTGCCTGATTGCCCTGGCCAGAACTTGCAACACTATGTTGAATAGGAGTGGTGAGAGAGGGCATCCCTGTCTTGTGCCAGTTTTCAAAGGGAATGCTTCCAGTTTACTCCTTCAGTATGATATTGGCTGTGGGTTTGTCATAAATAGCTCTTATTATTTTGAGATACGTTCCATCAATACCTAGTTTATTGAGAGTTTTTAGCATGAAGGGCTATTGAATTTTGTCAAAGGCCTTTTCTGCATCTATTGAGATAATCATGTGGTTTTTGTCTTTGGTTCTGTTTATATGATGGATTACATTTATTGATTTGTGTATGTTGAACCAGCCTTGCATCCCAGGGATGAAGCCCACTTGATCGTGGTGGATAAGCTTTGTGATGTGCTGCTGAATTCGGTTTGCCAGTATTTTATTGAGGATTTTTGCATCAATGTTCATCAGGGATATTGGTCTAAAATTCTCTTTTTTTGTTGTGTCTCTGCCAGACTTTGGTATCAGGATGATGCTGGCCTCATAAAATGAGTTAGGGAGGATTCCCTCTTTTTCTATTGATTGGAATAGTTTCAGAAGGAATGGTACCAGCTCCTCTTTGTACCTCTGATAGAATTTGGCTGTGAATCCATCTGGTCCTGGACTTTTTTTGGTTGGTGGGCTATTAATTATTGCCTCAATTTCAGAGCCTGTTATTGGTCTATTCAGAGATTCAACTTCTTCCTGGTTTAGTCTTGGGAGGTTGTATGTGTCCAGGAATTTATCCATGTCTTCTAGATTTTCTAGTTTATTTGCATAGAGGTGTTTATAGTATTCTCTGATGGTAGTTTGTATTTCTGTGGGATCAGTGGTGGTATCCCCTTTATCATTTTTTATTGTGAGTTGACAGCAATTTCATAAAGTGTCCTTTTTGAACAAAGATGGAAGCATTTGCTTTTTCTCCCTACTTGATTCCTTCAAAAGTTGGAAACTATTTGTGAGTATTCTTATTCTTATTTTTATTTTTACTTTATTTTATTATTATTATTATTATTTTGGAGATGGAGTCTCACTCTGTTATCTAGGCTGGTGTGCAGTGGCACCATCTCAGCTCACTACCATCTCTGCCTCCTGGGTTCAAGTGATTATCCTGACTCAGCTTCCCGAGTAGCTGAGATTACAGGCACAGACCATCATGCCCAGCTAATGTTTGTATTTTTAGTAGAGATGGGGTTTCACCATGTTCATCAGGCTGGTCTTGAACTCATGACCTCAGGTGATCCACCTGCCTCAGCCTCCCAAAGTGCTGGGATTATAGGCGTGAGCCACCACACCCAGCATTTTTTTTTATTTTTATTTTTTTGAGATGGAGTCTCGGTCTGTCTCTGGAGTGCAGTGGTGCGATCTCAGCTCACTGCAACCTCTACCTCCCAGGTTCAAGTGATTCTCCTGCCTCAGCCTACCAAGTAGCCGGTATTACATACATGCGCCACCATGCCTGGCTAATTTTTGTATTTTTAGTAGAGACAGGTTTCACAATGTAGGCCAGGCTGTCTCGAACTCCCAACCTCAGGCAATCTGCCCTCCTTGGCCTCCCAAAGTTCTGGGATTACAGGTGTGAGCCACTGTGCCCAGCTGTATTCTTATTTTTATTTAAATAAGTTCAATAAATATCTGCTCTCTATATAAGGAGGATACAATTGGAACATTGGTTTTACTACCAAGGCTTTGACTGAAATGTCTTAAAAATGTACGTGAAATGCCTGGCTTCAAGAATTCCCAGCCTTATAGTGAGTGAATAAAAACAGTCACTTCCCGGCAGGCCCAAGAACATTATAAGAAAAATCTAAAGTCTCCTTTGTTTGCCTTCCTAACCTTAAGAAATTTTTAAATTGGCCAGGCGCCGTGGCTCACGCCTGTAATCCCAGCACTTTGGGAGGCCGAGGCGGGTGGATCACGAGGTTAGGAGATCGAGACCATCCAGGCTAACACGGTGAAACCCCGTCTCTACTAAAAATGCAAAAGATTAGCCAGGCATGGTGGCAGGCGCCTGTAGTCCCAGCTACTCAGGAGGCTGAGGCAGGAGAATGGCGTGAACCCAGGAGGCAGAGCTTGCAGTAAGCCAAGATAGCACCACTGTACTCCAGCCTGGGCAACAGAGTGAGACTCCGTCTCAAAAAAAAAAAAAAAAAAGAAATTTTTAAATCTGAGATTCATGTATGCTCAATATAGAGATAAAAATTTATGTTTCTAAAGAGAAACTATAATACATCTTTTGTTATGTAGTAGCCCTTTGCCTTACTTCCAAGTTCTTGTTATCTGCCTGTAGACTGGAGTAGGTCCTGAAGCCTCCTAGTTTCTCCAACATTTGGCTGCAGCTTTCACCCTCAAAATGAAAGCTGCTCTGTTCCTAAAATCCTATAAGCTAACATTAGATTAATTTTAAGGAACAAGCATCATGCTTGATGTGTGTGCCACGCAAAAAGTTCACCAAACTGCCCAATGTCATGACCAAAGACATCCAAATTACAAACCCAGAGAAGTTACTGTTTTCACACTGTAAACAGCTTTTCCCAAGATATTGGAACAAGGCTCCATGTCACAATGAGAATTTTATCCTCCTTAATGCTATCTTGTTTACTTCGCAGGATAATGGTGTAACAGAAACTTTGCCATCAATACCTTCTTGCTGGTAACTTAACAAACTCTAACCTAAAAAAATCCTTTAGTATCCATTGATTAAATTTTTAAAAAGTCTGTGCTATTGCTAATACTACATGCTGTATCTAAGTAAATTATCTGGGAAGATTGAGACCCATGTACACAAAATAAACAATTAAGCCACGTGGTTACAACAGATCTCACCTAATTCTCTCTGGTCTTTGATTTATTCAGCTGTTTGTCTTAAAAATAATTATTTCTAATTGTTATGAGTAAGTAATAATGTATATATTTGTGGGGTACTTGTGATGTTTTGATACAGGCACACAATGTGTAATGACCAAATTAGGGTAATGAAGGTAACCATCAGCTCAAGCATTTGTCATTTATTTGTGTTAAGAATAGTCCAATTTGGCTGGGTGTGGTGGCTCACGCCTGTAATCTGAGCACTTTGAGAGGCTGAGGCGGGTGTATCGCAAGGTCAAGACATGGAGACCATCCTGGCCAACATGGTGAAACCCTGTCTCTACTAAAAATACAAATATTAGCTGGGTGTGGTGGCACACACCTGTAATCCCAGCTACTCGGGAGGGTGAGGCAGGAGAATAACTTGAACCCGGGAGGTGGAGGTTGCAGTGAGCTGAGATCACGTCACTGCACTCCAGCCTGGTGACAGAGTGAGACTCTGTCTCAAAAAAAAAATAAAAAAGAATAGTCCAATTCCACTGTTTTAGTTATTTTGAAATACACAATAATTTGTTGTTAATTATAATCATCCGATTTTGGTTCCAAATACTGATCTTATTCATTACATACAACTGTATTTTAGTGCCATTAGCCATCCCCACTTTATCCCTGCCTCCTCACTACCCTTCTAAGCCTCTGGCAACCACCATTCCACTCTTTATCACCATGAGATTGATTTTTTTTAGCTTCCACATATGAGTGAGAACATGTGATATTTGTCTTTCTGTGCCCAGCTTATTTCACTTAACATGATGTCTTCCAGTTCCATCAATGTTGTTGCAAATGACAATATTTTCTTCTTTTTTGTGGCTGAATAGTATTCTACTCTACATATATGCAACACATTTTCTTTATCCATTTGTAGTAGTCAGTCTTCTCTAGAGGGACAGAACTAATAAAAGATATATATATATAAAGGGGAGTTTATTAAGTATTAACTTACATGATCACAAGGTTCCACAATAGGCTGTCTGCAAGCTGAGGAGCAAGGAGAGCCAGTCCAAGTCCCAAAACTGAAGAACTTGGAGTCCAGTGTTCAAGGGCAGGAAGCATCCAGCACGGGAGAAACATGTAGGCTGGAAGGCTAGGCCAGTCTCTCCTTTTCATGTTTTTCTTCCTGGTTCATATTTGCTGGCAGCTGATTAGACTGTGCCCACCAGATTAAGGGTGAATCTGCTTTCCCTAGCCCACTGACTCAAATGTTAATCTCTTTTGGCAACACCCTCGCAGATACACCCAGGATCAATATTTTGTATCCTTCAATCTGAACAAGTTGACACTCAGTATTAACCATCACAAGTCTACTCCTAGTCAACTTGAACTGATACACATCTCCTGAGATCATACATAGTCTTCAAATAAAGACAATAATAAGGTCACAATTATGCCTAACACAATACAACTATCCTTCATACAACGGGAAACGTACCAATCCCCAAATACTATTACATAAAGTTAACAATATTTAAATGCTGATATGAAGTCAATAAATCCTATGTCACATGATAAAGGAAAAGGAAATAAAATAAAGATATTTTCTTAGTAGAAGTTTATACATGCACAAACATGTTTTCAGCAAAAGAAGAAGGAAATACTCATGACAATTACAGTCCCTATTTCTGCAGCTGGTCACTTCGTCGTAGCTGGTATTGATGACTACCTTCTTCTACTAGCCATTCTGTGTTCCCTTTGCCTTCAGCAAGCACCTAAGCAGGTTGTGGGTTTTTTCCTGGTGGAGTGACCCAAACCTTCATTCCTGAGGGATCTGGGCCATTTGTAGTCCTGCCTGGATTGGGCTGTTGTAGTTTTCCATTGACCTTAATCACAGGACATGGTAATACTAAGAGGTCCTAATGGATCTCCTGTATTCCATGCATTCTCTTCCTTACCTTCACTGTGGAGTAGTAGACTGATTTCATCTTGATAGTCCAGGTCAATCACCACAGCCAACACTTTAACTCCCTTCTTAGCCTGTTGACTTAAAGGTAGGAGGAGCCCAAAGTGTCCAGGTGGCTATCTTAACTTCCAGTTTAATGGAAACGTTGTTGTGTCTCCTGGTGGCAGTGTTCCTTCCTCTGGAACTAAGACCTCTAGGCCAGCAGAACATAATGTTCCAGGAGCAGGAAGCAAAAATTTTGCTAGTGGATCACTAGGGGTGATGGTGAGTGGTGCCACTTCCACTCTCACCCCTTGATTCCTGGACCCATGAATCCTGGCTATGGGAGAAACAGTACCATATATTGGGTGCTGATTCAGAGCATACATGGTCTTCTGGAGAACTTTGCCGCAGCCCTGCAAAGTATTGTCACCTAGTTGGCATTGTAATTGTGACTTCAAAAGGCCATTCCACCGTTCTGTTAATCCAGCTGCTTCAGGATGATGGGGAACATGGTAAAACCAGTGAATTCCATGAGCATGAGCCCACTGCTGCACTTCTTTAGCTGCAAAGTGAGTGCCTTGGTCAGAGGCAATGTTGTGTGAAATACCATGACAGCGGATAAGGCATTCCATGAGTCCACAGATGATAGTCTTGGCAGAAGCATTGTGTGCAGGATAGGCAAACCCATATCCAGAGAAAGTGTCTATTCCAATGAGGACAAACCTCTGCCCTTTCCATGATGAAAGAAGTCCAGTATAATCAACCTGCCACCAGGTAGCTTGCTGATCATCCCGAGGAATGGTGCCATATAGAGAGCTCAGTGTTGGTCTCCGCTGCTGGCAAATTGGGCACTCAGCAGTGGCCGTAGCCAGGTCAGCCTTGGTGAGTGGAAGTCCATGTTGCTGCTGAGCCCAGGCGTAACCTCCATCCCTGCCACCATGGCCACTTTGTTCATGGGCCCATTGGGTGATGACGGGGTGGCTGGGAAAAGAGGCTGGGTGGTGTCCACAGAACAGGTTACCCTATCCACTTGATTATTAAAATTCTCCTCTGGCCGAGTGCAGTGGTTCATGCCTGAAATCCCAGCACTTTGGGAGGCTGAGGCAGGTGGATCACCTAAGGTCAGGAGTTCGAAAGCAGCCTGACCAACAAGGTGAAACCCCGTCTCTACTAAAAACACAAAAATTAACCGGGTGTGGTGGCAGGCGCCTGTAGTCCCAGCTACTTGGGAGGCTGAGACAGGAGAATTGCTTGAACCCAGGAGGCAGAGGTTGCAGTGAGCTGAGATTGCGCCACTGCACTCCAGCCTGGGCGACCGAGCGAGACTCTGTCTCAAAAAAAAAAAAAAAAAAAATTCTCCTCTGCTGAGGTCACCTGTTGGTGAGTACTCACACAGGATACAAATATCTTCACGATTTTTGCCCACTCAGAGAGGTCCATCCACATACCTCTTCCCCAAGTTTCTTTGTCATCAATTTTCCAATCATGCTTCTTCCAAGTCCCTGGCCAGCCAAACCATTGGCTGCAGCCCATGAATCAGTATATATTTGGACATCTGGCCATTTCTCCTTCCATGCAAAGTGCACAACCAGGTGCACTGCTCGAAATTATGCCCACTGGGAAGATATCCCTTTACCGTTGTCCTTCAGGGATGTCCTACAAAGGGCCTGGTGTGCTGCAGATGTCCACTTTCAGGTGGTGCCTGCATATTGTGCAGAACCGTCTGTGAGCCAGGCACTAGTCTTCTCCTCCTCTGTCAACTGATCACAGGGAACTCCCCATGAGGCCCTTGGTGCAGGCTGGGGGTGAGAAGGCAGAGTGGCAGGAGTGGAGACCATGGGCATTTGAGCCATTTCCTCATGTAACTTACTTGTGCCTTCAGGACCTGCTCGAGCCCTATCACGTATATACCACTTCTGTTTGATGATGGAATGCTGCTGGTTGCATGACCCAATTTATAACTAGATGGACCAGAAAGCACCCAGTTTATGATAGGCAGTTCAGGTCACATGGTGAGTTGATGACTTATAGTCAAACGTTCAATTTCCACCAAAGCCCAGTAACAGGCCAAGAGCTGTCTCTCAAAAGGAGAGTGGTTATCTGAAGAAGATGGTAGGGCCTTGCTCCAAAATCCTAGAGGCCTCCACTGTGATTCACCTATGGGGCCTGCCAAAGGCTCCAAACAGCATCCCTATCTGACACTGACCCCTCAAGCACCGTTGGGTCTGCTGGGTCATATGGCCCAAGTGGCAGAGCAGCTTGCACAGCAGCCTGGACCTGTGTGCTGAGAAGGCTTTGCAGAGCCTTCTCCTGTGCTGGATCCCACTCAAACTGGCAGCCTTTCAGGTCACTCGATAAATGGGCCAGAGTAATACACCCAAATGAGTAATGTGTTGCCTCCAAAATCCAAATAGACCCACTAGTCGTTGTGCCTCTTTCTTGGTTATAGGAGGGGCCAAATGCAGCAACTTATCCGTCACCTTAGAAGGAATATCTTGACAGGCCCCACACCACTGTAGCCCTAGAAATTTTACTGAGGTAGAAGGTCCCTGAATTGTACTTGGATTTATTTCCCATCCTCTGGTATGCAAATGTCTCACTAATAAGTCCAGTGTGTTTGCTACTTCTTGCTCACTGGATTCAATCAGCATACCATCATCAATGTAATGGACTAGGGTGATATTTTGCAAAAGCAAAAACTGATCAAGGTCTCTGAATCAAAGCTGGAGCATTGATATACCCCTGAGGTAGGACAGTAAAGGTATATTGCTGGCCTTGCCAGCTAAAGGCAAATTGCTTCTGGTGGGCCTTTTGGACAGGGATTAATAAAAATGCATTTGCCAAGTCAATGCCTGCATACCAGGTACTAGGAGGTGTGTTAATTTGCTCAAGCAATGAAACCACATCTGGTACAGCAGCTGCAATTGGAGTCACCACTTGGTTAAACTTATGATAATTCACTGTCATTCTCCAAGATCCATCTGTCTTCTGCACAGGCCAGATGGGAGAGTTGAACAGGGATGTGGTAGAAATCACCACCCCCTCCATCTTTCAAGTCCTTGATGGTGGCACTAATCTCCGCAGTCCCTCCAGGGGAGAGATACTGTTTTTGATTTACTATTTCTGTAGGTAGAGGCAGCTCTAATGGCTTCCATTTGGCCTTCCCGCTTAATAGCCCTCACCTACCAGTCAGGCAGCCAATGTGGGAGTTCTGCCAGCTGCTAAGTGTATCTATGCCAATGATGCATTCTGGCACTGGGGAAATGACCACAGGATGAGTCCAGGGGCCCACTGGACCCACTGTAAGTCAGACCTGAGCTAAAACTCCATTAATTACCTGACCTCCATAAGCCCCTGCTTTAACTGGAGGACCACAATGATGTTTTGGGTCTCCTAGAATCAACGTCAGCTCAGAGCCAGTGTCCAGTATTCCCCCAAATGTCTGATAATTTCCCTTTCCCTGATGCACAATTACCCTGGTAAAAGGCCAAAGGACTCTTTGTGGAAGGATGGGAGAAAGATTCACTGCATAAATTGTTGGTAATGGGCTGGACGCGGTGGCTCACATCTGTAATCCCAGTAATTTGGGAGGCAGAGGCGGGCAGATCACCTGATGTCAGGAGTTCAAGACCAGCCTGGCCAACATGGTGAAACTCCGCTTCTACTAAAAATACAAAAATTAGCCGGGCATAGTGGCACACGCCTGTAATTCCAGCTACTCGGGAGGCTGAGGCAGAAGAATCGCTTGAACCTGGGAAGTGGAGTTTGCAGTGAGCCAAGATCACGCCATTGCACTCCAGCCTGGGCGACAGAGCAAAACTCTATCTCAAAAAAAAAAAAAAAAAAAAAAAAAAAAAATTGTTGCTAATGTAGTGGAGACCCTCCTCAAAGGGACCTGGCCTCCCCTTTATTCAAGGAGCTCTGGGTTGTGAATTGGCTCAAGTCTGGAAATTGATTGAGGAGCCGTGAATCTCTGTTTTTATAATTCAAATCAGTGTTTTGTCCCTTCAACCTAGACATTTCCTGCTTGTATAAATTTAGTAGGAATGCAGTAGGCTTCCTATCAATTTCACTTCTAGGAACACCATGATTAATTAGCCAGTGCCAGAGCTCTACACAAGTCAGACTATTCTGATTGCTGTTTTGCCTCTGTTGTCCATTATGGTAGCTATGCCCACCTTGTCTTTGACAGTTAAGTGCCACCACTTGGCCCCTGTGACCTCGGAATTCAGTTATTTCCATTGTATTTATTTATTTATTTATTTTTTATTTTTATTTCTGAGACAGAGTCTTGGTTTGTCACCCAAGCTGGAGTGCAGTGGCTCAATCCTGGCTCACTACAACCTCCACCTCCCAGGTTCAAGCAATTCTCCTGTCTCAGCTTCCCAGTAGCTAGGATTACAGTCACCCGCCACCATGCCTGGCTAATTTTTGTGTTTTTAGTAGACATGGGCTTTCACCATGTTGGCCAGGCTGGTCTTGAACTCTTGACCTCAGGTGATCCACCCACCTCGGCCTCCCAAAGTGCTGGGATTACAGGCATGAGCCAAAGCGCCTGGCCTATTTCCATTGTATTTAAATTTTGTAGTTGAGTGACTGTGGTTCCCACTGTTAGATCTGACATACAGAGAAGAGGAATGACAGGGCTCTTCAAAGATGCAGGTGCTGCCCTCAGAAATCTATTTAGCAAGGCATTGGTCAAGGCTATATCTTCTGGACCCTCCCAGCTGGGATGAGTAGGTCTAAAGTCACTAATCCACTGCACCATCCCAATCTCCCTAAGCCATTTGATCCCTTCCTCTACATTAAACCAAGGGAAATTGGGCATTTTAGCACACTCACAGTGGACCATATTTTAATCCATATTTCTGCTAACCAAGCAAGTAAACAATTAGAACCTTTTTTTTAACTTGCCAAGCTGCAACATTAAAAGCAGAGTCCCTACTTAGTGGGCCAAATCAATAAATTCAGCCTAATCCAATTCTATGTTTCTTCCACAATTATCCCATACCCTTAGTATCCATTCCACTGCCTGTTCTCCAGGTTTCTGTTTCTATAAATTAGAGAACTCAAACAGTTCCTTTCGAGTGTAGTGCACCTCCTCATGGGTCACACTCTCAACCTCCCATCTAGGGGCCCACTAGGACTTTAGTCTCATTATAGGTCTTGAAGCAAACAGAGGTGTTGGGGGTAGCTCCTGAAGAGAGTCAACATTATCTTGCCGGGCAGCTGCCTCAGGGGAGGCCATTGCTATTGCCTTAGGCAGCGCAGGGTTTATCTCCTCAGACAAAGGTGGAAAGGCTGATGGCAGCATGGGTTGAGGAGAGGATGCTGCTACTACTGGGGATGGGGAAGCTGTTCCTTCTGGCAAAAAACGTTCATCAGAGTTTACAAACTCAGTGTCCCTGGCTTCATCAGGGTCCTCCCACAAATCCACATTCCAAGTTTCAGGGTCCCAGTCTTTTCCCATGAATGCCCTCACTTTAACAGTAGACACCTGGCAAAGCTGTGCATGTATCTTTCGTTGCGGGTCAGCCACTCACATGTTAAGAGCTTGTATCTGTTTTTCCACAATTTCAGTTTTCTCTACAGGAGATACATCTCTCACTCAGGGCAATCTTAGCAGATTTGAGGCTCAGTATCTGTTTCTGAAGCCAGGAGACAGAATCCCTGAGTTCATCATTTTCTTTCATCACTTTGTCCATTGAACTTAGGAGCAATCAACCAGCTTCATTATGTTCCTTGGTTCTCCACATATGGTCAAAGATATGTATAGAGTCACTAAACTCTTTGCCTTTCATGAGTGGTGAATCAGGAGTGTCAAATGCATTAATTTTGTATAACTCTCTAAACAGTTCACACCAAGGACTATCAGTGTTCTCCATACTATTAGAAGTAGAGTCCTTACATTTTTGGGTCTAATCATATTAAGCAGCCAAATCCAGAAACCCCCAAAATGAAAGAACTCCATCCTTAACATTCTATTCCTCTAGAACCACTCCTGGTACCAAAATCTGTATTGGTCAGGGTTCTCTAGAGGGACAGAATTAATAGAAGATACACACACACACACACACACACACACACACACACACACACACACACGGGAGTTTATTAAGTATTAACTCACACGATTACAAGGAATCACAATAGGCTGTCTGCAAGCAGAGGAGCAAGGAGAGACAGTCCGAGCCCCCACAAATGAAGAACTTAGAGTCCAATGTTCCTGGGCAGGAAGCATCCAGCATGGGAGAAAGATGTAGGCTGGGAGGCTAGGCCAGTTTCTCCTTTTCATGTTTTTCTGCCTGCTTTGTATTCGCTGGCAGCTGATTATATTGGGCCCACCAGGTTAAGGGTGAATCTGCTTTCCTCAGTCCACTGACTCAAATGTTAGTATCTTTTGACAACACCCTCACAGCCACACCCAGGATCAATACTTTGTATCCTTCGATCCAATCAAGTTAACACTCAGTATTAACCATTATACCGTTCATCCATTGATGGAAAATCAATTGATTTCAACCTGATTTGGGGTATCTAATTATTAGGGTACTTGGTATAATAAATTTTTAAATGTATCAGGAAGCTAAAGAACGAGTCATGAATAAACAAAAAATATTCATTATACCATATGGATACCATAGCATATTTCATCCATTCTAAAATGTGGATGAAATATGGGGAAAAAGTAGGGGAACCTCTACTTCTCATCTTAACATCTCAAACTGGGATCAGTTGTATAACACTTGTCAGTAATTGCCTCTGCATGTGCATCAAAACTTGCAGAATGGCCGTCGCCCACTTGGCAGAAATTTCCTGAGTCCATAACAGAATGCCCTTAAGAAATGCCTCATCACCAACTTTCTTGATGGTCAGATGTTGACATTTGTTAAGGTCTTTAAAGAGTCTGGGATTTTACCCTCCTCGCAAGCTGACAAGCTACCTGTTAAATTGTGTGGATCTAAGCATGGGGTGAATGCTGGCAGAAAACATGAGATTCCAGGGGTTAGAGAAAAAAGGCTGCTTTTCTCAAGTCAAAAGCAATAGGCAGAATGTTTAGGTAATGTTCATAAGGTTTCCCAAGCCTCCCAATTCCCACAGGGACAACACAGGTGGCCTAGATGGACAAACTGGGTTGTGTTACAGGAGAAAAAAGTTGAGCTGGGAGATTTATCATTTTTACAGTGAGTGGCAAATAGGCTGGCTCACTGTTGGGACATTACCTCAGCAAACACCACCCTAAGAAATAGCTTAGGGAAGGAGTGGTCAGGGCCTCGCGTTCTTGGCATACCCTGCAAGGGCGTGGGGCACTCAAGGTCATGGCGTAGTCTTTCCCATCAATGTTGTGTTAGAAAACAGACATCAATATCTGAATTCAAAATGGTTTAGAAGAATTAGTCTATCAATATAAAATTATTTTTAATATACCTTAACTAACTTATTTAGTTTCTGTTTTCTTTTTATAAATGTACAACAATAATATGATAAAAATCTATCTTAATAATCTAAATAACTCTTTCAATAAATGTAAAATAAAAATTCTTTTTTTTTTTTTTTTTTTTTTTTTTGAGACGGAGTCTCACTCTGTTGCCAGGCTGGAGTGCAGTGGCACGATCTTGGCTCACTGCAACCTCCGCCTCTCAGGTTCGAGCGATTTTCCTGCCTCAGCCTCCTGAGCAGCTGGGACTATAGGCACGTGCCACCACGCCCAGCCAATTTTTTGTATTTTTTGTAGAGACGGGGTTTCACCAGGTTGGCCAGGATGGTCTCCATCTCTTGACTTCATGATCTGCCCGCCTCAGCCTCCCAAAGTGCTGGGATTACAGGCGTGAGCCATCGCGCCCAGCCAAAATAAAAATTTTAAATGACGAGAATGAGAATTCATTGTCAGTTTAACTTTAATTGGCAACATTTTTTCTTTCTTTTCTTTTCTTTTTTTTTTTTTTTTTTTTTGAGATGGAGTCTTACTCTGTCACCCAGGCTGGAGTGCAGTGGCGCAATCTTGGCTGACTGCAACCTCTGCCTCCCACGTTCCAGTGATTCTCCTGTCTCAGCCTCCGGAGTAGCTGGGGCTACAGGCGCCCACCACCACGCCCGGCTAATTTTTGTATTTTTAGTAAAGGCGGGGTTTCACCATGTTGGTCCGACTGGTCTCAAACTCCTGAACTCATGATCTGTCTGCCTCAGCCTCCCAAGGTGCTGGGATTACAGGCGTGAGCCGCCGTGCCGGCCTACATTTTTTCTTTCTTGGTAATTCATAAACTGATGGTGTCTTGCAATTGATGACATTTGAGACTAGATTAAATATTTAATATTTCTCATTATTATGTATGTGATTTATTTCACTGTAATTTCTAATTTTTATTGTTGGAATGTGGCAATACATGTTAGTCAATTTACCTTGCAGTTTTGCTAGTTCTCTTACTCTATTATTTTATCAAATTGTTTTTGGTAGTTCACTTGGTTTTTCAAAATATGCAATCATGTTGCCTTCATATGGAAATATTGTTTACATTTTTAGTTGACCAGCCTGGGTAAGGTGGTGAAACCCCGTCTTAAATACAAAAAAAAAAAAAAAAAAAAAAATTAGCCAGACATGGTGGCGTGTGCCTGTAGTCTCAGCTACTCAGGAAGCTGAGGTGAGAGGATCACTTGAGCCTGGGAGGTTGAGGCTACAATAAGCCCTGATTGCACCACTGCACTCCAGCCTGGGTGACAGAGTGAGACCCTGTCTCAAAACAAACAAACAAACAAGAAACAAATGCCAGCATCTGCATTATTGTGTTCACTGGAAATGGTGTGGCTGTATAGATTCTAGCCCTTTCTCTTCAGTATATGAATTAACAGAACAAATACACTGGCAAAAATATTAACTGTGATAAAATGTGAAAATGTATAATTTGATTTGCAAAATTCTATAACTTGTAAAAGATGGTGTTGCCATAGTCTGGATATTAAGTCTTGTTTTCAAACACATGGAATTTAGGAATTAATGTGAATTTAAATCACTCCCTATAAGTGATATAATCATATAATTGTAGCCTTTTGTCTCCATTTAGGTGACCTAGTACATTAATAATTTTAAAATTATATCAAATTATCTTTCATTATACAATATGTATCTTAATCTGTTCAGCAAACAATTGGTAAGTCTCCAATTACTTGTAGACTATTTGTTACACTGGGAAACTGATACAAAGGTAAACAAGACACAGTGTTTCTCCTTTAAAAAAAAAAGTCGTAGGCCAGGTGTGGTGGCTCACCTCTGTAATCCCAACACTTAGGGAGGCCGAGGCGGGTGGATCAGGAGGTCAGTGGCTGGTTCCTGCCTTAACTGATGACATGACCTTGTGACATTCCTTCTCCTGGACAGTGAATATCAGAAGCTCCCCACCGAGCACCTTGTAACCCCCGCCCCTGCCAGCAAGAGAACAACCCCCTTTAACTGTAATTTTCCACTACCTACCCAAATCCTATAAAACTGCCTCACCCTTATCTAGCTCCCTTTGCTGACTCCTTTTTTGGACTCAGTCCGCCTGCACCCAGGCAATTAAAAAGCTTTATTGCTCACACAAAGCCTGTTTGATGGTCTCTCTCCACATGGACGTGTGTGACAGTCAGGAATTCGAAACCAGCCTGGCCAACATGGTGAAACCCCATTGCTACTAAAAATACAAAAATTAGCCAGGCATGGTGGCGGGCACCTGTAATCCCAGCTACTGGGGAGGCTGAGACAGGAGAATTGCTTGAACCTGGGAGGCAGAGGTTGCAGTGAGCCGAGATCATGCCACTGCACTCCAGCCTGGGCAACAAAGAGTGAAACTCAGTCTCAAAAAAAAAAAAAAAAAGTTCTATTTTTAAATGCCTTAGCATTTAAATATTAGACATTAAGTGATTCATAATAATTCAATCAAATAGTGTGTAGTTTTTTATTTCTATATTTTAATAGTAAAATGTATATGCACAGAAGTATATATAAAATATGTATGTAAAGTTAATAAAATATGGAGTAAACATCATGAAAATACCACCGAGGTCAAGAAAGAGAAGATTGCTAGCTTTCTCTTTCTCAGAGAAGATTGCTAGCTCGTCGTGCTGCTTGGAGGTAAGAATTAGACTTTTTTTTTTTTTTTTGACACAATCTCACTCTGTCACCAAGGCTGGAATGCGGTGGTGTCATCATAGCTCATTGTAGCCTTGACCTCCCTGGCTCAAGTGATCCTCCCACCTCAGCCTCCCAAGTTGCTGGGATACCACCAGGTGGCTAATTTTTTTAAAAAAATAAAGATAGGGCCCAGGCTGTGTTGCCCAGGTTAGTCTCAAACTGCTAGGCTCAAGTGATCCTCCTGCTGTGGCCTCCCAAATTGCTGGGATTACAGACATGAGCCACTGTATCTGGCCCGTTAGACCAAATTTTATGATATCTTTGGTTTCTCTATGGTTTTTGCCAATTATGTATACATATCTAAACAATATGGGGCAGGGTTATTATTATTTTTGCTCTGTTTGAAATGTGAGTAAATGGAGTCATAGTGCAGATACTCTTTTGTTACTTAATTATTTCACTTAACATATTGTTGCTTATCATGCCATGGTTGTCCATTGCATGAATACACCACAGTTTATTATTTATTCATCTAATTATGGAAATTTTTATTGTTTCCAGTTTGGGGCTAGTATGAGTGAAGCTGCTCTGAACATTATTGTGCAAGTTTTTCTGTGGACATAGGTTTTTATTTCTCTTGAGTAACTATCGAGGAGCAAATCACTAGGGATTTCTGAGTTACATGAATACATGGTTAACGTTAAAAGAAACTGCCAAACTGTTTTTTTTCCTTTTTTTTTTTTTTTTTTTTTTGAGATGGAGTTCCACTCTTGTTGCCCAATCTGGAGTGCAATGGCATGATCTCAGCTCACTGCAATTTCCACCTTCCTGGTTCAAGTGATTCTCCTTCCTCAGCCTCCCGAATAGCTGGGATTACAGGCACACACCACCACTCCTGGCTAATTTTTTTATATTATTAGTAGAGACAGGGTTTCACCATGTTGACCAGGCTGGTCTTGAACTCCTGACCACAGGTGATCCGCCCACTTTGACCTCCCAAAGTGCTGGGATTACAGGCGTGAGCCACTGTGTCGGACCTAAACCATTTTCCAAATTAGCTGTACTATTATTTTGTATTCAAACTAACAACATAGGAGTTCCAGTTACTCCACATCCTTGCCAATGCTAGAAATGGCCAATGTTTTTATTTTATTTATTTTATTTTATTTTTTCTGAGACCATATAATTTATTTTTATTCAGCATTTATCAAGATATTTTGATTGTACAGTTTTGACCCTGAGACCCTTTACCTCTATGTTGGCATAATCAGAATTAGACAAAGACTGCAGCATTTTTATCAAGGGAGTATTTTTCAGAAGCAAACAATACGGGGGTCATATAATTCCTCGATTCATTTTTTCTTCAGCACAATTAAACCATTCCTTATTTTTTCAATTCAGTTTTATCTTACTGAATTTTATTATTATTATTATTATTATTATACTTTAAATTTTAGGGTACATGTGCACCATGTGCAGGTTAGTTACATATGTATACATGTGCCATGCTGGTGTGCTGCACCCATTAACTCATCATTTAGCATTAGGTATATCTCCTAATGCTATCCCTCCCCCTCCCCCCACCCCACAACAGTCCCCAGAGTGTGATGTTCCCCTTCCTGTGTCCATGTGTTCCCATTGTTCAATTCCCATCTATGAGTGAGAACATGCGGTTTTTGGCTTTTTGTCCTTGCGATAGTTTACTGAGAATGATGATTTCCAATTTCATCCATGTCCCTACAAAGGACATGAACTCATCATTTTTTATGGCTGCATAGTATTCCATGGTGTATATGTGCCACATTTTCTTAATTCAGTCTATCATTGTTGGACATTTGGGTTGGTTCCAAGTCTTTGCTATTGTGAATAGTGCTGCAATAAACATACGTGTGCATGTGTCTTTATAGCAGCATGATTTATAGTCCTTTGGGTATATACCCAGTAATGGGATGGCTGAGTCAAATGGTATTTCTAGTTCTAGATCCCTGAGGAATCGCCACACTGACTTCCACAATGGTTGAACTAGTTTACAGTCCCACCAACAGTGTAAAAGTGTTCCTATTTCTCCACATCCTCTCCAGCACCTGTTGTTTCCTGACTTTTTAATGATTGCCATTCTAACTGGTGTGAGACGGTATCTCACTGTGGTTTTGATTTGCATTTTTCTGATGGAGAAATGGCCCATCTTTTTAATTTGAGTAACTTGTGGATGTGTAGTGACACATCTTATTGTACTTTCAATTTGCCTTTCTCTACTGAGTAACAATGTTGAGCATTTTCTCAGTGCTTATTGCCATCCATGTATCTTCTTGGGCAAAGTAGCCAAATCTTTTGCCCATTTTTTTTTTTGGAAGGGTAGGGGCTGTCTCCTTATTGAATTGTGAATTATAAATATATTATGTATTATCATTATTTTTGAGACTGATTCTAGCTCTTTTGCCCAGGCTGGAGTGCAGTGGAGTGATCTCCACTCACTGCAGTGATTCTCCTGCCTCAGCCTCCTGAGTAGCTGGGACTACAGGCCCCCGCCACCACGCCCAGCCAATTTTTGTATTTTTAGTAGACACAGGGTTTCACCATGTTGGCCAGGCTGTTCTTGGACTCCTGACCTCAAGTGATTTGCCCACCTCAGCCTTCCAAAGTGCTGAAATTATAGATGTGAGCCACAGTGCCCGGCCAGTATTATATATATTTTAGATACAACTACTTTATCATATCTATAGTTCGTAAATATTTTATTCCAGTTTGTGGTTTGCCTTTTCAGTTTCTTTTGAAGAGCAGATGTTTTTCATTTTGACAAAATCCAATTTAGCAACTTTTTCCTGATTAAAGTTTTCTGTGTTCTGAGAAATCTGCCCGGCTGTGTGCAGTGGTTCACGCCTGTAATCCCAGCACTTTGGGAGGCCGAGGCGGGTGGATCACCTGAGGTCAGGGGTTCGAGACCAGCTGGTCAACATGGTGAAACCCTGTCTCTACTAATAATACAAAAAAATTAGCCATGCATGGTGGCACATGCCTGTAATCCCAGCTACTTGGGAGGCTGAAGCAGGAGAATCGCTTGAACCCAGAAAGTGGAGGTTGCAGTGAGCTGAGATCACGCCACTGCACTCCATTCTGGGTGATAGATCGAGACTCTGTCTCCAAAAAAAAAAAAGAAGAAGAAAGCTAGGCTCCATGGCTCACACCTGTAATCCCAGCACTTTGGAAGGCCGAGGCAGGTGATCATCTGAGGTCAGGAGTTTGAGACCAGCCTGATGAATGTGGTGAAACCCCGTCTCTACTAAAAAATACAAAATTAGCTGGGTGTGATGGTGCATGCCTGTAATCCCAGCTACTTGGGAGGCTAAGGCAGAGGAATCGCTTGAACCCAGGAGGCGGAGGTTGCGGTGAGCCAAGATTGTGCCATTGCACTCCAGTCTGGGCAACAAGAGCAAAATTCCATCTCAAAAAAAAAAAGAAAGAAAGAAATCTGCTCCAACCTGAGGTCAAAAGGATTTTTCTCTACCGTTTTCCCATTTTCTTTCAGACATTTTATAGCATAAGCTCTTATATTTAGGTCTATGATGCATATCAAAATAATTTTCACATATGGTGTGAGGTAAGTGTTGAGGCTAATTTTTTTCCATTTGGATACTCAATTATTCCAGCACCATTTGTTGAAAAGACTATTCTTTCCCAAGTGAATTAGCTTCGCATCTTTGCTGAAAATTGATTGTCCGTACATGTATATATCTAATCTGTATTTATTCTATTCCATTTATATTTATATCCTTACATCAATACCACATTATCATTATTACTGTAGCTTTATAATAAAATATTGAAATTCACAGTATATGTTCTTCAATTTTATTCTTTTTCTAAAATTTTTTTTGGCTATTCTAGTACCTCTCATTTCCATTTAAATTTTTAAATCTGCTTGTAAATTCTAATTTTAGGATGTTTGCTGGAAATTTGATTGGGATTGCATTGAATCAGTACATCATTTTGGTGAGAATCAATGTTAATAAACTCAGTGTTCCAACTCATAAACACAGTATATATATATATATATATATATATATATATATATATATATTCCAACTCATAAACACAGTATATATATATTTTTTGAGATGGAGTCTTGCTCTGTCTCCAGGCTGGAGTGCAGTGGCACAATCTCAGCTCACTACAATCTCACTACAATCTCCACCTCCTGGGTTCAAGCAATTCCCCTGCCTCACACTCCTGAGCTCAAACAGTCCTTCACCTTAGCCTCCCAAAGTGCTGGGGTTACAGGCATAAACAACTGTACCTGGCCTTCATGCTACTTTATTTTTTATGAATATATATATATATACATTTCTTGAGACAGAGTTTTGCTCCTGTTGCCCAGGCTAGAGTGCAATGGCGTGATCTCGGCTCACTGCAAGCTCTGCCTCCCAGGTTCAAGTGATTCTCCTGCCTCAGCCTCCTGAGTAGTTGGGATTACAGGCACGTGCCAACATGCCTGGCTAATTTTGTATTTTTAGTAGGGATGGGGTTTCACCATGTTGGCCAGCCTGGTCTCAAACTCCTGACCTCAGGTGTTCTGTCCACCTCAGCCTCCCAATGTGCTGGGATTACAGGACGGAGCCATCATGCCTAGCCCTTGATGCCACTTTAAATCATTATTTTATAAATTTTTATTAATTGTTGCTGGTACATAGAATTATAATTGATTTTTGTACATTGACCTTATATCCTGCGACATTGCTAAACTTTGTCCTAGTAGTTCTGGTTACTGGTTCTAGTATTTTCTGTATATTCTATAGGATTTTCTACATAGACAATCATGTCTGTCAATGAAGACACATTTACTGGCCAGGCGCAGTGGCTCACGCCTGTAATCCCAGCACTTGGGAGGCCGAGGCAGCCAGATCATGAGGTCAGGAGTTCGAGACCATCCTGGATAACATGGTGAAATGCTGTCTGTACTCAAAATACAAAAAACTAGCCAGGCATGGTGGCATGCGCCTGTAGTCCCAGCTACTCAGGAGGCTGAGGCAGGAGAATCGCTTGAACCTGGAAGGCAAAGGTTGCAGTGAGCTCAGATCATGCCACTGCACTCCAGCCTGGGTGACAGAGTGACACTCTGTCTCAAAAAAAAAAAAAAAAAGACATTTACTTAAGCTTTTCTAAACCGTATGTCTTACATTTCTTGTTTGCCATATTGTACTGGTCAGGACCTTCAATACCATATTTAATAGAAGTGGTGAACAGAGACATTCCTTTTTAGCATATTTGAGATATTTACTCTTTCACCATGTGCTGAGACCAGCTTGATCGGGGAGACCCTAACCCAGTGTCGCTAGAGGAATTAAAGACACACACACAGAAATATAAAGGTGTGAAGTGGGAAATCAGGGGTCTCACAGCCTTCAGAGCTGAGAGCCTTGAACAGAGATTTACCCACGTATTTCTTAACAGCAAGCCAGTCATTAGCATTGTTTCTATAGATATTAAATTAACTAAAAGTATCCCTTATGGGAAACGAAGGGATGGGCCAGATTAAAGGAATAGGTTGGGCTAGTTAACTGCAGCAGGAGCATGTCCTTAAGGCACAGATCGCTCATGCTATAGTTTGTGGCTTAAGAATGCCTTTAAGTGGTTTTCCGCCCTGGGTGGGCCAGGTGTTCCTTGCCCTCATTCCGGTAAACCCACAACCTTCCAGGGTGGGCGTTATGGCCATCATGAACATGTCACAGTGCTGCAGAGATTTTGTTTATGGCCAGTTTTGGGGCCAGTTTATGGCCAGATTTTGGGGGCCTTGTTCCCAACAACCATGAAGTTTGATTTTAGCTGAATGTTTTCCATAGGTGTCATTTATCAGGCTAAGTTCCCTTTTATTCCTAGGTTGCAGAGAGCTTGATTATGATGTGTCCATGGTGGTTTTGTCTATTCTGCTCTGGGTTCATTGAGTTTCCTGGATCTGTAAGCTTATAGTTTTCATCAAAGCACAGTAAGTGAATGGTATGCAATGCAGGTGGACTGAGGTGCCTACTATATCTGATGTGCATAGCTGAGATCATATGTATGCCCAGCATCCAATTCTTTAGGAAAGCATTTCTTTCCTATTCCATATGGTTTGCATGACCACTATGCCCCAAGACTAGCCCATGACTCAAGCTGGACTCATTGATCAGAGCCCTTCCTAGGACTTTTCTGTTAACTGTATCTCCAGGTTAGAGCTAACAGGATGTAACACTGCCTATACTCTCCCAGGAGTCACAGGTAGACAAATTGCAAGAGCAGAGTGACATGAAAAGAGAGGAACTGAGCTAGAGAAGGCCCTGAAGATATTGAGGCTGGGGATGTAGTCAGGTGGAAGTTGCCTATACATGGACATTTTAGTTTTGAGGGCCAATAAATTATTCTTTTGCTAAAACTAACATGAGACTTTTGTTATTTTTATTTTTGCTCACCTACAATGCCGTGCTTATATGCCACACTAGGAATCTGTAATTTCTTGAGGAAAAAGGTAGGAGTATATTTAGAGTTACATTTTTTTTTTTTTTTTTTTGAGACAGAGTCTCGCTCTGTCACCCAAGCTGGAATGCAGTGGCATGATCTTGGCTCAGTGCAACCTCTGCCTCCCAGGTTCAAGCAATTCTCCTGACTCAGCCTCCCGAGTAGCTGGGATTACAGGTGCCCACCACCATGCCTGCCTACTTTTTGTGTTTTTTAGTAGAGATGGGGTTTCACCATTTTGGTCAGGCTGGTCTTGAACTCCTGACCTAATGATTCACCCACCTTGGCCTCCCAAAGTGCTGGGATTACAGGCATGAGCCACCATACCTGGCTACATTTTTAAAAGGAATATAAAACTACTTCTTGACCACTGTTCACCAGTATTCACAATAAACAATATACAATTGGAATAACACTCTGACAACTACAAAATTATTTTTCCTGGCTTCTGGTGAACCAGTAAAATGAATATTGAAAAGACTGTAAGGGATGAGCAGAGATAAAGAAAAAACATCCAGATCAATAGTTTAAGATAAAGCCTTGTTCTTCCAGGTCCTAAACTGCAATCATCTCTAACCGTCTGATTAGGTTTCCATGAACCAAGCCTCAGATATTCCATGAATCATGACCATTGAGTCAACATAGCACAGGGATTTCAACTTTTTGTAAAGAAAGGGTTCATGAGATGAATCTTTACATGTTCATTTTAGTCTTGTTTAAAACACACCAGGCTTTGTCTAGTTTCCTCTTCTGGGTGGGGAGGTTGTTGGCAGTGATAAAATTTTTCCTTTCAGGAGTTCTGTAAATAAACCTTATGTTTATGACTACATGTATAGATATAGATTCTGATTAGGTGCTGTATTAGTCCATACTCACACTGCTGATAAAGACATACCTGAGATGGGGCAATTTACAAAAGAAAGAGGTTTAATGGACTTGCAGTTCCAAGTGGCTGGAGAGGCCTCACAATCATGGTGGGAGGCAAGGAGGAGCAAGTCACATCATACGAGGATGGCAGCAGGCAAACAGAGAGCTTGTTCAGGGGAGCTCCTTTTTATAAAATCATCACCTCTCTTGAGACTTATTTACTATCACAAGAACAGCACAGGAAAGACTTGCCCCTATGATTCAATTACCTCACACTGGGTCCCTCCCACAACACATGGGAATTCAAGATGAGATTTGGGTGGGGACACAGCCAAACCATATCATTCCACCCCTGGCTCCTCCTAAATCTTATGTCCTCACATTTCAAAACCAATCATGCCTTCCCAACAGTCCCCCAAAGTCTTGACTCATTTCAGCATTAACTCAAAAGTCCACAGTCCAAAGTCTTGTCTGAGACAAGTTAAGTCCCTCCCAGCTATCAGCCTGTAAAATCAAAAGCAAGTTAGTTACTTCCTAGATACAATGGGGGTACAAGCATTGGGTAAATACAGATTCCAAATGGGAGAAATTGGCCAAAACAAAGGGACTACAGGCCCCATCCAAGTCGAAATCCAGCAGGGCAGTCAAATCTTTTTTTTTTTTTTTTTTTTTTTTTTGAGACAGAGTCTCACTCTGTTTAGAATGCAGTGGGTGATCTTGGCTCACTGCAACCTCCACCTGCCAGGTTCAAGTGATTCTACTGCCTCAGCCTCCCAAGCAGCTGGGATTAGAGGCACATGCCACCAGACCCAGCTAATTTTTTGTATTTTTAGTAGGGACGGGGTTTCACCATGCTGGCCAGGCTGGTCTCAAACTCCTGACCTCAAGTGATCCACCCACCTCTGCCTCCCAAAGTGCTGGGATTACAGGCATGAGCCACTGCGCCTGGCTGGGCAGTCAAATCTTAAAGCTCCAAAATGATCTCCTTTGACTTCATGTCTCACATCCAGGTAACACTGATGCAAGAGGTGAGTTCCCATGGTCTTGGACAGCTTCACTTGTGGTTCTGCAGGGTACAGCTTCCCTCCTGGCTGCCTTCATGAGCTGGCATTGAGTGTCTGCGGCTTTATCAGGTGCACAGTGCAAGCTGTCAGTGGATCTACCATTCTGAGGTCTGGAGGACAGTGGCCCTCTTCTCACAGCTCCACTAGGCAGTGCTCCAGTAGGGACTCTACGTGGGGGCTGCAGCTCCACATTTCCCTTCTGCACTGCCCTAGCAGAGGTTCTCCATGAGGGCCCCGCCACTGCAGCAAAATTCTGCCTGGGCATCCAGGCATTTCCATACAACTTCTGAAATCTAGCCGAAGGTATCCAAACCTCAATTATTGACTTCTGTGCACCTGCAGGCTCAACACCATGTGGAACTACCAAGGCTTGGGGCTTGTACCCTCTGAAGCCACAGCCCAAGCTGTACTTTGGCCCCTTTTCATCATGAGTGGAGCAGCCAGGACACAGGGCACCAAGTCCCTAGACTGCATACAGCATGGGAACCCTGGGCTAGAACCATGAAACCATTTTTTCCTCCTAGGCCTCTGGGCCTGTGATGGGTGGGGCTGCCGTGAAGACCTCTAACATGCCCTGGAGACATGTGATTAACATTCATCTCCTGGTTACTTATCCAAATTTCTGCAGCCAGCTTGAATTTCTCCTCAGAAAATGTGGGAAAGTTAAAAGCTACTTAGAGACTTGTTGAATGGCTTTGCCCAAAATGCTGATAGCAATATGGACAATAAGGTCCAGGCTGACCTAGTCTCAGATGTAAATGAGGAACTTGTTGGGAATTGGAGCAAAGATGACAAAGATGACTCTTGTTATGTTTTAGTGAGGAGACTGGTGGCATTTTGCCCCTGCTCTAGAAATTTGTGGAACCTTGAACTTGAGAGAGATGATTTAGGGTATCTGTCTTCTTCTGAGCCCTCCAAACTGTTCCAAACTCTGTGTGTTACCCAGTTCCAAAGGTGCTTCCACATTTTCAGATATATTTTCAGCAATGCCCCCACTCTACTGGTACTAACTTACTATATTAGTCAATATTCATGTTGCTGATAGACATACCCTGGCTCACACCTGTAATCCCAGCATTTTGGGAGGCCAAGGAGGGTGGATCACAAGGTCAGGAGTTCGAGACCAGTCTGGCTAATATGGTGAAACTGCCCCCCGCCCCCGTCTCTACTACAAAAATTAGCCTGGCATGCTGGTGAGGGCTTGTAGTCCCAGCTACTCAGGAGGCTGAGGCAGGATAATTGCTTGAACCCAGGAGGTGGAGGGTGCAGTGAGCCAAGATCATGCTCTGGGCGACAGAGAGGGCATCTCAAAAAAAAAAAAAAATTAAAAAAAAAAAGAATGCCCGAGACTGGGTAATTTATACAGGAAAGAGGGTTTAATGGACTTACAGTTACACGTGGTTGGGGAGGCCTCTTAATCATGGTGGAAGGCAAGGAAAAACAAGTCATGCCTTACCTGAATGGCAGTGGGCAAAGAAAGTGTTTGTGCAGGGGAACTCCTCTTTATAAAACCATCGGATCTCAGGAGATTCATTTACTATCTTAACAGCACAGGAAAGACTTGCCCCCATGATTCAATTACCTCCCACTGGGTCCCTCCCACAACACATGAGAATTCAAGATGAGATTTGGGTGGGGACATAGCCAAACCATATCAGGTGCTTTTAAAATATCCAATTTGGCTGGGCATGGTGGCTCATGCCTGTAATCCCAGCACTTTGGGAGGCCAAGGCGGGAGGATCACTTGAGGTCAACAGTTCAACACCAGCCTGGCCAACATGGTGAAACCCCGTCTCTACTAAAAATACAAAAATTAGTTAGGTGTGGTGGTGCACGCCTATAGTCCCCGCTACTCAGGAGGCTGAGGCAGGAGAATCGCTTGAACCTAGGAGGTGGAGATTACAGTGAGCCAGGATCATGCCACTGCACTCCAGCCTGGGTGAGAGTGAGACTCCATCTCAAAATAAATAAATAAATTAATTAAAATATCCAATTTAAATTATGCAATTAATTAAAGAATCATCTATTTAATGTCATGACTTCAGGAAAATTTTCAATTTAACATGAAGTGATTTACTTCATAGGATCCTCTGAATGATGGCATCTCAGAAATATGGGCTTACTCATGATTTTTTGTTTTGGTGAATGGTTAAAAACAACAAAAGGCCAGGCACAGTGGCTCAAGCCTGTAATCCCAGCACTTTGAGATGCCGAGGTCAGGAGTTCGAGACCAGCCTGGCCAACATGGTGAAACCCCATCTCTACTAAAAATACAAAAATTAGCCAGGCTTGGTGGTGGGTGCCTGTAATCCCAGCTACAGGGAGCTGAGGCGGAGGTTGCAGTGAGCTGAGATTGCGCCATTCCACTCCAGCCTGGGGGACAAGAGCAAGACTTCATCTCAAAAACAACAAAAGAAAAATGTTTATATATCCATCTTATGTATACACACACACACAAACCACAATGGTCCCTAAGTATATGATAACAAATTCGAATTGAGTAATGACTACGGAAATTTCCCCCGACATCTAGAAAAGCTGTTCTCTAATGCCAAGGAAATAATATGCCATCGTATCAAACATTCTTTTCTGATAAGGGAAGCAACCACAGAAAGCTTTCATTTATTGAAAGTAACCAGTGCTATTGATGCAAACAAAACAAAATCCCAATGACTCTCCCCAAACTACTTTTATTTATTTTTGTTTGAGTCAGGGTCTCAATCTGTCGCCCAGACTGGAGTGCAGTGGCATGATCTTGGCTCACGGCAACCACTGCCTCTTGGTTTCAAGCTATTCTCTTGCCCCAGCCTCCCAAGTGACTGGATTACAGGCATGTGCTACCATGCCTGGCTAATTTTTTTTTTCTTCCCGAGACAGAGTCTCGCTGTGTCACCTGGGCTGGAGTGCAGTGGCATGATCTCGGCTCACTGCAAATTCTGCTTCCTGGGTTCAAGCGATTCTCCTGCCTCAGCCTTCTGAGTAGCTGGGATTACAGGCACCCACCACCACACCTGGCTAATTTTCATATTTTTCAGTAGAGACGGGGTTTCACTATGTTGGCCAGGCTAGTCTTGAACTCCTGACCTCAGGTGATCTGCTTGCCTCGGTCTCCTAAAGTGCTGGGATTACAGGCGTGAGCCGCCGTGCCTGGCCTAATTTTTGTACTTTTAGTAGAGACAGAGTTTCACCATGTTGGTGAGGCAGGTCATGAACCCAAACTACTTTTTTTTTTTTTTTTGAGATGGACTTTCACACTTGTTGCCCAGGATGGAGTGCAATGGCACGATCTCGGCTCACAGCAACCTCCACCTCCTGGGTTCAAGTGATTCTCCTGCCTCAGCCTCCCAAGTAGCTGGGATTACAGGCATGCACCACCACACCTGGCTAATTTTGTATTTTTAGTAGAGATGGGGTTTCTCCATATTGGTCAGACTGGTCTCGAACTCCCGACCTCAGGTGATCCACCTTGGCCTCCCAAAGTGCTGGGATTACAGATGTAAGCCACCATGCCCAGCCATAACCCGAACTACTTTCAAAATGAACATATCAAACTTGATTTTTATTAGAATGCAGTTCTTTCTTCACATTAGTAAAACAAAAAGCAAGAGCCCGGTTTTATATACACTTCATATTTTCTTCTTTTGCTAACACCAAGTCTACTTTATCTGAATTTTCCATTTCATGAGTATTATCAATTCTCCACTGCTGTCTGCACAGCCAATTATTTTTTTCAGGATCAAGGTCTCTTGGTTTGTCTGCAGCACCTCTTTCCTTCTTTGATTTTATGTTATCTGATTGTCAGGTAAATATTTTCTTCTTGTATCATCTTTTTCTTTAACAACTTTTTTGAGAATTAAATGTTTCAAGTAACTCTTGACAAGCTTAAGTTTCTTCAGGTTCCCAAGTACTTTCAGCATCTATAAATCCCTTCCACATCAGGAAATGCTGTACCTTACCATTCACCACACATTGATCCAGTACTTTTTCCACTACAAATTCTTCAGGCTCTGCATCAATTTTTTTTTGGAGATGGAGTTTCACTCTTGTTGCCCAGGCTGGAGTGTAGTGGCGCGATCTTGGCTAACCACAACCTCCATCTCCCAGATTCAAGCAATTCTCCTGCCTCAGCCTCCTGAGTAGCTGGGATTATAGACATGCACCACCACACTCAGCTCATTTTTGTATTTTCAGTAGAGACAGGGTTTCTCCATGTTGATCAGACTGGTCTCGATCTCCCAACCTCAGGTGATCTGCCTGCCTCGGCCTCCCAAAGTGCTGGGATTACAGGCGTAAGCCACTGTGCCCGGCCCCAACTTTTTTATTCTATTGTTTCCTTTCCATTTTTTTTGCTCACCACCTCACACTGCTCTGGGTTGAAGGTCTGCTGTGTCTCCCACCCTGCATGCCTCAAGCTCAAGCTGCATCTCAAGGGCTAAATTTAGATTTTAAAAAGACCACTTTGTCCTTGGTGTGGAAACAGAGATGAAGGAGGGGTCAAAGTAGAGGCAGGAAGACCACTTTGACACTATTTTAAGCATCCAAGTGAAACAGGGTAACTTTAATCCACCCTGAAAGCCTAAAGTAATGAGACAATTGGGCAGATATGGGGGTTATCAAGTAGACTTGCTTAAAAACTGGTTTTGAAGGGAGGAGATTGTAATGATTTTCGTATTTTCTATTTGAGACAATAAAGAGGTAGAAAACAAGGAAGAACAAGAGTGGGCAGAGGACAGAGAGGGATAAGTTCAGGTTTGGTTGTTTTGACAGTGGTGCTTTAGGGGGTCATTTCTAATGTGGGTTGAAAATATACATGGGGATCCCGGATCCCACATGGTAAATTGATTTTGTTTTGTTTTTGAGACCAAGTCTTCCTCTGTCGCCCAGGCTGGAGTGCAGTGGTGTGGGATTTCAGCTCACTGCACCTCCGTCTCCAAGGTTCAAGTGATTCTCATGCCTCAGCCTCCCAAGTAGCTGGGACTACAGGCACCCACCACCACACCCGGCTAACTTTTTTGTATTTTTGGTAGAGACGGGGTTTCACCATGTTGGTCAGGCTGGTCTCAAACTCCTGACCTCAGGTGATCTACCTGCCTCGGCCTCCCAAAGTTCTGGGATTACAGGTGTAAGACACTGCACCTGGCCCTTGATTGATTTTTAAAGTTTTATTATTTGGCTTCAATCTCATTTATATATGAGGAAAATGAAGCTCAGAAGAGTTTCAATGATTTAATGGAGGACTTAAAATATTAGAAAAAAGAGTTTTATTGTTAAGAGAATTTAAAAGAAGACATTAATAGAAAATGAAAAGAAATTGTGAACCCTTTCAAAACCTTTCAATTCAATGTTCTAGTTCTTCATTTCCTTGATACAACTCTGTACCATGGTCATAATTTTTCCGTCTCATGAATAGGAGGAAAAATGATAGGAATGGAGACTATCCTGATGAATACTTTTGAGATCAGTGGATAGGTGTTCAATGAATAAGTCAGGTATACCTAAAGAAACACTAAATGTACATGTACACCACAGTCAGTATCACATAGCGTAAACAGTTAGTCAAGATAGCTTTCTCTTTCCTAACCATTTTGCCATGCTACAATGATCTACTTAAAATACAAATTTCACAACTTCAATGATTCTTCACTGCCCACAATTAACGCACTGTTTCATAGACTATGTTCTACCAAGTATACATTGCCTACATATAATAGTCACTATAAAGAAATAATGGACAGGCATGGATAGGCTCATGCCTATAATCCCAGCACTTTGGGAGACTGAGGCAGGGGAATCACTTAAGGCCAGGAGTTTCAAGAGCAGTCGGCAACAGAGTGAGATCTTTTGGCCACAAAAAAAATTAAAAAAAAAAAAAAAAAAAATGAGGAGGGGGTGGGGGGGCTGGGCGCAGTGGCTCATGCCTGTAATCCCAGCACTCTGGGAGGCCAAGGTGGGTGGATCACCTGAGGTCAGGAGTTCGAGACCAGCCTGACCAACATGGTGAAACCCCGTCTCTACTAAAAATACAAAAAAAAAATTAGTCAGGCATGGTGGCACATGCCTGTAATCTCAGCTACTTGGGAGGCTGAGGCAAAAGAATCGCTCGAACCCAGGAAGCGGAGGTTGTGGTGAGCCAAGATCGTGCCATTGCACTCCAGCCTGGGCAGTAAGAGCAAAACTCAGTCTCATAAAAAAGGCTGTGATGAGCCAAGATTGTGCCATTGCACTCCAGCCTGGGCAACAAGAGCAAAACTGAGTCTCAAAACAAACAAACAAACAATAGCAGGGTGTAGCGGCACGTGCCTGTAGTCCCAGCTATTTAAGAGGATGAGGTGGGAGGACTGAGTTGAGCCCAGGAGCTCGAGGCTGCAGTGAGCCAAGATCATGATGCCACTGCACTCCAGGGCAAGCCCTTGTCTTCAAAAAACAAAAAAATTCAAAAAAGTAATGTGTTGAACAAACATCAAGTACAAAGTATACAAATACAGTGGATAAATGCTACTCCAACTCTGATCCACTGACTGCCAGGATCAGCATGACACTGCAGATGGAACTCAAGAATCTGTCATAACAGGCTATCCGGCTGATTGTTCTGAATGTGAAAGTTTTAGAAACACTGTTCCAGAGGGTAAAAATGAGGGGACCTAATTTCTTCTCTCTTAAGAATCTTACCCACCAAAAGGTATTGCAAGCATCTGTTGTGGGGCTGGAATTCCTAAAACCTCTCAAAGCATGCTGTGTGAATAAAAGGACAGTGTTCAGATTTCTGACTCTAACAGACCATCTAGCCATGGAAGCCTACAGCCCTTTTAAAACATGTACTTTCAATGTTGTGAGCTGAGTATATATAACATATTGCTAGTATGTAAATGTGCTTAAAATAAAAATGAAGTTCTTATCTCTAGCAGAAATGGAGTCACACCTAAATTACAACATTCAGACAAGGCCTTCATTTTAAGTAGACATGACAGAATTTTAAATTTATAAAACGAATTAATGTATCACATACATTCACTTTACATATTCAAAAAACGCTAAACTTAAGAAACTGAAAAGTTGAAAAATAAGAGGTAGTAGTACCCACTGAGTGACATTCTGGCATTCTATTAAATATTCTACATTAGATTATAGGGAAAAGGGAGCTGAATTCTAAGAGAACAAATGTAGAGAAGGCAACCCTATGGTCTTGGGAAAAGACAAAAATGGAAGGAAAAATACATTCAAAATGTATTGTACAAACTGTTAGACATGCATTGCTTACAATAAACAGAAGGTAAATATTTGTGGTAGCATAAAAAGAGAAGGGAATAGGCCAGGCATGTTGGCTCACGTCTGTAATCTCAACACTTCGGGAGGTGGAGGCAGGCAGATCACTTGAGGTCAGGAGTTCAAGACTAGCCTGGCCAACATGGTGAAACCCATCTCTACTAAAAATACAAAAATTAGCTGGGTGTGGTGGTGCACGCTTGCAATCCCAGCTACTCGAGAGGCTGAGGCAGGCAAATTGCTTCAAACCTGGGAGGCAGAGGTTGCAGTGAGCCAGGATCGCACCACTGCACTCCAGGCTGGGCTACAGGGTGAGATTCTGTCTCCCAAAAAAAAAAAAAAGAGAGAAAGGAATAGTGTTTTGTTAGCTCTGGTCATTCCCACTCTTCTCTCTTGTTGTTATTACTTTGAAGCATTTGGTTTAGTTATTCTATTTTGTTAAGGAATAATTAAAAAGGACATTACCAACAGTTTTGCTTTATATATTGTGTGCCTTGGGCAAAACTCATGTGTGTGGTTATTCACAGAGAAGGGGGAAGGAGGAGCCAGATAGGTAGCTGAATCCATAAACTATGGAAGGTAGCAGTATCCTTTACTGCAGTGGCTTTCAAATTTGACATGCACCAAAATCTCCTGGAGAGCTTGTTAAAACACGGGAAGCGGGGCCTCATCCCCCACGTTTTTGATTCAGTAGGTCTGGGTTGGGGCTCGAGAATTTGCATTTCTAACAAATTTCTAGGTGATGCTGATGCTGATGCTTCTGGTTTGGAGCACATCTTTGAGAACCACTGCTCTAATGGAAATCAGTAGTCACAAGGCCAAGGAGCCAGGTAGACACTAAGGGAAAATAGTAACTCCCTGTGTAGGTTTTCAGGACACAACATTAGTTACAAGTTTTATCACCTGCTCAACCAGGTATATATCTATATCAATTCTCAAGGGCTTTAACTGACAAAACCAGTTGTTGGAGGACAGCTCTTTCAAGGGTGAACCCAACACCTAAAAAATGTTTTGAAAAAGTCAGTTATTTGCCTATTTAAGGACAGTTTTAGAATCCACTATTATGGGAATGGATCTGCTTAGCCTATTTGAGGTTTTTTTGTTTTTTGAGACAGAGTCTCGCGCTGTTGCCTGGGCTGGAGTGCAATGGTGCGATTTTGGCTCACTGAAACCTCTGCCTCCCGGGTTCAAGTGATTTGCCTCCCTCAGCCTCCCAAGTAGCTGGTGCCCGCCACCACGCCTGGCTAATTTTTTTGTATTTTTAGTAGAGATGGGGTTTCACCATGTTGGCCAGGTTGGTCTCAAACTCTTGGCCTCGCGATTCGCCCACCTTGGCCTCCCAAAGTGCTGGGATTACAGGCGTAAGTCACTGTGCCCGGCCGCCTAGTGGAGTTTTAATGCCAATATCCTTGGACTAACTTGAAAATGAATAATATAAATTCGAAATTTCTGCCTGCAGTACAATTCAAAATAAGAGTTTCTAAATTTTTTTAATCCTTATGTTAAAATAATAAATAATCTCATTTCAGTTGGTTTTTCACCCAATTATTAAAAAACAAAATAGTCATAAAAAAAGAATTCATTTAGCAAAGGTACTATTTGTAGATATTAGCCACTTATTAAAAACATATTTCTATTAAGATTGTTCTTACATTCTTAGATTTAGAACACCTGATATCTGGACCCAGCTGAGTTTTTATTTTACAGATCATAAAATGGATGAAAGTATAGCACAGTAATTAATGAAGCCGTTCTAATTTAGCTTGAAGAGATTTAAAATTCCCAGTGATGGTTTGTATTGCTACTGACGAGCTCATAGACTGGAGCTCAACAAGGTAACCACAAACAGCATCCAGGCAGAGATTTGTAAATCTTCTCCTACAACGAAAAAGACACATGATTAATTATACATTTACAAACATTTCCTCCTACAGGACTTCTTCCCTACCAACTTCTGGCAACTTTAATTCTTACAGAAGAGGAAAGACCATGTGATTAAGTAAATAAGAATAAAGTAAAAAAGAAAACTTAGGGGGTAGGTGGGTTCCATTTGAAGATTTTTTTTTTTTTTTTTTGAGACAGAGTCTCGCTCTGTCACTCAGGCTGGAGTGCAGCGGCGTGATCTCGGCTCACTGCAAACTCTGCCTCCTGGGTTCACGCCATTCTCCTGCCTCAGCCTCCCGAGTAGCTGGGACTACAGGCACCCGCCACCATGCCCAGCTAATTTTTTTGTGTTTTTAGTAGAGACGGGGTTTCACCGTGTTAGCCAGGATGGTCTCGATCTCTTGACCTCGTGATCCGCCCATCTCGGCCTCCCAAAGTGCTGGGATTACAGGCGTGAGCCACCGCGCCTGGCCTGAAGATTTTTACAATGAGAAGAAAGCAGTAAGAGACGATTCCTGCTAATATTCTTTTTCAAAAGAATATCCCTTAAATGGCCAATAATATCACAAAGACATAATTGAAATGTTTTGGTCCTAGGTCACTAATCTAAAGTAGAAGAAATGAATACATTATGTATGTTCAGCTGTAGAAAGGATTTAGGACAAGGGTTGAAAACGGAAAAAACTCCTATTTCTCATACATGGTGATCAATATCATTCAAATAGTTACTGCTAATATACACAAGAGCTTAAATCCCCTGTACTTCTTTACAATTCTCTTATCTTCCCATCTTCTCTTCAAATTTTTTACCCAGGCATTTATTAGAAGCATTTAAAAGCTTTTGCTGATCCAATATTTAATTCATAAGTACCTTTCACAATTTAAAACTTGGCTGGGATTCTCAACATATCTTGTCAATAATACATGTATACAATCCAAAAGGTGCAGTGGCTTCTTCATTCTGTTCCAGAATGGATCCTATGAAGAAATATATGTAATGAAATGTGAGGCAAATTGTGTCAATTGATTATTTAAATCATTTATACTAAAGTAGACATTAGGGTCCATGCAAAACTTATCGCTATTAAAAAGCATTTAATATTACATGGCTACTAAATTATATATCTGATTATAGTTAATATTTCAAACAACATTAAAAACTTATTAATTAACAACACTATGATATTACTTAGGATGCATATTTGATATACCAATCTACTTTGCAGAGCATGTAAATGTCCCGCTTAGGAATCTGAGGTAAGAGAAAATCTTTCTTTCTATGGGTTGTGACACCACTTTTACTTTGAACCTATGCAGATTGAGTCTGACATCATAAAGAGACTAAACTAGCAGTAACAGAAACTTAATTCTAGGTCTGGCTTCACCAGTTACTAGCCATGTGACTTAAGCAGGTTATTTAACATCTCTGCTCTTGTCTTTTTGCAATATAAGATGGAGATGCTACAGTTACCTCCTCATTTCCATCACAGGCTAATGTTGTAAAGCACTGTATGATGCTACTATAAAAGACACAATCTACTTTGACAAGTTTTTATTTGGATCTTTTATCCTTAGCATAAAAATTACAAAACATATAGTCTGATAAGGCTCAGCAGGGTGAGAAGGATCTTTAAGCACTGATATTTTAGATGAGGTTATAGTAAATAAATACAATGTAATCTTGTTCTTTTAAAGCAAATGATGATTCTTAATGTAATGAGTTTAGCCCACACCTTGGTTTAGCCTCTTCCACCAAGAGTAAAGCATATATATTTATTAATATTCAAAAATAATATTTCATTGTAATCATGATATATAGGAAAGCAACTCTCATTATCAGTTTAAAAAGTCAAAAGCATAATTTCCAAGACTCAACCAAGTATAATTAGACTAAGTGATAAGATACAAAAATGCAATCAAAATACCCCACTCGATATCTACAAAGTTACTTAAAGAAAATAATTTTGTTATTTAATATTTTCCTTACCCGTGATTTGAACAACTGATCATAAACTTCTAGTAGTCTAGGTAATGGTACTCCAATTTCATTCATTGTCTGTATTACGAAGCCCACATCCCAGTTCAAAGTACAAACCTGCTGTTCTAAAAACTGTACAATAAAATCTGGGAAGAAAAAAAAAGATCAGAAATTTGGATTTTTAGCTCTTAATACTAAAAGGTAGGTCTTATTCATAACTGAGTAGTTTCTAGGGGGATATCTTCTGAAATCCAGTTCCAGTTTTTTGGGGTGGGGTTTTTTTTTGCTATGTTGCCCAGACTAGAAATAGTGGCTATTCATAGGAGCAACTACAGTGCACGATAGCCTTGAACTCCTGAGCTCAATCCTCCCACCTCAACCTCCCAAGTAAGTTGGGGGTACAAGTGTGCACCATCACTCTCAGCTTAAAAGAAAAAAAAATTTTTCTTTAATAAAAGTAAGATATATACCAGAACAGGCAAATCTAAAGTAGATTAGTGGCTGCCTAGGGATGGAGGGTGTGAAGGAATGGGAAGTGACAACTAATGAGCACAGAGTTTCTTTTTGGGATGATGAAAATGTCCTAAAATTAAAATTACAGAACCTAGAAAACTAAGAAAGATACAAGAAGAAAACAGAGACCATTCACGATCCCAATATTGAAGAGGACTTCACTGATAATTTTTTTTAGTATCAGCATTTAAAAAAAATAAGTTTCCTCACTTTAACAGCTTTTCAGAAAAGGGCAACTGCATCCTGATTTCAGAAATATTAAATGTGTTTTTTAATGCCCCACCCCTAGATTTATTTGACAGTTCTAACTGTGGCCTCATTCTTACTTTTAACTGCCTGTCTTATCATAAACAGTAACAACCAAATTTATAGTTATGGCCAGGCATGGTGGTTCGCGCCTGTAATCCCAGCACTATGGGAGGTCAACGTGGGCAGATCACCTGAGGTCAGGAGTTCGAGACCAGCCTGGCCAATATGGTGAAACCCTGTCTCTATTAAAAATACAAAAAAATTAGCTAGGCGTGGCTAATTCAAGACTAGCTTGGGCAACATCATGAGATCCCTTCTCTATCAAAAGAAAAAAAATATATATATATATATATAAATAAAACATACAAATCCTCCTGCCTCAGCCTGATTAGCTAGGACTATAGACACGTGCTACCATGCCTAGCTAATCTTAATTTTTTTTGTAGAGACGGGGCTTGCTATGCCCAGGCTGGTCTCAAATTCCTGGCTTCAAGCAATCTTCCTGCCTTTGCCTCTCCAAAGTGTTGAGATTACAGGTGTGAGCCACCACGCAAAGCCCACATGATTATTTCTAAATTAAAATTAAAATTCCTTAAAAAGAACTATGTACAATACAGTGTTATTTATTTATTTATTGAAATGGGGTCTCACTGTGTCACTGAGGTTGGAGTGCAGTAGTTCGATCTCAGCTCGCTGCAATTTTCACCTCCCAGGCTCAAGTGATCCTCCCACCCTAGCCTCCCGAGTAGCTGGAACCACAGGCGCATGCCACCATGCCTGGATAATTTTCCTATTTTTTTGTAGAGACAGGGTTTTTCCATGTTGCCCAGGCTGGTCTCGAACTCTTGGGCTCAAGCGATCCATCTGCCTCGGCCTCCCAAAGTGCTGGGATTACACCTGTGAGCCACCATGCCCAGCCACAGTGCAGTGTTTTTTAAAACAACTATCAAAAGTACCAGTTTCACACACTTATAAACATTTATATAAAGTACGTATTTGCTCTTTTATTTCTCTTTATTTTTAGGATCAATAAAATGGTATGGAAAGGGAACCGTTTCAATATTATACCTACAAGAAGTAAGGGTATGAATAAAATGGTTTTATTTCTGACTATGTCCAGAGGGAATAGACCCTAAGTCAGAGATGGTCTGTAAACAAGTTTGAATGCTCATTTGAAAAAATAATAATAATAATAATTAGGCTGGGCACAGTGGCAAACGCCTTTAATCCCAGCACCTTAGGAGGCCAAGGCAAGCGGATCACCTGAGGCCAGGAGTTTGAGACCAGCCTGGACAACATGGGGAAACCTCATTTCTAATAAAAATACAAAAAATTAGCCAGGTGTGGTGGCAGGCGCCTGTAATCCCACCTACTTGGGAGGCTAGGCAGGAGAACTGCTTGAACCCGGAAGGCAGAAGTTGCAGTGAGTCGAGCCTGGGCTCCAGCCTGGGCGACAGAGCAAGCCTCTGTCTCAAAAAAAAAAAAAGTTATATTGTGAGGATTTTCATGTCTCTCAATATTTTTAAATAACACAAAAGTAGTTACTATTCTACTTTATGGATGTATTTATGTTGCTTCTATTGTAGGTTGGCAAATAGCTCATAATTAGCTACCTTATTTAAAAATTATAGCCACCATATCTCATTAAGAAAGGGATTCAAACACTAAGTTTTAACATAATTATTTGCTATTTTAAAGAAAAATATGCCCTCAACATAAAAAAAGAACAGTTGAATCAATCACAGATTACCTATGCACAAAAACATCAACCGTTTTTCTTTTCTCTTCAGAAACTTGTATAGGGTTACCAACAATATAATCATAGTTTGTCAGTCAGCACAATCCTAAGATAGATAATATAAACTTGGAAAGTTAGTCACAGAAAGTTTCATACTCAACTCTCCATTAACAAATTCTGCCATTCTTTGGAAGTCTTTCTGGAGAGGTAGAATTAAAGTGCTGAACTAAATAGCAAAGAAATTCCTTATTTTACTCGAAAGATCATTATTTGTCCATATCAACGGAGAAAACCATCAGAACAGAAAATACGTGACTGCACCTAAGAGCACAGCTTACCTAAAGGAAAGAAGCGTGGTGTGCCAGCATAAATTTTGCCAAGGAGAACAATCTTGAGACTAAGAGCATGCATTCTATCCGAGGAGCTCAATGTCACACTGTCACTCAATTCTGTAACAAAAAGACATGTCATTTGAAACCCAAATTATTTTTAATGTGAAATGTTTACATTGGCTATTTAATTCTGTTTCAAGGTTCAAAATACTTTAGAACAGATAGTCACATTAATATGATTAACAGATTTGGTGTTTCTGTTATTGTCTGAGATACTCTCATGTCTTACCAGGTTACACTGGTTATTAGACTCTGAGGTGAGTGTCTCAGTATCTTTTATAAGGCAGCACAAATAATATAAATTAAATAACCTTTTCACTGAGTATTCTCCCAAATATTCACTTGGGTCATTCTGTGTATGATCATCCTCCACCATACCCAGGTGACTTCCACTTACTCTCTTCTTAGGTATACACAATTTTCATGAGCCACTAGCGGCTTGCATTATATTAGTTACTAGCAGCTTGCATTCCTCCACCAAGTCACTACATAACATATGCTAACATACCTATAACTGAACACTTACCTTTCTCTATGATATCTTGCCAAAGTGTCTGCACCAATATAGGGTCTGAATAACCGGCACAATGAATTATTGCAAGTTTACACTCTGCAAGTTTAAATGGGTCAGCAAATTCCCCATAAAGCTGTGAGAGAAAATCCCAAAATTAAACATCCAACTAGAGATCAACATTCAGAGATTAATAGTGAAGCACTCCTTGAAAATTAAAAAATAACCAAAGATTTTACGTAAAGTTTCTGAAATACGATATAAAGATGTGATGATGTATGTAGCTGGTTATAACTCCATATTTAAAAAGTTAAGGGTATGGGCCGGGCATGGTGACTCATGCCTGTAATCCCAGCACTTTAAGAGGCCAAGGTGGGCGCATCACGAGGTCGGGAGATCGAGACCATCCTGGCCAATATGGTGAAACCCCGTCTCTACTAAAATAAAATAAAAATAAAAAAATTAGCCGAGCGTGGTGGCGCGTGGCTGTAGTCCCAGCTACTCAGGAGGCTGAGGCAGGTGGAGGTTGCAGTCAGCTGAGATCACGCCATTGCACTCTAGCCTGCTGACAGAGCAAGACTCTGGCTCCAAAAAAAAAAAAAAACGGAAGAAGATGTTGCAACGACATTCTATTTATTAATTTTAAAATCCATTTTTTCAAATTTCTGTGGGTACACAGTAGGTGTATGTATTTATGGGGTACATGAGATGTTCTGATACAGTCACGCAATGAGAAATAAGCATGTCATGGAGAATGTCTATTCCTCAAGCATTTATCCTTTTGAGTTACAAATAATCCAATTACATTCTCTATTTTAAAATATACAGTTATTATTGACTATAGTCACCCTATTGTGCTATCAAATAGGTCGTATTCATTTTGTTTTTGTACCCATTAACCATCCCCACCTTCCCCACAAACCTCCTGCAATGGTATTTTAGAACTAGTGTTGTATAAACAATAGGTTGAAGAATCACAGGAATACTGACAAATCTCAAGGTGTTTCAGGGTACCTGGAACTATGTCTAAGAATAAATGAAGAGGAAGGAACTGCTCAGAAAATTACAGAGCGAGAAAGAGGTTTAGAGAGTTAAGCAAAGATAAGTTAGTTTTTCCAAGGCAAGAAGCGAGGCCATAAATAAGATGGTTTTGGTTTTTTAGTTTTTTTTTTTTTTTTTTTTTTTTCTTTTTGAGACAGGGTCTCACTCTGTCACTCAGGCTGGAATGCAGTAGCACCATCGAGGCTCACCACAACCTGGGCCTCCTGGGCTAAATCAATCCTCCCACCTCAGTATCCTGAGTAGATGGAACTACAACCACACACTACCACACCTGGCTAATTTTCTTTCTTTTTTTTTGATGGAGTCTTGCTCTGTCGCCCAGGCTCCTGGACTGCAGTGGCATGATCTCGGCTCACTGAAACCTCCACCTCCTGGGTTCAAGCAATTCTCCTGCCTCAGCCTCCCAAGTAGCTGGGATTCCAGGCGCCTGCCACCATGCCTGGCTAATTTTTGTATTTTTAGTAGAGACGGAGTTTCCCCATGTTGACCAGGCTGGTCTCAAACTCCTGACCTCAGGTAATCTGCCCGCCTCAGCCTCCCAAAGTGCTGGATTACAGGTGTGAGCCACAGTGCCTGGCCTTTTTTGGTATTTTTTTGTAGAGATGAGGTTTCACCATGTTGCCCAGGCTGGAAATAAGCTGGTTTTAACACAGCTCTCATGTGAGGCTGATAGGTTCTTTGTAGCTACTGGCCTGGAGAGAGTAGCTTAGCCTTTTCTAGGAGTCAGATGAAGCAGTGGTGATCTGTCAGCCCAGTGACAAGCTGCCAAAGATGCCTTATCTTATTTGTGGAGATAAAGTAATTTTCCCCAGGAAACAAAAAGCAAAAAAAAAAAAAAAAAAAATTTCTCATTATTAGGTGACTACTATAAAAACTTCACTTGCTTTTTTATTACCTTAGTTATGTCCATCAGCTCAGAATCCAGCTGAGAAACTGCATCCTGTACAGAAGAATGATGGGAATACTGCCTTTGTAGTGTCTCCTGTATCTGAAGTTGGATCCTAGCAACCTAGTTTGGGCAGAAGATAGGATGTCTTAATTTATTTATGATAAATCAACATACATTTGAAAGAATGGATCCTACTATCTGACTTTAAGTTTGCTAAAATAATGTATAAATGAAGATTTCTATCATAATAGGCTAACATCATCATAACAGACATCAACTAAATATAATAGATTTCACAGGAAGTATATTGCGGCAGACTCCTTGCTGCCCACCAATATTTATACCTTCCAAGACTGTAGCCAAATGGTTAGACTATACAGCTCAGCCTCCTCTCCAGCTGCCAATCAGGAAGACTCACCTTGGATTTTTGTGAATAAGAAGCAAACTTTTGTATTTAGACGATGGTATGTTTTTGATTCTCTTAGTTAGGGAATTTTAGCCTACTCTACTTCATACATCTACTTATTTGCTTCCAAAATAAATGGTGAATGTGATGTAATCCACTTGCTGTTGAAACAGTTTGGAAAAACATTTATTTATTATTATTATTTTTTGAGACAGAGTCTCACTCTGTCTCCCAGGCTGGAATGCAGTGGTGCAATCTCAGCTCACCGCAACCTCCGCTTCCTGGGTTCAAGCAATTCTCCTGCCTCAGCCTCCCAAGTAGCTGGGACTACAGGCGTGTGCCACCACCCCCGGCTAATTTTTGTATTTTTTTAAGTAGAGACAAGGTTTTGCCATGTTGGCCAGGCTGGTCTCAAACTTCTGACCTCATGATCTGGCTGCCTCGGCCTCCCAAAGTGCTGGGATTACAGGCGTGAGCCACTGCGCCCAGCTGGGAAAAACCTTTAGAAATGCCAAAGAGAAAACTTCTAAATTATAGCAATGTTTTTATGACCCAAGTGCATCCTTAAAAATCTTTAAGATTTATATTTAAACATAAAAATAAATATAAACAGACAAAAGCAACTAGAATAATAATGACTTCTCAGACCTATTACTTACCAAGGGAAGAATGGAATGTGGAATAACTATGTGGCTAGTACTCAACGTGGACACAGCTTAAGATCTTTAGCGCTTACCTCCATTTTTTCTTCCAATTCATGAAGGAATTCACCATCGGCAGCTATTGATGAAATGGCAGTGGAACTTTTGGCACTAAGAATGGCTCGAGCAATGTACTCTAGTCGCTGCTGAAGTGAAATTTCTGTGCTAGAAGGGAAAACGCTTATTTTTAGTTACACAATTTCTTAAGGACTGATGATACAAATACGTCAATTAGTATGTACTGTTTCATACCAAACACACATAAAAAGCCATCTGAAACTTGAAAAAAAATCATTAGATTTAAAAAAAAATCTATTTCAGATTTCTAATAAGAGAGATCCACAATTTTAGACAACACATAAAGAAATACATTTATGTCTAAAAAGTAACATCCTATTTAAAAAATTTAGGTCAGTATATTAAAACTTAGATTCTTCTAAAATTAAAGAAAACTGAATGTAAGTACATATAGCTCAGTTTTGAATCATTCTTCACAATAAGAATATTATGCCATACCTATGCATGTCAGCCAGTCTGGACAGTACACGAGCAGCATTACTGAAACTTCTGTTCTTCTCGTAATACCGCCAGAGTAAATCCATATAACGAACTCTGTTTTGATCAACTTTGGCCATTCGGACTAGATGTGGCTCCAGAAATGGAGAAGCAACCTAGAAATTATATAGTTATTCAGAAAAATTTTCTAACCACCTACAGATAATGTTCCTGATAAGGAAAATATAGTATTTTTAAGTCAACTACAACTTTGCCTTGTTTTATGAAAACAAGCAAAATTATAATCCAACACTAACAGATAAAAGAGAGGGCAAATTTTCTTATTATAAACAATTTTTGTTTTTACCACAGTTAGCATGAGAGTTTCCAAAACAATTCTATTAGATTGATAACAATAATTTAGTAGGCTGGGCATGGCGACTCATGTCTGTAATCCTGGCACTTTGGGAGGCCGAGGTGGGCAGATCACGTGAGCTCAGGAGTTCGAGACCAGCCTGGGCAATATATGGCAAAACCTCATCTCTACAAAAAAATTAACTGAGTGTGGTGGCGCGGGCCTACAGTTACTCAGGAGGGTTAGGTGTGAGGATCACCTGAGCCTAGGGAGGTCAAGGCTACAGTGAGCCATTATCGTGCCATTGCACTGCACTTCAGCCTAAGCTACAGATTGAGACCCTGCCTCAAAAAAGAAAAGGAAATTTGGCCGGGCACAGTCGTTCATGCCTGCAATCCCAGCACTTCGGGAGGCTGAGGTGGGCAGAGCACCTGAGCTCAGGGGTTTGAGACGAGCCTGGCCAATATGGTGAAACCCCGTCTCTACTAAAAAGATATAAAAATTAGCTGTGCATGGTGGCAGGTGCCTGTAATCCCAGCCACTTGGAAGGCTGAGGCAGGAGGATCGCTGGAACCTGGGAGGCAGAGGTTGCAGTGAGCTGAGATCATGCCACTGCACTCCAGCCTGGGCGACAGAGCCAGACTCCATCTCAAAAAAAAAAAAAAAGGAAATGTACTATAAAATTACAAATTTTTAAATAAACTTTGATAACACAGCTATTGATTCCTAGACATTGAGCTTGAAGGCATTATTGAAATTATCGAATGCTATGTATTCATTAAATAGACTGAGGAACACTGAAACTTAGGGTAGGTAAAAGGACATATCTGAAGTCACATAGTGACCTAACGGCAGAGTTAAGATGACCTACAGGACTCATATTCATAATCCAGTGATTTCTACCCCGCAATATAAACTATCCCAATCAGCTTCGAAATAACAAGAAAATTGGAGCAGTAGCCTACTTTGCCCCTTAGGAAAAGATATTGCATTACTCAGCTTTATACTAACATCCAATAGTAGGCATGGGATGAGAAACTGAATTTTTTACATCTATGTATGTGCTTAAATCATTGAGTTCTGCTCCTTAAGAATAATTAACACAACTGCAATAAAAAAAAGATTTACCTGTAGCAGCTTATCTGCAAGGTCAGCTTGTATTAGCCAATTATAAAGGGCAATACTAAAGAGCTCATCCTTGGATCGCTGTGACAATTTAAGCATTTGTTCAAACTAAAATAAAGAAAATAGTAAAAATTAGCAGTTAAAGGCTCTGTTTCTGGGCAACACAACCCTTTAGCCCTATAAACTCCAGTAAGAAATCAAGAATCCTTACATGATAACTTCTAAGAACTACCACCTTTCCCCAAGATGACGGTGCTACCATTACCATGGAGAACTTCTAAACAGTGTATTCTCAGAATGAAAATATACTATGTCCCTTACATGATGTCCTGCTTCTTCATTACTCAGCATATTTGGATCAGATGACAACACTGGAGGACCAGGTTTTTTGGGTACACTGGGAGACTGAGGAGCGGCCTTACTTTGATTTACCAGTTCTTGAAGTGTGTCTGTAATGCATTTGTAACTGTTTAATCTGAAAGAAAATGGAAAAGGAACAATTACATTATTTAACTAGAAAGCAAATGATGGCAAGTGTGGTGACTCACGCCTGTAATGCCAGCCATAGGGAGGTCAAGGTAGGAGAAGGGCTTGAGGCTGGGAGTTCAAGACTAGCCAGGGCAACAGAGTGAGACCACATCTCTACAAAAATACAAAAAATTGGCTGGGCGCAGTGCCTCACACCTGTAATCCCAGCACTCTGGGAGATGAAGGCAGGGGGACTGCCAGAGGTCAGGAGTTTGAGACCAGCCTGGCCAACCTGGTGAAACCCTGTATCTGCTAAAAATACAAAAATTAGCCAGGCATGGTGGTGTACGCCTGTAGTGCCAGCTATTCAGGAGACTGAGGCACAAGAATTGCTTGAACCTGGGAGGCAGAGGTTGAGGTGAGCTGAGATCATGCCACTGCACTCCATCCTGGGCGACAGCAAGACCCTGTCTCAAAAAACAAACGAACAAAAAACAAAACAAAACAAAAAATTAACCAGGCGTGGTGGTATGCACCTGTAATCCCAGCTACTTGGGAGGCAGAGGCAGGAGGATCACTTGAGCCCAGGAATTCAAGGCTGCAAGTGAGCTATTATCATGCCACCGCACTCCAGCCCAGTCAACAGAATGAGGCCCTGTCTCAAAAACAAAAAACAAAACCCCCCAAAAACAAAACAAAACAAACAACAAAAAAGAAAGCCATTGATTTACCTTACCTAAGTATATACAAGGATTTCAAGACTATTTGGCAGAATAGATGTACATATTTGGCATTTAAAATAATACAAACCATATACTTTTTCAATAAGTTTGAGAAGTGTTTGGTTAAACATAAAAGCGTAAAGTCATTAAATATAGTAATAAAAAAATATGTTTTCGCCAGATGTGGTGGCTGACACCTCTAATCTCAGCACTTTGGGAGGCTGAGAAGAAAGGATTGCTTGAGCCCAGGAGTTAAAGACCAGCCTGGGCAATATAATGAGGCCCTGTCTCTACAGAAATTAAAGAGATAAAAAAAATTAGGCGAGTGTGGTGACATGTGCCTGTAGTCCCAGCTACTCAGGAGGCTGAGGTGGGAGGATCACTGGATCACTTGAGCCCAAAAGGTCAAGGCTATAGTAAGCTATGATGGTGCCACTGAACTCCAGCCCAGGAGACAGAGTGAGGCTTTGTCTCAAAAACAAAAACAAAAACAAAACAAAACACCCTCCACATATATGTTATAGACAGGTTATATATTTCTTTTTTGTTCTGAGACGGAGCCTTGCTCTGACGCCCAGGCTGGAGTTCTGTGGTGCAATCTCAGCTCACTGCAACCTCTGCCTCCTGGGTTAAAGCAATTCTCCTGCCTCAGCCTCCCAAGTTGCTGGGATTACGGGTGTGCACCACCACGCCTGGCTAATTTTTGTATTTTAGTAGAGACAGGGTTTCACTATGATGGCCAGGCTGGTCTCGAACTCCTGACCTCATGACCTGCCCACCTCAGCCTCCCAAAGTGCTGGGATTACAGGCATGAGCCACCGCGCCCGGCCTATATTTCTTTTAAGGACACACATTTCCTTTTTAACAGTCTCAACAAATTTGGGAATACTTAAAAATTATCCTTTAAAATGAAATCCTACCGGACACGGTGGCTCACGCCTGTAATCCCAGCACTTTGGGCAGTTGACCTTTACACAAAGCGGCCAGACACGGTGGCTGATGGCTGTAATCTTAGCACTTTGCAAGACTGAGGTGGGTGGATCACTTGAGGTTAGGAGTTCAAGACCAGCCTGGCCAAAATGGTGAAACCCTGTCTCTACTAAAAGTACAAAAATTAGCCGGGCGTGTTGGTGTGCACCTGTAATCCCAGCTACACGGGAGGCTGAGGCATGAGAATAGCTTGAACCTCGGAGGCAGAGATTGCAGTGAGCCAAGATCACACCACTGCACTCCAGCCCGGGTGACAGAGCAAGACTCTGTCTCAAAAAAAAAAAAAACATAAAACAAAAAACTTTATGCAAAGAAAAGTCTGTATCCATAAAGATGACAATCTGCTAAGGTAATGGAATGCACCTCTCTTGGAAGGCCTGAAGTCCAACTATGTCTTCTTCTGGTTCTCCATGTTTATAGAAATGAAGCCCAAGACCTTGAGGATCTTTTTTCTCTGCAGCCGTAAGAGAAAGTTCCACCACACCCTCATAAAATCTCACTGATGGGAAAGAAAAGAATGAAGACCTATGACTTACTACTAAGTTGGATACATTTTTCCTTAGCTGGCACATGAAAATAACGATCAAGATTATGTCTCTACTGTACAACAGTCACCCTGCTAACATAAAATATTTCTGATAGGTCTTCAGAAGAAAAAGGTCTTAATACACCTAAAAGGCAACTGTTAAATATATTTCTTTATTGGGGGCCAGGTGTGGTGGCTCACGCCTGTAATCCCAGCACTTTGGGAGGCTGAGGCGGGCAGATCACAAGGTCAGGGGTTCGAGACCAGCCTTACCAACATGGTGAAACCCCACCTCTACTAAAAATACAAAAATTAGCTGGGCCTGGTTGCACGCGCCTGTAATCCCAGCTACTCAAAAGGCTGAGGCAGGAGAATCGCTTGAACCAGGGAGGCAGAGGTTGTAGTGAGCTGAGATCGCACCACTGCACTCCAGCCTGGGCGACAGAGCAAGACTCTGTCTCAAAAAAAAAAAAAAAAAAAAAGTATATATATATATATATATATATATACACACACACACACACACACATATGTATATAAATAAATATATATATAAATAATATATATAAAAATATATATATTTCTTCATTGGAAAAAAAAGATCGTATTTCAAATAACAAAAAGGAAAGTTTTAGTTCCCTACTGGGGGAAAAAAAATACCTTGGGATTCAAAATAATACCTGTGCAAATAGTCATAGCCTTTACATTATGTTAGATTTGATTTAACGTAATTTTTTAAAAAGTAAGCAGATTATACCTTAAAACTCAATAAAAAATTTTAAATATGTGAAAAATAAATGTAATCCAGAAAGCAATCTAAAACATACAGTAATGGAACTGGACAAGAACTGAAACTCTAATGCTAAAAAGTTATATATTTCGGCTGGGCACAGTGGCTCACGTCTGTAATCCTAGCACTTTGAGAGGCTGAGATGGGTGGATCACCTGAGGTCAGGAGATCGAGACCACCCTGGCTAACATGGTAAAACTCCACCTCTACTAAAAATACAAAAATTAGGTGGGCGTTGGCCGGGCGCGGTGGCTCACGCCTGTAATCCCAGCGCTTTGGGAGGCCGAGGTGGGTGGATCGTGAGGTCAGGAGATCGAGACCATCCTGGCTAACATGGTGAAACCCCATCTCTACTAAAAATACAAAAAAATTAGCTGGGCATGGTGGTGGGCAGCTGTAGTCCCAGCTACTCGGGAGGCTGAGGCAGAATGGCGTGAACCTGGGAGGCAGAGCTTGCAGTGAGCTGAGGTCGCGCCACTGCACTTCAGCCTGGGCGACAGAGCAAGACTCTGTCTCAAAAAAAAAAAAAGTTGAAAAAAAAAAAAATTAGCTGGGCATGGTGGCGTGCACCTGTAGTATCAGCTACCCGGGAGGCTGAGGCAGGAGAATTGCTGGAACCTGGGAGGCGGAGGCTGCAGTGAGCTGAGATAGTGCCACTGCACTCCAGCCTGGCTGACAGAGCGAGACAACGTCTCAAAAAAACAAAAACAAACAAACAAAAAAAATTGTACATTTCAAAAGATAAAAAGAACATTACAGCTTCTGCAGGTCAGTGTAGTCATCAAATATTGCAACACAATGATACCACATTCCTACGTCCTTTCACTTGGCCTCTGATGTTGAAAGAAGATTTGCATCTGGAAAGTGGCTTTTCATCATTAGCTCGCTTCGTTCATACACTATCGTTTGTCTTCTGAGTTGAGTAAAAGATAAAAGAAACATTTTATTTCTCACCTTGTCTATACTGAGCACAAACATTGGAAAGGTCCACTTGATTGCTAATTTTTTGATATTCCTTTAATGATTCCCTTAACATTCTTTCTTTTTCAGTCTTATTTTGAACTTGTCGGGAACGCTGGAGAAGCTCATTTGCCTAGAAGTGGAGATAAGAAGAACTTAAAATATATAAAATCAAGCAGACAGATGATGCTGTCAACTAAGTTTTAGTCTATGTCTAAATTTATATATGGTTATCCATTAAAATGAAAACAACTCTACAAACTTACTTCTTAATTTTAGGCAGAAAAGTTTTTGACCAAAGATTCCTAGCTATTCTTAATTCCTCTCACAAATATGTTAAGCAAGAGAGCTTTTGTCTGGTAATTCTCTTGCCTAGTCAATACATTATTGGGCAGCAGGCAGTCCATGCAACACTCATTTATCTATTTTTTCCACCTGTAGGAAAGGATCAATAAAAATGCCTCCATTAACTCTAATTCACTAAAGGATTTACTTGAAGTTTTAGTACTTTTCCTTAAGCTAAGGAGATAAATTATTCCCTAAATTTCCTTAATTTCTAAATTTAGTGATTTTTCTTAATTTCTCACCTTTGGTTTTTTAATATGGCCTAGAAACACTATCAGATTCTTTATGGGCCAGGCACAGAGGCTCATGTCTATAATCCCAACACTTTGCAAGGCAGAGGCAGGCGCAGGTCAGGAGTTCAAAACCAGCCTAGACAACATGGTGAAACCCTGTCTCTACCAAAAATATAAAAAATTAGCCGGGTGTGGTGGTGCACACCTGTAATCCCAGCTATTTGGGAGGCCGAGGCAGGAGAATCACTTGAACCTGGGAGGTGGAGGTTGCAGTGAGCCGAGATCGTACTCTGTCTTAAAAAAAAAAAAAAAAGAAAAAAAAATATTCTTTATGAAAAACTTAAAGGAGGGCTGGGCATGGTGGCTCATACTTATAATCCCAGCACTATGGGAGGCTGAGGCAGGAGGATCACTTGAAGCCAAGAGTTCAAGACCAGCCTGTGCAACAAATCGGAACTTGTCTGTATAAAAAACAAAAAAATTGGCTGGGTATAGTGGTGCACACCCGTAGTCCCCAGCTACATGACAGGCCTGCTTGAGTCTAGGACTTAGAAGCTGCTGTGAGCTATGATCACAGCACTGCACTATAGCCTAAGCAACAGAGTGAAACCCTGTGTCAAATAAATAAATAAAAATATTTTTAAAAAGAAAAGCTAAGCTTAAAAGAGTATACACAGGTTTTAAGAAGCCACATATTCCAACCCCTGTCTTAGATGAGGATGCTGAGACTAGGAGAGGTTAAGAGATCTAACTGACTGAGGTCCTATATTAAGTGAAACAAGATGGTTCATCATACATTATACCTCTTATAACAAACAATGAAATAGGTAATAAAGTATCATACCTTAGAACAAATTGCATCATCAGTGCTATATAGAAGTGGGCAGATATCCTGTAAATGTAAACTAATGCCATCAACAGCAGCATTATCTCTGATGTAGCAGTTGATAAGAGAAGCAATTAATGCCCCTGTGAGTTCTTTGTCCCTGATTACAAGATCTTTAAAGGTGGTGATCTTCAGCTGCTCTTGAAGTTCCTAGGAGCATAAAACTTTTCTATCACAATTATAGAAATACCATATTTCTAAACATAATGAAATTATTTTAATAACTTAACCTAAATATTAATAGACTCTATAATTGAAAAGCAAAAATATACTAATTAGTAGAAACAAATTTTTGCAAACTTACATAAAATCATACAGAGTTGGAAAAGAACTTACAGTAGATCTAGTCCAAAACTCTCACTTTCCAAATGAGAAAAGTAAAGCTTAAGTAGAGCCAAAACTAGAGCCAGATCTCCTGGCTTTGGTTATAAAATGGAAAAAACAATCACTTGGCTATATTTGAAAATCTTGGGCTTACATATTACTCCTTCCTAAATACTGTTAGAACTCCATTATTCTAGGCCTTATAGTAATATTGGAGTTTAATCTGTATTGTGAACAAATCTGCTTGTCCAAATGAAGCTCTAAAGTATTGATTTATACTATAGTAAAAGATTCTGTTAGTGATGTGACTGCTATCTCTTTTTTCTAAATTCAAGGAAATATCCAAACTGTGTTAAAATTCTTGAACAAATCTTTAATTTGCATTCATTGAGCATGCCATTGGTGATGTAAGGAAGACAGCTTTGAAGATGGATCACAAAAACATACCCAGGATAAAACCTACCTACAATATATTTATCACTCAATAAAACTCAAAATTATTATTCTACTTGGTATGAAAAAGATAACAGTTTCATAATTAAATATATTAGCTTGAATTTTTAAAAATAAAAAACAGTATGTGTTTAAAAGAAACAAAACCACCAACAAAAGCCACAGCTATTCATTGGACACTAGTGGAAAGAATTAGGAGACTGCCTTCCAACGTTGAAAAATGGTATATGAGAGTCAAAAATTAAGTGTTTCAGAGTAATGAAATATCCATACAGGACAAGGAAAAATTTTTTTTTTTACAGAATTGCAGCTAGTAACTGGGGAAGGAATCACAGATTTAAAATATTATCCTTTTGGCCGGGCATGGTGGCTTATGCCTGTAATCCCAGCACTTTGGGAGGCCAAGGCAGGTGGATCACCTGAGGTCAGGAGTTCAACACCAGGCTGGCCAACATGGCGAAACCCTGTCTCTTACTAAAACTACAAAAATCAGCCAGGCGTAGTGGCACATGCCTGTAGTCCCAGTTACTCGGGAAACTGAGGCAGGAGAATTGCTTGTACCCAGGAGGTGGAGGTTGTAGTGATCTGAGATCGCTCCACAGCACTCCAGCCTGGGTGACAGAATGAGACACTGTCTCAAAAAAAATAAAAAACAAACAAATAAATAAGTAAATAAATATTACCCTTTTGTAATCCTAAATGAAATAATAAATTCCAGCAATGATTATCAATGGATGATTAAAGTCTGATGGAGAATTCCACAATGGCAGTATTAGGCTTACTACTTGAATCCAGCAATCCATCTTAGTATCACTAAAAGAAGGACAACGAAACCTTTTGTGTCTTCTAACAGTCTGATGAATAAACCACTACCTATGAAGTATTCTATTCTTCCTCAAAAAAGGACCTGAACCGAGTCAAGCCTATATAATAAACTTTCATTTTATAGAAAATGCAGGAGATAAAGGAAGAAGCTCGCTACAAAGAGGATTAAAAAAAAAAGCCTTAGAATGTCCTTAGAATGCTGGACATTTCTACTGGATTGATGACTGGATTTCTACAAGGCAACAGCAAGGAAAAGAAAAAGGAAAGAGTGCTTCAGACTGAACCAGATGAAAGAGAAACAACAAATTCCATGAGCAAACCCACTAAACTGTTTAGATCCTGATTTGAATGAACCAATCTGTAAAAAGACATTTTTAAGACAGATTTTGCTATCAAATATTGATAGTTAATATTGGTAACTATCCAGCCTAGGAGATATGGTGAAACCCCATCTCCACAAAAAAATACAAAAATTAGCTAGGCGTAGTGGTGTGTGCCTATAGTACCAGCTACTCGGGGGGCTAAAGTAGGAGAATCACTGGAGTCCAGGGAGGTCAAGGGTGCAGTGAGCCGTGATCATGCCACTGCACTCCAGCCTGGGTGACAGAGAGAGACACTGTCTCAAGAAAAACTGGTAACTGATCATGACATTGTTGTTATTCAAGGAACTGTCTATTTTTTTTTTTAGAAACACAGTATCTTGAAAATGCTGAATGAGTCAAATGTATATGGGAGTTACAGTTTTTGCTCTACTTTTGTATACGTTTAGAAATGCTCACAATTAAATAAAAGGTAGGAATAAATTTCCTCTATATATTCTATCTAACATTTAGATTAATGTTGATTATCCTTATCCTTAGAAAGGATTCAAATGTGAACATCAAAAGAAATACGAACCATTTATTTCCTACAGTGATAAATATCCTCCTTTAAAGTAGAGCAGTTGCCGGGCATGGTGGGTCACGTCTGTAATCCTAGCATTTTGGGAGGCCGAGGTGGCTGGATTACCTGAGCTCAGGAGTTCGAGATCACCCTGGGCAACACAGTGAAACCCCGTCTCTACTAAAATACAAAAAGTTAGCTGGGTGTGGTGGTGTGCACCTGTAATCCCAGCTACTCGGGAGGCTGAGGCAGGAGAATTGCTAGAACCCGGGAAGTGGAGGTTGCAGTGAGCCGAGGTTGCACAACTGCAGCCTCGGTGACAGAGTGAGACTCCATCTCTTAAAAAGAAAAAAAAAATACATAAAATGAAGTAGGAGCGGTGTGTCTGTGTGTGTGTGTGTGAGAGAGTGAGAGACAGAGAGAGAGAGACAGGGTCTCACTCTGTCACCCAGGCTGGGGTGCAGTGGCACAATCATGGCTAAGTGGCGCCTCAACCTCCCAGGCTCAAGTACTCCTCCCACTTCAGCCTCCCAGGTAGCTGCGACTACAGGCATGTGCTACCACACTTGACTAATTTATTTTTTATTTTTAGTAGAGATGGGTCCTGACATCTTGCCCAGGATAGTCTTGAACTCCTAGGCTCAAGTGATCCTCCTGCCTCAGCCTCCCAAAGTGTTGGGATCACAGGCGTGAGGCATGGTGCCCAGTCAAGAGTATTTAATTTAGGTTGTTGGGCCCTTTGAAATTATAAGCAAAAGTCTGTGTGTCCATGTCGATATGCATTTCTTTAAGGGTAGTGAGAGATAGCTTTTATCAGATTCTCAGAAGAACCTGTAGCTCAAATAAAGGGTACAGTCCACTGTTTTAAAAAATATGTTTTGTAAAGTATGACTTCATTCACATACCCACAAGTAAAAACTTGTGGCTTTGACAAAATGGGTCCCCCAAGTTGGTACGCTTTTGTGCAATCTTCCCATAACATACTAACTTCATCATAATTTAAATGCTTCCCAAAATAATCCCCCCCAAAGCCAAAATACTCATCCAAAAAAATCCAAACATAGTATTAACGGTATAATCATAAAAAAATAAAAAAAACTTACCTTCTGAAGTTCTGCCACAATGACAGTGAATTGATGTTCACAAAGAAGTTTCCATAAAGCCAGAGCCTGATATGATTTTCGAACCAACTGCTGAATTGCCTGAAGTGAAATCTTTTCACTTAGTTGAGCCTCTAATGAGAAAACAAAACTAATAAATTATTGTAAAATAACATAGGTTAAGTTGCATTATTTCAAATAAAAACTGTAGTTAAGGTTGAAATCCCCGTTGTTTTCTTCCTAGCCCCCATTAGAGGCAACCATGATAATCAGTAGTATTTATGTTTTTATCTTCTCCGTGTGTGTGTGTGTATATATATATATATATGCTTCTGTGTTTCTGCAGGTACACATAAACCATGAAAATATTGCTGTGTGGTTCCCTCTCCCTCCCCCTCCCTCTCTTCAGTCTCTCTCTCCTTCTTTTTTCCGTCTCCCTCTGTTGCCAAAGCTGGACTGTACTGCCGTGATCTCGGCTTGCTGCAACCTCCCTGCCTCGGGCTCCTGTGATTCTCCTGCCTCGGCCTGCCGAGTGCCTGGGATTGCAGGCGCGCGCCGCCACGCCTGACTGGTTTTTGTATTTTTGGTGGAGACGGGGTTTCTCCGTGTTGACCGGGCTGGTCTCTAGCTCCTGGCCTCCAGTGATCTGCCCGACTCGGCCTCCCGAGGTGCTGGGATTGCAGACGGAGTCTCGCTCACCCAATGCTCAAATGTTGCTTAGGCTGGAGTGCAGTGGCGTGATCTCGGCTCACTACAACCTCCACCTCCCAGCCGCCTGCCTTGGCCTCCTAAAGTGCTAAGATTACAGCCTCTGCCCCGCCGCCAGCCCGTCTAAGAAGTGAGGAGCGTCTCTGCCTGGCCGCCCATCGTCTGGGATGTGAGAAGCCCCTCTGCCCGGCCGTCCCGTCTGGGAAGTGAGGAGCGCCTGTGCCCGGCCGCCATGCCGTATAGGAAGTGAGGAGCGTCCCTGCCCGGCCGCCCATCGTCTGGGATGTGAGGAGCGCCTCTGCCCGGTCGCCCCGTCTGGGAAGTGAGGAGCACCTCTGCCCGGCCGCCCCGTCTGAGAGGTGAGGAGCGCCTCTGCCTGGCCGCCACCCCGTCTGGGAGGAAGTGAGGAGCGCCTCTGCCCGGCCGCCCCGTCTGGGAAGTGAGGAGTGCCTCTGCCCGGCCGCCCCCTCTGGGAAGTGAGGAGCGCCTCTGCCCGGTCGCCCCGTCTGGGAGGTGAGGAGCGCCTCTGCCCGGCCGCCCCGTCTGAGAGGTGAGGAGGGCCTCTGCCCGGCCGCCACCCCGTCTGGGAGGAAGTGAGGAGCGCCTCTGCCCGGCCGCCCCGTCTGGGAAGTGAGGAGCGCCTCTGCCCGGCTGCCCCGTCTGGGAGATGAGGAGCGCCTCTGCCTGGCCGCCCAACGTCTGGGAAGTGAGGAGCGCCTCTGCCCGGCCGCCCCGTCTGGGAGGAAGTGAGGAGCACCTCTGCCCGGCCGCCCCATCTGGGAGATAAGGAGCACCTCTGCCCGGCCGCCCCATCTGGGAGGTGAGGAGCGCCTCTGCCTGGCCGCCACCCCGTCTGGGAGGAAGTGAGGAGCGACTCTGCCCAGGCCGCCCCATCTGGGAAGTGAGGAGCGCCTCTGCCCGGCCGCCCCGTCTGGGAGGTGAGGAGCGCCTCTGCCCGGCCGCCACCCCATCTGGGAAGTGAGGAGCACCTCTGCCCCGCCGCCCCGTCTGGGAGGTGAGGAGCGCCTCTGCCCGGCGGCCCATCGTCTGGGAAGTGAGGAGCGCCTATGCCCGGCTGCCCCGTCTGGGAAGTGAGGAGGGCCTCTGCCCGGCCGCCCCGTCTGGGAAGTGAGGAGCGCCTCTGCCCGGCCGCCCCGTCTGGGAGGTGAGGAACGCCTCTGCCCGGCCGCCACCCAGTCTGGGAGGTGAGGAGCGCCTCTGCCCGGTCGCCCCATCTGGGAAGTGAGGAGCACCTCTGCCCGGCCGCCCCGTCTGAGAGGTGAGGAGCGCCTCTGCCCGGCCGCCACCCCGTCTGGGAGGAAGTGAGGAGCGCCTGTGCCCGGCCGCCCCGTCTGGGAAGTGAGGAGCGCCTCTGCCCGGTCGCCCCGTCTGGGAGGAAGTGAGGAGCACCTCTGCCCGGCCGCCCCATCTGGGAGATAAGGAGCACCTCTGCCCGGCCGCCCCATCTGGGAGGTGAGGAGCGCCTCTGCCTGGCCGCCACCCCGTCTGGGAGGAAGTGAGGAGCGCCTCTGCCCAGGCCGCCCCATCTGGGAAGTGAGGAGCGCCTCTACCTGGCCGCCCCGTCTGGGAGGTGAGGAGCACCTCTGCCCGGCCGCCACCCCATCTGGGAAGTGAGGAGCACCTCTGCCCGGCCGCCCCGTCTGGGAGATGAGGAGCGCCTCTGCCCGGCGGCCCATCGTCTGGGAAGTGAGGAGCGCCTCTGCCCGGCTGCCCTGTCTGGGAAGTGAGGAGGGCCTCTGCCTGGCCGCCCCGTCTGGGAAGTGAGGAGCGCCTCTGCCCGGCCGCCCCGTCTGGGAGGTGAGGAGCGCCTCTGCCCGGCCGCCACCTCGTCTGGGAGGTGAGGAGCGCCTCTGCCCGGCCGCCACCCCGTCTGGGAGGTGAGGAGCGCCTCTGCCCGGCCGCCACCCCGTCTGGGAGGAAGTGAGGAGCGCCTCACTTTTTTTTTTGAGACTTCCCGTCTGGGAGGAAGTGAGGAGCGCCTCACTTTTTTTTTTGAGACTTCTCGTCTGGGAAGTGAGGAGCGCCTCTGCCCGGCCGCCCTGTCTGGGAGGAGAAATTCTTCTGCCTTGGGATGCTGTTGATCTATGGCCTTTCCCTCAGCCCCGTGCTCTCTGAAACATGTGCTGTGTCAACTCAGGGTTAAATGGATTAAGGGCGGTGCAAGATGTGCTTTGTTAAACAGATGCTTGAAGGCAGCATGCTCTTTAAGAGTCATCACCACTCCCTAATCTCAAGTACCCAAGGACACAAACACTGTAGAAGGCCGCAGGGACCTCTGCCTAGGAAAACCAGAGACCTTTGTTCATGTGTTTATCTCCTGACCTTCTCTCCACTATTATCCTATGACCCTGCCATATCCCCCTCTCCGAGAAACACCCAAGAATGATCAATAAATACTTAATAAAAAATAAATAAATAAATAAAAAGAAAATATTGCTGTGTGGCCGGGCGTGGTGGCTCACGCCTGTAATCCCAGCACTTTGGGAGGCCGAGGCAGGTGGATCATGAGGTCAGGAGATCGAGACCATCCTGGCTAACACAGTGAAACTTGGTCTCTACTAAAAACAAAAAATTAGGTGGCGGTGGGGGATGGCGGGTGCCTGTAGTCCCAGCTACACGGGAGGCTGAGGCAGGAGAATGGCGTGAACCCGGCAGGCGGAGCTTGCAGTGAGCCGAGATTGCGCCACTGCACTCCAGCCTGGGTGACAGAGCGAGACTCCGTCTCAAAAAAAAAAAAAAAAAAAAAAAAAAAAAAAAAAAAAAATCTGTATTTTTAATAAATACACTATCGCTTTTTCTTTTTTTTTTGAGACGGAGTCTCGCTCTGTCGCCCAGGCTGGAGTGCAGTGGCGCGATCTCGGCTCACTGCAAGCTCCACCACCCGGGTTCATGCCATTCTCCTGCCTCAGCCTCCCGAGTAGCTGGGAATACAGGCACCCGCCACTAAGCCCATCTAATTTTTTGTATATTTAGTAGAGATGGGGTTTCACCACGTTAGCCAGGATGGTCTCGATCTCTTGACCTTGTGATCCACCCGCCTCGGCCTCCCAAAGTGCTGGGATTACAGGCGTGAGCCACCACACCCGGCCCACCATCGCTTTTTCTATTCAGTTATATGTTCACAGGCTATCCACACTGATAAATACAAATCTAGTACATTTATTTTCACTACTGAGTGTTCCATCATGTAAGTATACCAAAATTTGGCCCATTTTTCACTTGGAGGACATTACACTGTTTCTAGTATTTTGATAATAAAACAATGATGCAATAAATATTCTTAAAGAACATCTCCTAGAAAGCACAGTCAAGTTAGTCTAGGACTGAGTTTCTCAAACTCTAGATCAACACGCATTGGCGAGTCATGAAATCAATTTAGTCAGTCATGATAGCTTTTCGCTCACCCCTCAAATATAGAAAGTAGAAAATAATTCAAAAAAGAAAGAAATATCAGAGTATAAAACAGGTAGAATTATTTCAGGAAAATCTATTTTAGTTTGTGTGTATGCTTTTAAACATCTGAGTCATAATGTAAGATATATTTCTTCTTTTTTTCCCCCGGAGATGGAGTCTTGCTCTGTTGCCCAGGCTGGAGTGCTCACTGCAACCTCTGCCTCCTGGGTTCAAGCGATTCACCTGCCTCAGCCTCCTGAGTAGCTGGGATTACAGGCACCCACCAGCATGCCCACCTAATTTTGGTATGTTTTGTAGAGGCAGGGTTTCACCATGTTGGCCAGGCTGGTTGCAAACTCCTGATCTCAAATGATCTGCCCGCCTTGGCCTCCCAAAGTGCTGGGATTAAAGGCGTGAGCCGCCACACCTGGCCATGTAAGATATATTTCTTACTGTGGGAAAAAGTTTGAAAAAAACTCCCCTAAGGATATATACCTAGAAGTGACAAAATCAGCTTTAAGAGTATATGTTTAGCTTTTACTGGATATGATCAAATTGCTCTCCAAAGCAGTTGTTTCAGTATAAACTGCCAGCAATTCAAATGCTCCATTTGTACAAATCCTCACCAATGTTTAGTAATGTAATCTCAAAGCCATACTGAAATATCATTAGCTGCTCAGAAAAAAAATTTGCTAAATGGTGGCTGGGCACAGTGGCTCAGGGCTGTAATCCTAGCACTTTGGGAGGCCGAGGTGGGCGGATCACTTGAGGCCATGAATTTAAGACCAGCTTGGCCAACATGGCAAAACCCCATCTCTACTAAAAATCCAAAAATTAGCCAGGTGTGGTGGCACATGCCTGTAATCCCAGTTACTCAGGTGGCTGAGCCACGATTATCGCTTGAACCCAGGAGGTGGAGGTTGCAGTGAGCCAAGATGGCACCATTGCACTCCAGCCTGGGCAACAGAGCAAGACTGTCTCAAAACAAAACAGAACAGAACAGAACAGAACAGAACAGAACAGAACAGAACAGAACAGAACAGAACAGAAACAAAATTGGAGGATAGGTAAACAATTTCAACATTTTTTCAAAAAGAGAAAAAATTTAAGGCCAGGCACAGTGGCTCACACCTGTAATCCCAGCACTTTGGGAGGCCGAGGCGGGCGGATCACAAGGTCAGGGGATCAAGACCATCCTGGCTAACGTGGTGAAATCCCGTCTGTACTAAAAATACAAAAAAATTAGCTGGGTGTGGTGGCGGGCACCTGTAGTCCCAGCTACTTGGGAGGCTGAGGCAGGAGAATAGCGTGAACCCAGGAGGTGGAGCCTGGGCAACAGAGTGAGACTCCATCTCCAAAAAAATAAAAGAGAGACAAAAATTTTAAAAGACAGTAAAAAAGAATTTACAAAATGATGAATAGAAACCTAGGGTCCTGAGTAGGGAAGAAAGTAGCTTGGGACAAAAGTAAATGGTTGGGTGTTAATTGAGAAAGTTCTATTGGCCAGGCATGGTGGCTCACACAAGTAATCCTAGCACTTTGGGAGGCCGAGTTGGGCGGATCACCTGAGGTCATGAGTTCAAGACCGGCCTGGCCAAAGTGGCAAAACCCCATCTCTACTAAAAACACAAAAACTAGATCACGCCTGTGATCCCAGCTACTTGAGAGGCTGAGGCAGGAGAATCGCTTGAACCTGGGAGGTGGAGGTTACAGTAAGCCAAGATTGCGCCATTGCACTCCAGCCTTGGCGAAAAAGCGAGACTCCGTCTCTAAACAAACAAACCAGAAAGTTCTATCACGGCCAGAAAAAGTAACTCTAACCCTAACAATGGAAGGCAAAAGAACTTAGAAAAAATTAAATGGCACAGAAAGTTCATGCAATAACTTATTATTGTTCTAACTTGTATCTGGAATAACTAAAGATTATGAGAACTTTTCAGTTGCCTTGCTCTTTCCTTACTTGTTACTACTTATAATTGATAAAAAGCACAATGAAATATTTGATTCATATTTTTAGCTCTATAAAAAGGCATATTACTAATCATTAGGGAAATGCAAATCAAAATCCCAATGAGATGCCATTCCATGTTCATTACGATGGCTATATATAAAAGGACAGAAAAATGACAATGTTGGCAAAGATGTGAAGAAATTGGAACCTTTGTGCATTGCTACTAGAAGTATAAAATGCTGTGGCTGGCCAGGCGCAGTGGCTCACGCCTGTAATCCTACCACTCTGGGAGGCCGAAGTGGGTGGATCACCTGAGGTCAGGAGTTCAAGACCAGCCTGGCCAACATGGTGAAACCCCGTCTATACTAAAAATAAAAAAATTAGCTGGGTGTGGTGACACATGCCTGTAACCGCAGCTACTCGGGAGGCTGAGGCAGAATTGCTTGAACCTGGGAAGTGGAGGTTGCAGTGAGCTGAGATCGCACTATTGCACTCCAGCCTGGGCGACAAGAGTGAAACTCCGTCTCAAAAAGAAATAAAGATAAACATAAACATAAAATGCAGTAGCTGCTATGAAACAGTATGGCAGTTCATCAAAAAAATTAGTAATAGAATTACCATATGATATAGCAATTCCACTTCTGGGTATATACCCAAAAGAACTGAAAGCAGAGACTTTAATTTGTATTTGTTCACCCATGTTAACAGCAGCATTATTCACAATAGCCAAAAAACGGAAGTAACTCAGCGTCCATCAACAGATGAATGGATAAAGGAAGTGTGGTATGTGTGCACATATGCACATATACACAATAGAAATTACTCAGTCTTAAAAAGGAAGGAAATTCTGACACGTTACAACATGGATGAACCTCAAGGACAGTATGCTAAGTGACATAAGCCTGCCACAAAATGAAAAATTTGATTTCATCCTAACAGGGTACCCAGAGTGGTAAAATTCAGAGACAGAAAGTAGAATGGTGGTTGCCAGGGACCTAGGATAGGGGAAAAAAATGGGGGGTTATTATTTCATGGGTACAGAGTGACTTTTGATGTTTATTTTTTTTAAGACAGAGTCTTGCTCTTGTTGCCCAGGCTAGGGTGCAATGGCACAAATTCAGCTCACTGCAACCTCCGCCTGCTGGGTTCAAGTGATTCTCCTGCCTCGGCCTCCCGAGTAGCTGGGATTACAGGTGCCCGCCACCACGCCTTGGCTAATTTTTGTATTTTTGGTAGAGATGGGGTTTCAACATGTTGGCCAGGCTGGTCTTGAACTCCTGACCTCAGGTGATCCACCTGCCATGGCCTCCCAAAGTGCTGGGATTACAGGCGAGAGCCACCGCGCCCAGCCCAGAGTGACATTTTTGGGGAAGATGACAAAAGTTCTGGAGATGGATGTTGGTAATGGGTACATAAAATGAATATACTGAATGCCACTGAACTGTACACTTAAAAATAGTAAAAACGGGCCAGGCGCAGTGGCTTTTGCCTGTAATCCCAGCACTTTGGGAGGCTGAGGCGGGCGGATCATGAGGTCAGGAGATGGAGATCATCCTGTCTAACACGGTGAAACCCCGTCTCTACTAAAAATACAAAAAAAAAAAAAAAATTAGCCGGGTGTGGTGGCGGGTGCCTGTAGTCCCAGCTACTTGGAAGGCTAAGGCAGGAGAATGGAGTGAACCCGGGAGGTGGAGCTTGCAGTGAGCCGAGATCGTGCCACTGCACTCCAGCCTGGGCAAAAGAGTGAGACTCTGTCTCAAAAAAAAAAAAAAAAATGTAAAAATGGGGCCGGGCACGGTGGCTCACAACTGTAATCCCAGCACTTTGGGAGGCCGAGGTGGACGGGATCACCTGAGGTTGGAAGTTCGAGACCAGCCTGACCAACATAGAGAAACCCCGTCTCTTCTGAAAATACAAAATTAGCCGGGTGTGGTGGCACATGCCTCTAATCCCAGCTACTCGGGAGGCTGAGGCAGAAGAATTTCTTGAACCCAGGAGGCAGAGGTTGCAGTGAGTTGCACTCCAGCCTGGGAAACAAGAGTGAAACTCTGTCTCAAAAACATAAACAAATAAAAAGTAAAAATGGTAAATATTATGGTGTATATATATTTCACCACAATAAAAAAAATCATAATGCAATAGGTGTGTATCATGTTTTCTGGTGGAGGAAGGAACAAAAATGTATATGCTAAAAGAGATAGGGAAATACACAATATCCATATTATCCTACTTTCCCAATCACACTTTTTTTTTTTTTTTTTTTTTTTGAGGCAGGGTCTCACTCTGTCACCCAGGCTGGAGTGCAGTGGCATGATCTCAGCTCACTGCAACCTCTGCCTCCCAGGAAGAGGTGATCCTCCCAACTCAGCCTTCCAAAGTGCTGGTATTACAGGTGTGAGCCACCACCCCAGACCCAATTACACTGATACTTTAATTACAAATATTTGTGTACAAAGTACATCTTACTAAGAAAGTCCATTGTTTTCTATTCAAGTAATAAAATTTTACTGAGGTCATGTACGCTTAACTGATGAGAAGAAATAATTTACCATGAAACTTCCTCTGCAGCTCCTGTTGCATTTGCTGGGGATTTCCGTTTTCAGGACGCATGAATCCTATCAGCCTCTGCTGCACTTTAGCAGTAGTACTGAAACAGAAATTGCAGAATGTGTGTGTTTATAACAGCTTTATTGAGATATAACACATACTTATACAGTACAATTCAAACATTTAATATGTATACTTTTTAAAAATAATTCATAAGGTTGGGCAACCATCACCAGAAGGGCTTATGGCCAGAAAAAATTTATGACACAGACTAAACAGATGCTACTTAAAATGACAGAGATTAAATCAGTTAAATGACTGAGAACATCAGCTATAAATTTTCCTAATCTGTAGAAAAAAAAGATCAAGTAAAAAGAGGGGGTAAAGGAGAGAAAGGAAGGAAGGAAATTACGAAGAGAACAAGCTAGATACAAAAGAGTTAATATGATTCTCCAAAGAGAATGGGACAGAAGAAATATAGATTGAGTATTCCTAATAAAAAAAAATCCAACATCTTAAATGTCCCCAAATCTGAAACGTTTTGCGCATCAGCATGATGCTCAAAGGAAATGCTCACTGGAGCAATTTGGATTTCAAATTTTCGGAATAGGGGTGCTCAACCTAAGTATAACGCAAATATTTAAAAATCCAAAAAAACGTGAAAGCCAAAACACTTCTGGTTCCAAACAGTTCGGATAAGGGATACTCAATGTGTACCACAATACATAAAAAACAAGAGAAGAAAACTGATCAAAGCCAAGACGTTCATTCTAAAGGCTCACTGAGAGCTGTAGAAAAGATATACCTAAAGACATCATGTTGTGATTTTTGAATTTCGGTAACAAAAAAAAAAAACACAAAAAAATTTCAAAGTAAACACTAAGTCACTTACAAAGGAAAGAGAATCATGCAGGTAATGTACTTTTTCATCTACAACATTAAACTTTGGGAAGAAAATGGTGCAAAATGTATACGAAGATCTGAGAAATGGTCTATGATCTTAAAATCCCACATTCATTGGGCAATAAAAACGAACAAAGCATGAATACATCCTACCACATAAATCTCAAACATGAGCCCCCAAAACACACTAAGTGAAAGAAGCCAGACTCAAAGACCACACAGTATGATTCTGTTTATATGACATGTCAAGAATAGGCACATCCACAGAGATAGAGCAGATCAGTAAGTGTCTGGGGCTAAGAAGTGGGAATGGAAAGTGACTGCTAATGGACATGGGGTATGTCTCCTAGATAATGGAAGTGTGCTAAAACTGGACTGTGGTGATGGTTGCACAGTTCTATGAATTTACTAAAAGTCACTGAACTGAACATTCAAAATGAGTAAATTTAGTGGTATGTAAAGTAGATCTCAAAAATCTGTTTAAAAAATTTCCATACTCAATGAAACTAATGTTATAGGAATCCAAGGGTTGGTCAAAATTAGGACATGTGTTAATTCTATTGTTAAAGGTAAGGGGGAAAATGATATGATCATCTCTGTAAAATGCAGTAAATACATTTGACAAACTCACTTATTGAATATGGTAAGCATATTCAATATGTTAAATATATGAATATGTTAAACATATTCAATAAGGGCTGAGTGCAGATGGCTCATGCCTAAAATCCCAGCATATTTTGAGGCCAAGACAAAAGGATCACCTAAGCCCAGGAGTGCAAGATCAACGTGGGCAAAACAGTAAGACCTTGTCTCTACAAAATGTGAAATAAAAAGATTAGCTGAGCATGGTGGCATGTGCCTGTAGTCCCAACTACTCAGGAGGCTGAGGTGGGAGGATCACTTGAAGCTGGGAGGTCAAAGTTGCGGTGAGCCGTGATCATGCCACTGCACTCCAGTCTGGGCAACAGAGTGAGACCAGTCTCAAAAAACAAAACCAAAAAACACCTCAAGTAAGGGTGGATACAGTGGGTCATGCCTGTAATCCCAGCACTTTGGGAAGCTAAGGAGGGAGCATCACTTGAGGCCAAAGAGTTTGAGACCAGCCTGGGCAACACAGTGAGACCCTAACTCTGAGAAAAATAAGAAAAAATCAGCCAGGTGTGGCAGCACACGCCTGTAGCCCCAGCTACTCAGGCGGCTGAGTCTGAGGTTGCAGGGAACAATGATCACATCACTGCACTCCAGCCTCAATGACAGAGCAAGATTGCCTAAAAAAGAAAAGAAAAAGAGAAAAGACAGAGAGAGATAAGTGGCAGGGCGCAGCGACTCACGCCTGTAATCCCAGCACTTTGGGAGGCTGAGGCGGGTGGATAACCTGAGGTTGGGAGATTGAGACCAGCCTGACCAACAAGGAGAAACCCCGTCTCTACTAAAAATACAAAATTAGCTGGGCGTGGTGGCTCATGCCTGTAATCCCAGCTACTCAGGAGGCTGAGGCAGGAGAATCGCTTGAACCTGGGAGGCGGAGGTTGCAGTGAGCTGAGGATCATGCCATCGCAATCCAGCCTGGGTAATAAGAGCGAAACTCTGTCTCAATTAAAAAAAAAAAAAGAGAGATTACCTGTGTAGAGAGGAGAAAGCAAGTAGAGCTAGACAAGAAAAGATGGAAAAGATGAAACTATCTCTATTTGCGGATGACAGAACTGCTTATGTGAAAATTAAAGAAACATCAATGAAAAAAACATCCTGCTAAAAACTGTAAAGAGAAATGAGTAATTAAGAGAAATTAGAAGTAGATTAGAAAATTTACATATAATTGCAGATGTAATGGTAAAATTCAATTAACAAAAGACCATAATGTTAGAAAAAAAACCAAACAAACTAAAAACATCTGACAAGTAAAATTCCAGATAATTTGGAGGGCGAGGGATGGCAGTAGAAGGCAAGGAAACAAAATGTAATAGAGCTTGTTAAATTATTAATGTTGACTGAGATGCATGTCTGTCAGAATTTAAAACCAATAGAGGAAGAAAAATCATAAGTAGAACTTCTTAATTGGTGTTTAAGGTAGAGAGAGGCCTGATCAATCCAATACAATACGGAAATGGGAAAGGGAAGAAAATAAACAAAAAGCACAAATTCAGGATGGGGAGAAAAAAATCAAACATTTAACTAGAACACATGCAGTGGCTCACGCCTGTAATCCCAGCACTTTGGGAGGCTGAAGCAGGTGGATTATCTGAGGTCAAGAGTTCAAGATCAGCCTTGCCAAAATGGCAAAACCCTGTCTCTACTACAAATAGAAAAATTAGCCAGGCATGGTGGTGTGGGGCTGTAGTCTCAGCTACTTGGAAGGGTGAGGCAGGAGAATCGCTTGAGCCAGGGAGTTGGAGGTTGCAGTGAGCTGAGATTGCACCACTGCACTGCAGCCTGGGCGACAAAGCAAGACTCTGTCTCCAAAAAAACCAAACCAAAACAATAAACCACATTTAACTAATTCCAATAAAATGGGAAGGAGGTAAATTCTCCTACTTAAATGATAAAGACAGGCCAGGCACGGTGGCTCACCCCTGTAATCCCAGCACTTTGGGAGGCTGAGGCGGGCAGAGCATGAGGTCAAGAGATTGAGACCATCCTGGCCAACATGGTGAAACCCCATCTCTACTAAAAATACAAAAATTAGCCAGGTGTGGTGGCACATGCATGTAATCCCAGCTACTCGGGAGGCTGAGGCAGGAGAACTGCTTGAGCCCAGGAGGCAGAGGTTCCAATGAGCTGAGATTGCACCACTGCACTCCAGCCTGGGCAACAGAGCAAGACTCTGTCTCGGCAGGGGCAGGGGAATATATATATATATGTATATATGTACACACACACACACACACAGAAAGTATGAACAATGTTATATAAAAGTGTACTTACTTAGACTCTGTTTTTGCTTTTAAAGAAGTGTATATTTATGTATGCTTTATTATTTATTTACGATTTTTTTTTTTGAGACAGAGTTTCGCTCTTGTTGCCCAGACTGGAGTGCAATGGCATGATCTCGGCTCACCACAACCTCCGCCTCCCAGGTTTAAGTGATTCGCCTGCCTCAGCCTCGCTAGTAGCTGGGATTACAGGCATGTGCCACCACACCTGGTAGTTTTGTATTTTTAGTAGAGACGGGGGTTTCTCCATGTTGGTCAGGCTGGTCTCGAAATCCCAACCTCAGGAGATCCGCCCGCCTCAGCCTCCCAAAGTACTGGGATTACAGGCATCAGCCACCGCGCCCGGCCTATTTATGTGTTTTTGTAGTGACAAGGTCTCCTATATTGCCCAGGCTGGTCTCGAACTCCTGGCTTTAAGCAATCCTCCTGCCTTGGCTTTCCAAAGTGTTGGGATTATAGGTGTGAGCCACTCTGCCTGGCCAACATATGCTTTAAAAAGATTATACTGTAATACCTCGTTAACAATTCTAAGGAGTGATGTGACTCCCCGAATGCAATGTGATTATTATTTTTTCAACAAAAAGTCCGTATTATATTAGAGGCTTAAAAATATCCATTCTTAGCTGGGCGCGGTGGCTCACGCATGTAATCCCAGCACTTTGGGAGGCCGAGGCGGGCAGATCACCAGGTCAGGAGATCAAGACCATCCTGGCTAACATGGTGAAACCCAGTCTCTACTAAAAATACAAAGAATTAGCTGGGTGTGGTGGCGAGCGCCTGTAGTCCCAGCTACTCGGGAGGCTGAGGCAGGAAAATGGCATGAACCTGGGAGGTGGAGGTTGCAGTGAGCTGAGACCACGCCACTGCACTCCAGGCTGGGCGACAGAGCGAGACTCTGTCTCAAAAAAAAAAAAAAAAAAAAAAATCCATTATTGCTGGGCATGGTAGATCACCTGAAGGTGGTCAGGAGTTTGAGACCAGCCTGGCCAACATAGTGAAACTCCATTTCTACTACAAATACAAAAATTAGCTGGGCATGGTGGCAGGCGCCTGTAATCCCAGCTACTCGGGAGGCTGAGGCAGCAGAATCGCTTGACCTAGGAGGTGGAGGTTGCAGTGAGCCGAGATTGCACCATTGCACTCCAGCCTGGGCAACAAGAGAGAAACTCCGTCTCAAAAAAAACCCAAATGTCCACTCTTGGTCGGGCGTGGTGGCTCACGCCTGTAATCCCAGAACTTTGGGAGGCTGAGGCCAGTGGATGATGAGGTCAGGAGTTTGAGAGACCAGCCTGGTCAACATGGTGAAACCCCATCTCTGCTAAAAATACAAGGAAGAATTAGCCGGGCGTGGTGGTGCACCTCTGTAATCTAAGCTACTTGGGAGGCTGAGGCAGGAGAATTGCTTGAACCTGGGAGGCGGAGGTTGCAGTGAGCCAAGTTGGAGTCTTTGCACTCCAGCCCGGGCGACAGAGCAAGAGTCCGTCTAAACACATGTGCACACAAAAGCTTGTACAGGAATGCTCATATCAGCATTCTTATTAGCCAAAAAGCTGAAACCACCCAAATATCTATCAACTGATAAACTGACAAATGAGACAAAGTAGTAATACATGCTACAACAATCAAACCTTGAAAACATGCTTAGGGAAAGAAACAGACACCAAAGGTTATCTGTTGCATACTTCCATTTATATAAACATTTCTATAAAGATTCCATATATATAAATTTGTCTATAAATATTCCATTCATATAAATATTTCTATAAATATTCCATTTGTATTTATATAAATATTCCATTTATATAATTATATTTATATAAACATTCCATTTATATAAATATATTTATATAAATATTCCATTTACATATATTCACATAAATATATTTATATATTATATTGTGTATATTATGTAACATATAAAATATTTATATAAATATTCCATTTATATAAATATTCCAATTTATATAAATAGTCAGAAAAGGCAGATATGTGGAGATGGAAAGTAGATTAGTGGTTGCCAGGGACTGGAGGAAGGCCCACGAATAATAATGGCTGGTCATGGGCACAAGAGTTTCTTCTTGCTGTGATGAAAATGTTCTAGAATTAGACAGTGGTGATGGTTGCATAACCTTGCAGATACACTAAAAAATACTAAACTGCACACTTTAAAAGGACCAACTTTATAGTATGTAATTAATCTCAACAAAAAATACAATGAAAAGAAAAAGATGAATTAATAAACCCTATTTATTCTTACTTTGGATTTCCTAATGGTCCTCCTGCAAACTGGGAGTTTCTGTCTAGGAATTCCTGCAAACCCTTTAGTTCTTGTAGCACTGACTCTAGCAGTTGGCAGGGAACACTACTTTCAATCTGTAAAAAGGAAAGATTTTTCAAAAGTTTAAAAACACACCCTCTGTATAGCTATAATATAAACAATTTTAATTTTGAAATGAGTATCTCTATAAAGTTATTTCTTGTATCAATTCATACCTGTTGATCCGAATAAATACCTACACACTTCCTCTCCTGCCAGTAACACTGATGCATAATTAACATACAATAAAATACAAATATTAAGAAAACATCTTGATTACTTTTATATATTTTTGTATAGTCATCACCCAGACCACAATACAGAAAATTTCCAACACCAAAGAAAGTTTCCTATGTTCCTTTGTAGCCATTAGTCATCCCACCTCTGAGGTAACTACTTTTCTTACTCCTATCAACATAGATTAATTTTACATAATTAATTTTTAAACTTCATATAAATGGAATCATATACTGTGTTAGGCAAATACATTCTTATTCTTAGAAACTTGAACTTTTTTTTTTTTGAGAGAGAGCGTCTTGTTGTTGCCTTGGAGTGTAGTGGTGCAGATCATATCTTACTGCTGCCTTGACTTCCTAAGTTCAAGTGATCCTCCTTCTCAATTAGCTGGAAGTACCGGCACATGCCACCACATCTGACTAATTTTAATCTTATTTTATTTTGCAGAAAACGCATCTGGCCGCATTGCCCTGGCTGGTCCTGAACTCCTGGGCTCAAGCCTTCCAAAGCATTGGGGTTACAGGCACGGGCCACTGTGCCCAACTCATGAACTTTAAGAGCCTCGCAATTAAAAATATATTTGGACTGGGCATGGTGGCTCACGCCTGTAATCTCAGTGGAGGCCGAGGTGGGCGGATCATTTGAGGTCAGGAGTTCGAGACTAGCCTGGCTAACATAGTAAAACCCTGTTTCTACTAAAAATACAAAAAATCAGCTGGGCATGGTGGCGCGCGCCTGTAATCCCAGCTACTCGTGAGGCTGCAGCAGGAGAATCGCTTGAACTCAGGAGGCAGGGGTTACAATGGGCCGAGATCGTGCCATTGCATGCCAGCTTGGGCAACAAGAGTGAAACTGCGCCATTGCACTCCAGCTTGGGCAACAAGAGCAAAAAGCAGTCTGTAAAGTATGCCAATTCATGGAAATTAGTGCTGGGTCCATGGAGTTTTTGTTCATATATATGTCAAAGTATTACATAGTAAAATTTGAGCAATATTAAGTTGCTTGAGTTATCCCTCATGACAACCTTATGAGGGAGATATACTATGCCCCTTCTTTTACCATGAGGTATCAGGCTCTGAAATGTTAAGTAATTTACTCATTTTCAGACAGTTAATCAACGTTAGAGATGAGATTTAAACCTGAAGGTAAGCAGTTTGTTGTCCAAGAATGCAAACAGGTACATAAAAGAATAACCTGCCAGGCGCTGAGGCCCCCTGCCTGTAATCTTAGCACTTTGGGAAGCCAAGGCAGGTGGTTCGCTTGAGTCTAGGAGTTCGAGACCGGCCTGGGCAACATGGTGAAACCCTATCTCTACAAAAAATACAAAAATTAGCCAGGCATGGTGGCGCACACCTGTAATCCCAGCTACTCAGGAGGCTGAGGTGGGAGGATCGCTTGACCCCAGAGGGCAGAGGTTGCAGTAAGCTGAGATTGGGCCACTGCACTCCAGCCTGGGAGACAGAGCAGGACCCTGTCTCAAAAAAAATAATAATAATAATAACCTTTGCCATCTTATTTGTGTAATATCAGGAAATGTGAAACAATCTAACCATTTATACCATCAACTGGCTAAACAAAAATAACAAAATAATATTATACACACTTACTGCAGTGATCTCTCTGTTGCCACTCTTGAATATTCTCTCCACAACTAAGCTTGCATCCCAAATGTTTCTGGAAAAAAAAAAGTTTTAATAATTCTGCTGTAAATGAATAAAAACAATTACAATAAATTTCTTTCTCTAGGAACTTAATGGCTTTATTCAGTTTTTAAAACTTGCAGTGGTTTCATTTAACATTTTACTAAGCTATCTAGAAGAGTGGAATACTAGAAAATTTTCATACCTGATGTACCTAAGTTTTTCAGATAATGAAATATTACTGAAGAAAAATCAAAAGGCTCTGTATAATAAATTGTAAATAGGAAATTTATAAAGGGGCTCTGTACTGTTTCATACTTTTAAGCAAATGAGATGAATGAAATCATACATCTCAAATCTAAGAGAAATATATATTAGGCATGATAGCTAACCAAGATAACATGAGAGACTGATTGCAAAAACAACCACATTTCTTTATCCCTCCCTATATCTATCCCCTTTGCAGTATGATTTTGATGTCTCTCCCCTAAAAGGTGGTCTATTTCCCACCTTTTCAATCTGAGTTGGCCCTGTGACTTCCCTCTGGCCAAGTGAATAAGGCGGAAAAGTGCATGGTAAGCCAGTTCTGAGCTTAGAATAAAGGTTTTGCAAGTGTCTACTCTTTCTCAAGGAACTCTGCCACCACCAACTAAATAATCTTTGGCTGGCCTGCTGGAGGATGAGAAACCATGTAGAGAACCAAGCTGTTTCAGCTTAGGCCATTCTAGACCAGCTGGAAAACATAACCTTGAACATGTGAGAGTCAAGCCAAGATAAGCATAGCTCTCTTTAACTTCACAACTGATTGCCTATTCTTGAGTTAGCACAGCAAGACAAGAACTGCCCTGTTGAACTATAGACACATGTCACTGAGTTATGGGGAAGTTTGTAACACTGTACATTAATATGTAAGTAGATATACAGTTGACCTTTGAACAATATGGGCTTGAATTGTGTGGGTCCACTTATACACAGATTTTTTTCCCACCTATGCTACCCCAACACATCAAAACGAACCCTTCCTCTTCCTACTCCTCAGCCTACTCAGCGTGAAGACAAGGATGAAGACTTTTATGATGATCCATTGCCACTTAATGAATAGTAAATATATTTTCTCTTCCTTATGATTTTCTTTATTTTTTTCTCTAGCTTACTTTATGGTAAGAATATAGTGTATAACACATATAACACAAAATATCAGTGTTACGGCCGTTTTAGAATTTGTCTAGCAGGTTTTCTGGTTTTTATGAGACTCCCCCACACTCCTACACCATGCAAAAGTTAAAAAAAGAAAACACAAAAAACATACAAAATATGTGTTAATCGATTACTTATCAGTGAGGCTTCCAGGCAGTAGGCTATTAGTAATTAAGAAAGTCAAAAGTTGTACATGACTTTTTGACTGCATGAAGGTTGAGGAAGGGTGGTTGGCATCCCCTAACCCCTGTGTTAAGGAACAACTGTATTTTGATGCTACAAACACAGATCATGAGAGAGTAAGAGAAATAAAACACAGCAATGAATATAGTTAGATAATAAAAACTGGAATAATAGAAAAGTTTTATTGATGAACAAGTGAGCTAAAACTAAAATTTAATAGGAATAAATGATGTCCCAAATTCAGAGTTAAAAATATTTAACTACTCAAGATGGGACAAGGTGAGCAATAGTTCATTATTTCATGACAAACTTACCCCATGATCCGAGAAAAGTAAATGCAAATACCATTGTGTTTTCCAGAGTACACAATCTCTGGTCCAGTCACACAACTCATATTTGTGGCCTGAGTTGCTGGGTTTCCCAGAGCACACACTGGAGTTGACATGGCAGGAGGCTGTATACCTTGTACACACATAAGAAAAACAAATCTCTTAATCTTAATCTTAGAACACATAAATCTCTTAATCTTAATCTTAGAACCCATAAATCTCTTAATCTTAGAACCCATAAAATTCAGAATTCTCAATAACCCAGGTTTGTGTATCTAGACACAAAGGTATTTACAGAAATAATGAAATACATAGATATTTAATTTGGTTTTCCTTAATAAGAAGAGAGATTTAAATGTGGATGGGTACTCCCAGGTAGACTTGCAAGTGTTCACAATGCAGAATGAAAAGGAAACAAACTTGCCAGTACTGCTTGTAATGCTGACAGTGAAATAGAACTAATTACACAGATTTTAGGGTCCAATTTAATCCTGGTAGCCAAATAATGGGCTTTCCAGGCTTATTATAAGAGGAGTTCCTCCTAAATAAAGGCATTCACATCCAAACGCATTCACTGTCCAGGCCAAAACTTGCCTGGATAGCGCTTCTAAAATTATATTTATTTTCAAGGGAATAAGGCAAGTTCATCTTTTTCACACTAAGCATTAAGGTTAACTCATAATGTTAGCACTTCAAAATGAATCCAATCCAAACCAAAGAAAAGAGGTACCATGAGATGGTGTTCCCAAAAAGGATGGATTTGGATAGGGACTACCACCAGGAACAGGAGAACCTAAAAAGGGAAAGAAGAATATAAAGATTTAGAAAAGAACATCTCAATATTTTGAATGTGATCAAAATTAGGTACAGAAGGTATTTCTTTTTTCTTTTTTTGAGGCAGGGTCTCTTTCTGTGGCCCAGGCTGGAGTGCAGTGGCATGATCTTGGCTCACTGCAACCTCTGCCTCCTGGGTTCAAGCGATTCTCCCATCTCAGCCTCCTGAGTAGCTGGGATTACAGGCTCACACCACCACAGGCCGGCTACTTTTTGTACTTTTAGTAGAGACACGGTTTCACCATATTGGTCAGGCTGGTCTCGAACTCCCAACCTCAGGTGATCTGCCCGCCTCGGCCTCCCAATGTGCCGGGATTACAGGTGTGAGCCATTGCGCCTGGCCACAGAAGCTATTTCTAAGCATAAGGAGTTCCACTGTCCATGATATATGCAAGAATTAGGGACTGATCTCCTAGTAAGTTTCTAACAACTCCCACCTTGGAAAACACTGATGTGGGAGTTAATTATTATTAAATCATTCATCTGTTTCCCTCTGAATATATACCAAATGAGTTATGTAAATATGATTGGTTACATCTTATTTTGCTTCCTTACATTAAGGATTCAATATTAATAGATCACTTTTAAGAATCAGAAACTATAGATGTATTCATCAATTATACAGTAGCAGTAAATAAAACATAATGAAAAGGCTTATTGATAAAAATTGCTATAAAGGTTCTAAGATTCAAACGATTAGAAACAATTTCATTTCAATGTTTCATACTCACTAGAATAGACAGGAGACCCCAAGATGGGACCAACATTACTTGGAGGCGGAAGAGTGGTTGGAAATCTCATCTGTGCTTCACCACCATACCTATTTTTATGACAAGAGGTTGAGTTTATTCAGTAAAACAAACCATCCATCTTAAAAACTGTAATTGTTCCTTTTCCTGTTTAGCTTCCAAATAAATGCTTTAAACATTAGAGACTTTAATGTATTGTGCTGACAGTAAAATATATGCAAAAGACTTATAATAAATATTTATTCAGTAAATGTGGACTTGAAACTGATAGCAGGAAGAATTATAAGGGACTCTGATAACTTCTAAGAAAAAGATATACAATGCATAGAATTTACTTTGTGAGTAAATGGCATTGTAATTTTCATACTAAGTTATGGTTAGATAGTACTTCCAAAAACGTTTCTAACAAAATCACATTTCAAATTCTTAAATATTTTCTAATAGAAATATCTCTTTGGTACCAAGTTTCCTTAAAGTAATTCAGAAGCCTTCAATACTAATGATACATATTAAGCAGAACTGGCATAGTGTTTGGGGAAGTAAAAAAGATAGATGAGACAGTAACTGAGGTAGAACAAAGTGTAGAAAGTAGACAAGAAGTTACAGAACAGAATCCAGAGTTAAAGTAATAATGCATAAACTATGCTAATTTAGTTGCTTCTATTACCATTATAATCTCTCCAGATTTCACCCTTTTGCAAATGAATTTTGGTAATTTGCCTACATAGTCACTCAACTGTTTGGCAAGGCTTTATCACATTGATAATAAAATCATTTAAAAAAGTGGCCCAGTAAAAAAACAAACAAATAAACAAAAAAAACTTTCACATACCTAAAGAAAGCCCGAGTAGCCCAGGCAGATACTTCTCTATCACAGGCAGCAGTGGAGCAAGCAAGAATAAGACAAGTTGCACAAGCCTGGTCTTCCTGTAAAAAGAGGAATATTGGCCTCATATTAAATACAAATTTTAAAATGATTTGTATACTGCTAGATGCAGTATTAAAGTCTGTATCTAGCACAGAGCAGGCGTTCAATAAATACTTGCTGACTGAATGAAATCAGTTAGTGTTAAAAAGACAAGTAAACACTACTGGTTTTATTTTAAGTTCATCATAAGCACTAGGATTACAGGATGCTCTCTTTTCCTTTCAACCTAGATTCTGACTTAGTTTCCAGCTTATGTCTCCAATTTTCTTCCTGTGGTCTTTCTGCTTTCTAGAAAATAACAATAAGTGGTAACACTGAATACCTACCATGTGTCAGGTACTATTTTAAGAGTTTAGCATATATTAATCTTCATACCACATCCTATTATAATGTATAAGGAAACTGAAGCCCAGAGAAGTCAAGTAATTTGCCTCAGTGGTGGAGCTGGGATTTTTAACACAAGTGCTTTGAATCCAGAGTCTGTATACTTAACTTTGAACTACTCCCAATTTTAACCGTATCAATTCCAGTTGTGGCTCTGAAATACTAAGATCTCTACACTGTTGCCTCAAGTTTCTTCCTCAGGTCATTAAGCCAAAACAAATAAACAAACAAACAAACAAAAAAGAACTTGTCCCTAAATGTCTTGTGCTTTTAATGAAAAGGCATTTATCATATAACCTGAACAAGAAACATGTACTAGCAGACTTCAATAAGAATTTATCAACAACAGGCCAAGCATGGTGGCTCACGCCCGTAATCCCAGCACTTTGGGAGGCCGAGGCGGGTGGATCATGAGGTCAGGAGATCGAGACCATCCTGGCTAACATGGTGAAACCCCATCTCTACTAAAAATACAAAAAATTAGCTGGGCGTGGTGGCGGGTGCCTGTAGTCCCAGCTACTTGGGAGGCTGAGGCAGGAGAATGGCGTGAACCTGGGAGGTGGAGCCTCAGAGAATAAAAACCTGAACGCTCACTACAAGACTTATATTAATCCTGCTTTCAAATGTCAGTTCACATACAGTGACTTAGGCAAAGAAAGGAATATTGTTAAGATTATCTATTTATGGCTGCGCGTGGTGGCTCACGGCCTGTAATCCTAGCACTTTAGGAGGCTGAGGTGGGCAGATCACCTGAGGTTGGGAGTTCGAGACCAGCTTGACCAACATGGAGAAATTCCGTCTCTACTAAAAATACAAAATTAGCCGGGAGTGCTGGCACATGCCGATAATCCCAACTACTAGGTAGGCTGAGGCAGAACAATCATTTGAACCTGAGAGGCAGAGGTTGCAGTGAGCCGAGATTATGCCATTGCACTCCAGCCTGGGCAACAAGAGCGAAACTCCATCTCAAAAAAAATATATATGTATTTATTACAGTATTCCAGTCCCAATTTACATAAACTATGACTCCCACTGTTTGTTTAAAATAGCATCACATTTTAAAAAATATATATAATTACCTGATGTAATTTAAAGAATCTTTCAATCTCTTCTCCATCTCCACCCACATTACTCACAAGTAGATGCCTCAGTTGATCTACAGGTCTAAGTTTATGAAACATAAGACTCCCCTAAGAAATTTGAAGAAAGAACATGAATAAGAGATTTACCAAGATTGGCCGATAGCAACTGACTCTGCTACCTTATTTGATAAAATAAATGAAACAAACAAAAAAAAACCATTCAACAATACAAATTAGACTGGGTATGGTAGACCACACTTGTATTTCCAGCACATCAGGGGGCTGAGGCAGGAGGAATGGCTGAGGTGATATAAAAAGTACAACTGGTCAAAAAGATCATCTATTTCTCTATTCAACCTCCAGTAGATCTATATATCTATAAAGGAAACTTAATGCAATTGCCCCGGCAAAGCTGCCCCTTAAACCAGAGAATTAAAGTTAGATTATTAATTAATCATGTTGCTACTATTTATATCAATTTAGGCAAAAAAAAAAAAAAAAAGCTAGAAACAGTCATACCTTATATCAGAGTAAATTCCAAATAGATCAAAAGACTTAAAGGACAAAATAAAACTACCATAGTATTACGTTGGTACAAAAGCAATTGAGGTTTTCGCCATTACAGCTTTTTTTTTTTTTTTTAGACGGAGTCTCGTACTGTCTCCCAGGCTGGAGTGCAGTGGCACAATCTCGGCTCACTGCAAGCTCCACCTCCCAGGTTCACGCCATTTTCCTGTCTCAGCCTCCCGAGTAGCTGTGACTACAGGCACCCGCCACCACGCCTGACTAAATTTTTTTATATTTTTAGTAGAGACAAGGTTTCACCGTGTTAGCCAGGATGGTGTTTTTGCCATTACAAGCAATGGCAAAAACCTCAATTGTTTTTGAACCAATCAATAAACAAAAGGAACTAAGAGTGGATTCTTTTATAAACCTTAGTGAGTGGAAGCTTTTCAACTATGACATATCTCAAATGATGGCTGGGCAGATTGGCTCTCGCCTGTAACCTCAGCACTGTGGGAGGATGAGGTGGGTGGATAGCTTGAGCTCAGGAGTTTGAGACCAGCCTGGGCTTTAGTGAGATCCTGTCTCTACAGAAAATATGAAAATTAACTGGGTGTGGTGGCAAACGCCTGTAATCCCAGCTACTCAGGAGGCTGATGTGGGAGGATCCCTTGAGCCTGGGAGGCAGAGGTTGCAGTAAGCCAAGACTGTGCACCACACTCCAGCCTGGGTGACAGAGTAAGACCTTGTCTAAAATAAAATAAAATAAATAAAATAAAATATCAAATGATAACTGATAATTTTGACTACTTATAAGCTTGTGTGCCTGGGAAAAATCTCAATAAACAAAATCAAATAAGAAACCAGGAAGGCTGGGTGCAGTGGCTCACATCTATAATCCCAGAACTTTGGGAGGCCGAGGCAGGCAGACCACCTGAGATCAGGAGTTTGAGACCAGCCTGGCCAACATGGTGAAACCCTGTTTCTACTAAACATACAAAAATTAGCCAGGTGTGGTGGTGTGCGCCTGTAATCTCAGCTACTCAGGAGGCTGTGGCAGGAGAATCACTTGATCTGGGGAGGCAGAGGTTGCAGTGAGCTGAGATCACACCACTGCACTCCAGCCTGGGTGATGAGCGAGACTCTGTCTCAAAAAAAAAAAAAGAAAATTATTCCATTAAGCCACTACTTCAGAGAACTTGACAAAAATATTATATATCGCTTATTTTTGTCACTACCATAGCAGAATACGTACATACCTGTGCTGAGAGGAGAACAAATTTCTTCGGAGGTAACATGTGCTGCTGTACAACAACTGGTGAATCAGTTATTGGAATATGATCCTTGTTTAAAGGTGTAATTATTTTATCTACTTTCAATTCATCTATCGCAGAAAGAGCCCAGGAATGACCATCAACACGGGTTGTCATCTATGTAAAAGAAATAAATGTTTTACACATCATATTGAAGTTACATAATGCAAAACAAAATACAGACTTAATAAAGAAGTAAATTTAATAAACAGTACATTAACATAAATATTTCAAAAGTATTATGTAATTTTCTACTATCTTTTTTTAAAATCAGGTATTTTCTGAGTTTTTGTTTTTTGTTTTTTGGTTTTTTTTGAGACGAAGTTGTCTAGGCTGGAGTGCAGTGGCGTGATCTCGGCTCACTGTAACCTTTGCCTCCCGGGTTCAAGTGATTCTCCTGCCTCAGCCTCCCTAGTAGCTGGGATTACAGCCATACGCCACCACGCCCAGCTAATTTTTTATTTTTAGTGGAGACAGGGTTTCTCCATGTTGGTCAGGCTGGTCTTGAACTCTCAACCTCAGGTGATCTGCCCACCTCGGCCTCCCAAAGCGCTGGGATTACAGGCATGAGCCACCACACCTGGCCTCTGGGTTTTTTTTTTTGAGACAGCATCTTACTCTGTCACCCAAGCTGGAGTGCGCTGGCACGATCACAGCTCACTGCAACCTGGACCTCCCTGGGTTCAGTTGATTCTTCCACCTCAACCTCCCAAGTAGCTGGGACTACAGGAGAATGCTACCACGGCCACCTAATTTTTCTATGTTTTGTATAAACAGGGTTTTACCATGTTGCCCAGGATGTTCTCGAACTCCTGGGCTCATGCATCTGCCCATCTTGGCCTCTCAAAGTGCTAATCAGGCATTACCTTTTTTTTTTTCTGAGGCGGAGTCTCACCCTGTTGCCAAGGCTGGAGTGCAATGGCGTAATCAGAGCCCACTGTAAAGTCTGCTTCCCAGGTTCAAGCAATTCTCCTGCCTCAGCCTTCCGAGTATCTGGGATTAGAGATGCACACCACCATACCCGGCTAATTTTTGTATTGTTATTAGAGGCCGGCTTTTGCCATGTTGGCAAAAACTCCTGTTGCCATGTTGGTCTCAAACTCCTGACCTCAGGTGATCCGCCTGCCTTGGCCTCTTTCCAAAGTGCTAGGATTACAGGCGTGAGCCACTGTGTCCAGCCATAAGCAGGCATTTTCTATACTAATACATAAATCTTTTTGTACCAGAGGACAAGGGCAAACTTTTCTCAAGATAAACTGTAAATACTCTTTAATAAAATTATAATTCTCTCAACCAAATAACTACCTTCTACCATCTTTCCAGGATCAACTAAATCTGCTAAGATACTATCTTTCCTTTAAAAAGTATTTTACTGGCTCGGCGAGGTGGCTCACGCCTATAATCCCAGCACTTTGGGAGGTGGAGGCAGGCGGTACCTGAGGTCAGGAGTTCGAGACCAGCCTGGCCAATGTGGTGAAACCCCGTCTCTACTAAAAATAGAAAAATTAGCCGGGCGTGGTGGCACACGCCTGTAATCCCAGCTACTCGGGAGGCTAAGGCAGGAGAACTGCTTGAGCCCGGGAGACGGAGGTTGCAGTGAGACGAGATTGTGCCACTGCACTCCAGCCTGGGCGACAGAACAAGACTCTGTCACAAAAAAAAAAAAAAAAAGTATTTTACCAGCCTAGGCAATATAATGAAGTCCCATCTCTACAAAAAATAAAAAACCACCTCGGTGTGGTGGCGTGTGCCTGTATTCCCAGCAACTCAGAAGGCTGAGGTAGGAGGATTGCCTGAACCCAGGAGTTTGAGGCTACAGTGAGCTATCATGCCACTGCACTCCACTCCAGGAAACACAGCAAAAACCTGTCTCAGAAAAAAAAAAAAAAAGTATTTTAATCCTCTAAAATACTTTATAATAAAAAATTTCAAGCAGCCAAAAATGTTGAATATACAGTAAAAGTCCACATGCCCAATACCTAGATTCAACAATTGTTAGCAGTTTGCCATATCTGCATTCTCTCTCTTCCTGTATATTTGTTTTATTGTACTATTTGAAAGTATAGACATCATTTATCACTCTTAAATACTTTTGCACATATCTCCTAAAAATAAGAATGTTTTCTTACAAACCATATAATAACATTTAAAAATGTTATTGGCTGGGCGACGCGGCTCACACCTGTAATCCCAACACATTGAGAGACCAAGGCAGGTGGATCCCTTAAGCTTAGGAATTCGAGACCAGCAGGGGCTACATGGCAAAACCCTGTCTCTACTAAAAATACAAAAAAATTAGACAAGCATGGTGGCATGTGCCTGTAGTCCCAGCTATCCAGGGTGGAGGGGGTGGCGAATGCTGAGGTGGGAGGATCCCCTGAGCCTGGGAGGCAGTTGCAGTGAGCTCTGATTGTGCCACTGCACTCCAGCCTGGGCAACAGAGTGAAACCCTGTCTCAAAAAAAAAAAAAAAAAAAAAGTTATCAATTCCCTAATATAATTTAACACCTAACCAATATAAAATTTACCCAGCTGTTCTAATGTCTTTCATGACTATTTCTGGTAACCAGAATTTGATCAAAGCTCATACACTATACTTGACGAGTTTTTTTGTTAAAAATAAAAGTCCACCTTTGTTTGAGAAAAACTCAAATATTAAATCAAATTATATGACATGCAGCATTTGTTCCAAAAAAAGAAGTTAGGTGGAGGACAGTGTCTCACACCTGTAATCCCAGCAGTTTGGGAAGCCAAGGTGGGAGGATCACTTGAGCCCAGGAGTTCAAGACTAGTCTGGGCAATATAGTCAGACCCTGTCGCTACAAAAAATTTAAAAATTGGCTGTACGTGGTAACGCACACCTGTAGTCCCAGCTACTTGGGAGGCTGAGCTGGGAGGACTGCTTGGGCCTGGGCAACAGGGTGAGATGCTGTCTTTTAAAAGAGTAAAGAAAAAAAAAAAGTTAACATTTATGGAATGGTGCTTCCTATGAGTGCCAGGCATTGTTCTGAGTGCTTTACACACATGAGCTCATTTAGTCTCACAACTCCATCGTGGTAGGTACGATTATAACTATTATAGAGGAAGAAACAGAGAGCCAAAAACATGTCCTCTGCTCCCCCAACACAGCATCCCAACCAGGACAGGGTTTATATCTTATTAAGTTCTGAATCCTCATAGTTTATCACAGCACAAGGCTGGTAGTACATGCTCAGTAAAGCTCAAAGAATAAAGGAAAGAAGGAGAAGGGCACTCCTTACCTCCTTATCTTCCTCCTGCTCCTACCCCAGCTCTTTGAACCTTGTCAGAAATTTGGTAGAGCTCATGCAGACAATACTCCCATCCCTGGGAGTTCAGTTTTTGCTCCTCCCACTTACACATACCTTTTTCCAGTCCCATCTGGAAGGGTTCAAATTTAAGAACCACCAAAAAACCACTAGTTTTCAGTGAAAACTAGAAGCAAAATGCCTGTGAGGAGGTAGCTGCAAAGACAGAGTATCAGACATTCACACCCCACTAGGGGCTGGTTTATCTGGTTTGACCAGCAGCCTCTGTGGGCTATGCAGGACTATTTAGGAGGACTGGCAGGAGTCAGCAGAGGACACCAAGGGGATGGAGACAGGTAGCCTCCCCTTACCTCCTTACAAACTGGGGACTAGGATGGGCAGCTGGGGGCAGGGGCAGTTCGTGGGTTCATAGCAGCCTCGGCCCTCACCCAGGAAGACCATATCCACTTCATGATGTATGTGGTGATTTTTGTGTTTAAAACAAAACTGTGTGTTTGTGGGTGTCCCTTTGTTTATGTAGGAAAGAAAAATGAAATACAATAAGAAAGACGTTGGCAACTCAATTCTCTTATGTGAGGTTCAATTGACTCTTCAAACTTTATGTTCGAAAGTTTCCATAATTAAAAAAAAAACAGACAAAATTACAAAGAGATTGTTAGAATAAAATCTAAGTCACAACTATAATAGATGGCCTCATATTTAAATAACTAAACGAGCAACATATTTAAATGAGGTAAAGATCATTTCATATGAACCTGACATGTTTTCAGAAAAAAAAAGACAACTTCAAAAAAGATCCATGTATTTTCTAGTACATTATGGAAAATATTCTGTAAGGGTCCAATGTTTTCTTTAAAGATTTTTTTTGTGATTACCACAGTAACTTCTAACCTGACAGAGGAAAAACAAATAATTGACAGGATAATTTCTTTACATTATAATTTCTAATCATATGTTATTAGAAGCAAACAGCAATAAATCAGAAGATACAAGTTTCTTCCATATCATCCTTCACTTAAAATTATATAATAGTTTTTTCAGAATTGTCAGGATAACTTACCTGGGTTTCCATCATTGGCTTTTGGAAAGGAAAAGTATCATGGTTGACACACCATAAAATATCATTATCCTCATTTTCTGAGGCTGCCATCAATAGAATACCTAGAAGTTTAATATACAAAATATTACTACATCATGTCAAATATGCATCCTCAATAACCTTAATAATTATTAGGTTAGTGCAAAAGTAATTGCGGTTTTGCAATTAAAATTATAAAACCGGGCTGGGCACAGTGGCTCATGCCTGTAATCCCAGTACTTTTGGAGGATGAGGTGGGTGGATCACGAGGTCAGGAATCAGAGACCAGCTTGACCAACATGGTGAAACCCTGTTTCTACTAAAACACAAAAATTAGCTGGGCATGGCGGCAGGTGCCTGTAATCCCAGCTACTCAGGAGGCTGAGGCAGGAGAATGGCGTGAACCCAGGAGGTGGAGGTTGCAGTAAGCTGAGATTGTGCCACTGCACTCCAGCCTAGGCAACAAAGCAAGACTCCGTCTCAAAAAAAAAAAAAAAAAAAATTTTACAAAACCACAAGTACTTTTATGCCAACTTAAAATTAGCATATATAGATAAACACACACAACATCGATCTTTTTTTTTTTGAGATGGAGTCTCGCTCTGTCACCCAGGCTGGAGTGCAGTGGCGCGATCTCAGCTCACTGCAAGCTCCGCCGCCCAGGTTCACGCCATTCTCCTGCCTCAGCCTCCCGAGTAGCTGGGACTACAGGCACGTGCCACCACGCCCGGCTAATTTTTTGTATTTTTAGTAGAGACGAGGTTTCACCGTGTTAGCCAGGATGGTCTCGATCTCCTGACCTCGTGATCCGCCCAACTCGGCCTCCCAAAGTGCTGGAATGACAGGCGTGAGCCACTGTGCCCAACCTAACATCAATCTTTATAAACAAACAAGTTACAAAATAAAATAATTCCTTGAAAGACTATATAATTATTTTTAGGGTAGACTCCTTAAGTGTTCTCAATTTTAAACTGTATTTCTCTCAGGTAAACATTTTTTTTTTTCATATTTTAGCATTTCTGAACTTACGGTATATCTTGCAGTCAATGGATTTATCAATTTAATTATTAATTTTATAAAAATATATTTAGTATATAAAAATGCCGTGACTGACAAATTCACAATGTAATACAAGCTAATATTCAATGAAATACAGTTTATATACTGGTTAATTCAAACACACCATGAATAAAAATGATGAAGGTGCTAGAGGAATGGCAGAGATAAGTGTACTATAGAAGCAATTATCTGGGCCAGGTGCTGTGGCTTATGCATGTAATCCCAGCAGTTTTGGTGGCTGAGGCAGGCTGATCACTTGAGCCCAGGAGTTCGAGATCAGCCTGGGCAATAAAGTAAGACCTTGTTTCAACAAAAAATGAGGCAGGAGGATTGCTTGAGCCGGGGAGGTAGAGGCTGTAATGAGGCATGACTGCATACTGCACTCCCGCTTGGGTGTCAGTAGACACTGTCTCAAAAAAAAAAAAAAAAAAAAAGGCAATGATCTCAACACAACTCGCCAACACGGTGGCTCATGCCTATAATCCTAGCACTTTGGGAGGCAGAGGTGGTAGGACTGCTTGAGCCCAGGAGTTTAAGACCAGCCTGGGAAACATGGTGAAACCCCGTCTCTACAAAAAATACAAAAATTAGCCAGGAGTGGTGGCACACACCTGTAGTCCCAACTCCTCAGGAGGTTGAGCAAGGAGGATCACCTGAGCCTGGGAGGTTGAAGCTATGGTGACCCAAGATCCTGCCACTGCACTCCAGCCTGGGCAACAGAGTGAGAACCTTCCTCCCCACCCCCAAATGACTTGGAAAAATATTCTGTATTCATGGATTTGAAGACTTAATATAGTTAAGATGGCAACATGCCCCAAATTGATATACTGATTCAGCTCTCACAATCCAACCTCACTTTTTTTTGTGTTTTGTTTTGTTTTGTTTTGTTTTTGAGATGGAGTCTTGCTCTGTTCCCCATGCTAGAGTGCAGTGGTAGGATCTTGGCTCACTGTAACCTTCACTTCCCTAGTTCAAGCGATTCTCTTGCCTCAGCCCACAAGCAGCTGTGACTACAGGCATGCCCCCCACACCCGGCTAATTTTTGTATTTTTAGTAGAAACAGGGTTTCGCCATGTTGGCCAGGCTGGTCTTGAACTGATCTCAAGTGATCCACCTGCCTTTGCCTCCCAAAGTGTTGGGATTACAGGCGTTAGCCACTGCACCCAGCCCCACTTCACTTTTTTTGCAGAAATTAACAAGGTGATTCTAAAATTCATATGAAAATTCAAGAGACTGAGAATAGCCAAAATCATCTTTAAAAAAATCAGGCCAGGTGCACGGTGGCTCATGCCTGTAATCCCAGCACTTTAGTAGGCCAATGCAGATGGATCACTTGAGCTCAGGAGTTTGAGACGAGCCTAGGCAACATGGCAAAAGCCTGTCTCTACAAAAAGTACAAAAATTAGCCGGGTGTGGTGGCACACACCTGTAGCCTCTCTCAGCTACTCAGGAGGCTGAAGTGGGAGGACGGCATGAGCCTGGGAAGCGGAGGTTGCAGTGAGCAGAGACTGTGCTACTGCACTCTAGCCTGGGCAACAGAGCCAGACCATCTCAAAAAAAAAAAAAAAGATCAAAGTTGGAATAGTCACACTTATCAATTTCAAAACTTATTACAAAGCAACGGTAATCAAGACTGTGCTACTGACATAAGGACAGATAATACAGACCAACAGAATAGAACTGAGAATCCAGAATCCATACATTAATGGGTAATTCACTTGAGACAGTAAGATGAAGACAATTCAATGGGGGATATAATAGTCTTTTCAACAAATGGTGCTCAGACAGCTAGATATCCACATGCAGAAGGATGAAGTCAGATTCCTACTTCACACAACATACAAAAATTTTCACAAAACAGATCAAAAACCTAAATGTAGGAGTTAAAACTACACTTTCAGTTTCAACTTTTGAATTTCACTACAATTTCAAATTTTATTTTAGATTCAGGAGGTATATGTGCAGATCTGTTACTTGCATATATTGCGTGGTGCTAAGGTTTAGGGTATAATTGATTCCATCACTCAGGTACTGAGCATAAGACCCAATAGTCAGTTTTTCAACCCTTGCTCCCCTACTTCCCTGACCCTTCTAGTAGTCCCCAGTTTCTACTGTTGCCATAGGGTATTTTCAAATACTTCAAAACACCATATAATTTTAACAATTTTAAGAATATAATCTTAAATCTGGTAGTATTTCAGAACTTACCTTTACTATAAAGAGCTCTATGTACTTTTGAAGGCTTTTCTACGGTTGAAGATGCTGAGAATCCAGGAGGTAAGCGGACATGAACCAGCGTCAGTGTATTAGGCCGTGCTAATGGCTGTCTGAATGGACAAGTGCTGAAATATAACCTAACACCTGAAGATGGGGTAAAATTATGCATCAGTAATAGAAAACAAGGACCTGAGGTAAATGTGTTATTGAAGCAATTACACACAGCAATGCAACACTCTGCTAAAACCATACATAACTTTCCTGACTAATTTTTATTTTTGGAGATGGAGTCTAGCTCTGTCGCCCAGGCTGGAGTGCAGTGGCGCAATCTCGGCTTACTGCAACCTCTGCCTCCCGGGTTCAAGCGATTCTCCTGCCTTAGCCTCCCAGGTAGCTGAGACTACAGGCATGTGCCACCACACCCATCTAATTTTTTTTATTTTTATTTATTTATTTTTTTTGAGACAGAGTCTTGCTCTGTCTCCCAGGCTGGAGGGTAGTAGCACGATCTCAGCTCACTATAAGCCCCGCCTCCCGGATTCACACCATTCTCCTGCCTCAGCCTCCCGAATAGCTGGGACTACAGGTGCCTGCCACCATGTCCGGCTAATTTTTTATATTTTTAGTAGAGATGGGGTTTCACGGTGTTAGCCAGGATGGTCTTGATCTCCTGACCTCAGGATCCACCTGCCTTGGCCTCCCAAAGTGCTGGAATTACAGGTGTGAGCCACCGCACCCGGCCCCCCGACTAATCTTAAATTACCACATAGACTATATGCTAAAATATATATCTAAGAAAATGTCACTCGAAATTGAGAGGTGAATCAATACATTTCATTAGAAAGAACTTGCAAAGACAAACGAAGAAATCTTGTGTTCCAATTCAGGCTTTGTTACAAAATGTCAGCCACTGTGCCATTTAGGCTTGGCTTTTGTTTTGCTTTTTTACTGTTTTTTGAGACAAGATCTTGCCCTGTTGCCCAGGGTGAAGTGTAGTAGCATAATCTCAGCTCACTGCAGCCTCAAACTCCTGGGCTCAAGCGATCTTCCCATGACAGCCTCCCAAGTAGCTGGTACTACAAGGCCGTGCCATCACACCTAGCTAATTTTTGTATTTTTAGTAGAGATGGGGTTACAGGGTTTCACCATGTTGCTCAGGTTAGTCTTGAACTCCTGGGCTCAGGCAATCTGCCCGCCTTGACCTCCCAAAGCGCTAGGATTACAAGTGTGAGCCACCATGCCTGTCCTAGGTTTGGTTTTATATCTATAAAATGAAGAAACAGAATTAGAAAAATCTCCCAGTTTTCAAAATCCTTTATTTTACAAATTATTTATATGGCTTTACGGCAGATATAGAAGTAAAAATATATTTTTAATCATAAATCTCCAAATCTAAGAATTTTCAGAAGTTCTAACAGTAATAGCAGATATGTAAATAAAACAACATACCTGCATGTGTGACAGCCAATAACTGACAGTCCAGTGATTCAGAATTTTCAATCACTGCTATTTGGACAATTGGTTTAAAAACAGAACGATCGATGGTCCTAAAAGAAAGAAGAAAATAAAGTGTATTTTTAAAATGTGTCTGCTAAATTGTAAGAAACATTTCCCATCAGAATGTTTACATATTTCCATATTTTCCTTTTTTTTTTTTTCTTTTGAGATGGAATCTCACTCTGTTACCCAGGCTGAAGTAGAGTGGTGTGATCTCGGCTCACTGCAATCTCCGCGTCCCAGGTTCAAGCAATTCTCCTGCCTCAGCCTCCTGAGTAGGTGGGGTTACAGGCTTGCGCCAGCACGCCCGGCTAATTTTTGTGTTGTTAGTAGAGACAGGGTTTCATCATGTTGGCCAGGCAGGTCTGGAACTCCTGACCTCGGCGTAAGCGTAATCCGCCCGCCTCAGCCTCCCAAAGTGCTGGGATTGGGATTACAGGCGTGACCCACCATGCCTGACCACATATTTCCGTATTTTCTTTTTTTTTTTTTCTTTTTTCTTTTTTTTGAGATGGAGTCTCGCTCTGTCGCCCGGGCTGGAGTGCAGTGGCACCATCTCCGCTCACTGCAAGCTCCACCTCCCGGGCTCACGCCATTCTCCTGCCTCAGCCTCCCAAGTAGCTGGGACTACAGGCACCCGCCACCACACCCGGCTAATTTTTTGTATTTTTACTAGAGATGGGGTTTCACTGTGTTAGCCAGGATGGTCTCGATCTCCTGCCCTCGTGATCCACCTGCCTCGGCCTCCCAAAGTGCTGGGATTACAGGCGTGAGCCACCGCGCCCAGCCCCATATTTTCTAAATATGCTAAATAATTTAAGACTAGCTTCTTAGGAAAGTAATACAAGAGCAGCAAGAACTGGAAAAACTTTGGAATGTGTATTTTTTACATTTACATTGTTAAGAGTAACCCTGTTTTCAAACAAAGATCACAAAAAAAGACTAAAACCATTGGGTGAATGGTTGGTGGGGAGCAGTGTTCTCAGTGTCAAGGTATCATTACTGCTAGTTAAAAAGGGAGTAAGGCCGCGTGCAGTGACTCATGCCTGTAATTCCAGCACTTTGGGAACCCGAGGCGGGCGGATCACCTGACATCAAGAGTTCAAGACTGGCCTGGTCAACATGGTGAACCCCTGTCTCTACTAAAAATACAAAAAAATTAGCCAGGTGTGGTAGCACATGCCTGTAATCCCAGCTACTTGGGAGGCTGAAGCAGAAGAATCACTTGAACCCAAGGTGGAGGTTGCAGTGAGCTGAGATCACGCCACTGCAGTCCAGCCTGGGCAACAGTCTGAGACTCTATCTCAAGGGGGAAAAAAAAGGGAGGAAATGGATCTTTATAACGTAGACATTTGGTTAAAATCACCTCAATGAAGTTTTCAACAGTGAGAAAACTGCTATTATGTGTCTCCTGATATAATGTAGTAAGACATTTCACACTGCCTATGTAATACTGGCTAAAAGATATATTACTGCTGGGTGAGGTGGCTCACGCCTCTAATCCTAGCACTTTGAGAGGCTGAGGCAGTCAGATCACTTGAAGCCAGGAGTTTGAGACTAGCCTGCTCAACCTGGTGAAACCCCATCTCCACTAAAAAATATACAAAAATTAGCCGAGAATAGTGGCGCACATCTAGAATCCCAGCTACTTGGGTGGCTGAGGCACGAGAATCACTTGAACTCGGAGGCAGAGGTTGCTGTGAGCCAAGATAGCACCATGGCACTCCAGACTGGGTGACAGAGCAAAACTGTGTTTCAAAGAAAAAAAAAGAAAAAATACATATACATATATAAAATATATATAAACATCATATACAAAATATATGTGTATATAAAATATATTACTCAGAATCTAATTATAAAAAAAGATAAATTCAAAAATTTGTATAATTATCCTGCCCCTTCCTTCCAAATGTCAAATATTACTTAAAAAAAAAAAAAAAAAGGTGGCCAAGGGGCTGTTTTATATTAAAGAGACTAACAACCAATCCAATTCATAAATTCTGATGTAATTGGAGAAAAATGCAAAGAAAAACCATAAAAGATTTCGAAGCCAGGCGCAGTGGCTCACGCCTGTAATCCCAGCACTTTGGGAGGCTGAGGCATAAAAGCTGGCCAACATGGTAAAACCTCGTCTCTACTAAAAATACAAAAATTACCCGGGTGTGGTGGTGTGCACCTGTAGTCCCAGCTACTCGGGAGGCCGAGGCAGGAGAACTGCTTGAACCTGGGAGGTGGAAGTTGCAGTGAGCCAAGATCATGCCACTGCACTCCAGCCTGGGTGACAGAGCGAGACTCCATCTCAAAAAAAAAAAAAAAAGATTTTGGGGGCATGGTGGTTCACATCTGTAATCCCAGAATCCCAGGACTGTGAGAGGCTGAGGCAGGTACGTCGCTTGAGCCCAGGAGTTCAAGACCAGCCAGGGCAACATGGTGAGATCCCCTCTCTACAAAAAATACAAAAATTAGCCAGGGGGAGGTGTGCGTGCCTGTGGTCCCAGCTATTTGGGAGGCTAAAGTTGGAGGATCACCTGAGCCTAGGGAGGTCAAGCACCACTGCACTCATTCCTGGGAAGCAGAGTTAAAAAAAAAAAGAAAGAAAAGATTTTGGGGACTACTGGGCAATTTTAATATGGACTAAGTATATTGTTGTTATGTAAGAGACTAAAGGCATGTAGGTGGCTCATGCCTGTAATCCCAGCACTTTGAGAGGCTGAGACATGCGGACTGCTTGACTTCAGGAGTTCAAGACCAGCCTGGGCAACAACAGTGAAACCTCGTCTGTATCAAAAATACAAAAAATTAGCCACGTATGGTGGTGCACGTCTGTGGTCTCAGCTATTCAAGAGGCTGAGATGTGAGGATGGCTTGAGCCTGGGAGGAGGAGGAGGCTGCAGTAAGCCAAGATCGCACCATTGTACTCCAGCCTGGGTATCACAGTGAGACTCCATTTCAACAACAACAAAAAAAGTCATGATGTCTACAATGTACTTTCAAATGGCTCATAAGACAGGCAACAAAGAGGCAAAATGTTACAATTGAGATAAAGAGTGTATTCGTTTTGCCGGGTACAGTGGCTCATGCCTGTAATCACAACACTTCAGGAGGCCAAGGCACGCGGATCACAAGGTCAGGAGTTCGAGACCAGCCTGGCCAGCATGGTGAAACCCTGTCTCTACTGAAAATACAAAAAATTAGCCAGGCACGGTGGTGCGCGCCTATAGTCCCAGCTGCTCGGGAAGGTGAGGCAGGAGCATTGCTTGAACCCGGCAGGTAGTGGGTGCAGTGAGCTGAGACTGCACCACTGCACTCCAGCCTGGGTGACGTGACAGAGTGAGATTTCATCTCAAAAAAAAAAAAAAAAAAAAGTGTATTAGTTTTTGTCACATTGTTCTTTTAATTTTTTTGTGGATTTGAAAAAAATTCCAGAAAAAAGTTGGAGGGAAAACCAGAAAATTATGTGTTTTCAATTGTCTGCCTTCAGAATTTTTTCTTGTCACTGAAGAATAAAACAAAACAAAAAGCCTGAGCAAGATAGCAAGACCCCAGGTCTACTAAAAATAAAATTAGGTGGGCATGGTGGCACACACCTATAGTAATAGCTACTCAGGAAGCTTAGGCAGGAGGATCACATCAGCCCAGGAAACTGAGGCTATAGCAGACTACAACTGCAACACTGCACTCCAGTCTGGGCAACAGAGTGAAACCCTGTCTGAAAAAAAAACAGAAAGTTGATTTATTTCACTCTGATTGTAGCAATAACCTAGGCACAATGACAACAGAAGTTGAAAAATTTGAGGCCTTCATTATAAAAATAGAGTGTTTGCAGGTGGGGTGCAGTGGCTCATGCCTGTAATCTCAGCACTTTGGGAGGCCAAGGCAGGCAGATCACCTCAAGTCAGGAGTTCGAGACCAGCCTGGCCAACATGGTGAAACCCCATCTCTACTGAAAATACAAAAATTAGCTAGGCATGGTGGCGGGCGCCTGTAATCCCAGCTACTCGGGAGGCTAAGGCAGGAGAATCGCTTGAACCCGGGAGGTGGAGGTTGCAGGGAGCCAAGTTCGCGCCATTGCACTCCAGCCTGGGGGACAAGAGCGAAACTTTGTCTCGGAAAAAAAAAAAAAGAGAGTGTTTGCAGCTTGACCAAGGTAGTTGGGATATGTGCAAATGGTAATGCAGATTGTCTGAAGACTTGGCTTCTGCGTTAGGTTCTTGTACTTATTTAGGAGTTAGATCTCAGGCAAATCATCCCTTAGTTTCAGTTTCCTCATAAATAAAATGGGTACTACAACTGTGAAATATTGTGTTCTGTACTTGTGTCAATAATCAGACCAACTAAGCTTGAACCACACATGCCTGTTAAAAGAGTGAGTAGTGGCCGGGTGCAGTGGCTCATGCCTGTAACCCCAGCACTTTGAGAGGCCAGGGCGGGCGTATTGCTTGAGTCCAGGAGTTCAAGACCAGTCTGGGCAACATGGTGAAGCCCTGTCTCTATAAAAAATAGAAAAATTAGCCAGGCATGGTGGCATGTGCCTGTAGTCCTAGCTGCTCGGGAGGCTGAGGTGGGAGAATCACTTAAGCCCAGGAGGTGGTGATTGCAGCGAGCTGAGATGGAGCCACTGCACTCCAGCCTGGGCAAAAGAGCGAGACTCCATCTCAAAAGGAAACAAACAAAAAACTGAAAGAGTGAATAGGTAAAAGTGGGGAAACTTTGAGACATGCAGTTTCCTAGTCATGATCCCTATGTAAAGTTGCCAGGAAAAACACATGTCAAGCTGTACTTTACGTAGTAAAACCAGTCTACCTTATATTTCCAACTATCAAACATAAGAATAAAAGAGTCTCAAGCTGGGCGCGGTGGCTCACGCCTGTAATCCCAGCACTTTGGGAGGCCGAGGCAGGTGGATCACCTGAGGTCAGGAGTTTGAGACCAGCCTGACCAACATGGAGAAAACCCCATCTCTACTAAAAACACAAAATCAGCTGGGTGTGGTGGTACATGCCTATAGTCCCAGCTACTCAGGAGGCTAAGGCAGGAGAATCGCTTGAACCCGGGAGACAGAGGGTGCAGTGAGCCGAGATTGCACCATCGCACTCCAACCTGGACAACAAGAGCGAAACTCCATCTCAAAAAAAAAAAAAAAAAAAGTCTTGGCCAGGCACGGTGGCTCACGCCTATAATCTCCACATTTTGGGAGGCATGGTGGGTGGATTACCTGAGGTCAGGAGTTACAGACCAGCCTGGCCAACGTGGTGAAACCCAATCTCTACTTAAAATACAAAAATTAGGCTGGGCGTGGTGGCTCATGCCTGTAATCCCAGCACTTTGGGAGGTTGAGGCAGGCGGATCATGAGGTCAAGAGATCAAGACCATCCTGGCCAACATGGTGAAACCCTGTCTCTACTAAAAATACAAAATTAACTGGGCATGGTGGTGCATGTCCGTAATCCCAGTTACTCGGGAGGCTGAGGCAGGAGAATCACTTGAACGTGCGAGGCAGAAGTTGCGGTGAGCAGACATAGCACCACTGCACTCCCGCCTGGGCAACAAGAGCGAAACTCCATCTCAAAAAATATATATATAAAATTAGTCAGGCATGGTGGCAGGCACCTGTAATCTCAGCTACTAGGGAGGCTTTGGCAGGAGAATCAGTTGAACCCAGGAGGTGGAGGTTGCAGTGAGCCAAGATTGTGTCACTGCACTCCAGCCTGGGTGACAGTGAGACCCTGTCTCAAAAAAAAATAAATAAATAAAGTAAATAAATAAATAAATAAATAAATAAAAGAGTCTCTAACAGCTCCGTTTCAAACATAATGTAGAGTGTCATTTCTTCAACATTCCTTGTCTTTTAGAGACATTTTGATGAGGGAATAATATACTTTTAGAAGGCTACACACAAATAGTATAATTATGCCTGCAAATGAAATGCTTAATAATAAATTACATGTTACCTAGCAATGTTACCAGCAGCAGAGACAATGGCATTCTGTGACACAGAGGCAACTCTGCTCATTCCTTGTCCGTCTTGTCCCAAATCATACACCTGTGAATACAAAATAATTCTCACTTAAACATGATTATATACTATACACATATTATTAAACTCTTGCTTTTAAGGGATCCTTTAATATTGGTATTTAATACAAACATGAAAACATTCAGATTCGAAATTTCATAGAAAGGGGCCCCTTCTGAGAAGTGAGTTGGGCTTTTTTTTTTTTGAGACGAAGTCTTGCTCTATTGCCCAGGCTGGAGGGCAAAGGCATGATCTCGGCTCATTGCAACCTCCGCCTCCCAGGTTCAAGTGATTCTCCTGCCTCAGCCTCCCAAGTAGCTGGGATTAAAGGCACATACCACCACACCTGGCTAATTTTTGTATTTTTAGTAGAGGCAGGGTTTCATCATGCTGGCCAGACTGGTTTCAAACTCCAGACCTCAGGTGATCCGCCCACCTTGGCCTCCCAAAGTGCTGGGATTACAGGCTTGAGCCACCATGCCCAGCAGGTTTTTTTTTTTTTAGTTACACAGTTCATAGGAAAAATTTAAGAGGCGGGAATTGTCTTCCTTAAAAATAAGGATTTATTTGACTCTTAATGGTATAATAATATTAATACTAACCTGTATTACTCCTTTCTCAGATCGTGTATATAAAATATTTCTAGAATTATCAATTGCAATTTGAAGAATAGGATCTAAAAGTAAGACAAAAAAAAAAAAAAAAAGAGAAAAAAGTAAACCCAAGGATTAACAAAGCAAATACATTAGCCAGTTACAACAAACTGTTGAATCAGAACTTTGTATTCAGGGGCTTTCTACTCTCTTGCTTTGTAGTTAAATCCTAGGATGTTTGCCTAAGATCCAGTCCAAAAAGCATTTTGCTCAGACAACACATGAAAAAAACACATGCTAAAATAAATACTGTGACTGGGTTATGAGCATAGAAAGTAAGTTATTTTGTCCTCTAAATGAATTTTAAGCCAAACCAAAAACAAATTCTAAGTTATTTTTTCATTCAATAATATTTAATGAATGTTTACTACATCCTAGAAACACAGAGTAAGTATACTGGTCCTTTATGTTAAGAAACTTCCAGTTTGGCCTAATTGATTGTGTGAAAGAAAATAATTTTAAAATTTAGTCATATTAATCTTTGGGTATACAGATCTTATTTTGCCAAAGCATTTTAAAAATTATTTCACCTGTTTAAATCTCTCAGTTAATTAAAAGCTAAGATATATTCTTTTTATATTGGAAATTTGTTCTAGACCAAGCAAACAATGTATTAGCTGTCTGAATGTCTGTCTCTCTCATATACACACACATATTTTGGTTTAAGTATGTACAGCTGTTTTAGACACAAGTTCTTTGATGCTACATTTATAGGAAATAAGTAAACTTGAGAATAAAATCCACACTTTCTCTATGTTATAATCTCCTTACCCTTTAAAAGACCTTATGAATATATACGAAATGCTACTTAACAAATTGTTTCAATTAAGAATGATAATTTCTGAAGAAAATGTTGAGGGAACAATGTGTTAGAAATTAGTTGTACTTGCCAAATTTATTGTTTTCTACTTACCATCTTCTGAGAATGTGAATTGTAGCAAGGAAGGAACAAGGAAAGAAAGTGAGCTCTTTGAATGGTTTATTTTCCTACATCTTTGGCTAAACCACCCTGCTTCAGCCTTAAAGAAAAAAATAGAAAGAAGACATAAAAGTATGTAACCCCCTTACAATAACTACTATATATCCATATTTATAACAACCTTCAAATCTTCATGAAATACCAGTTATAATCACTAATACCAGTTATAATCAACAAAACGAGACATATTATTCAAAATTAACTACTGAGTTTGGTCCATAATTTAAAATATCAACCAAATACTGACAAGGAAAGAATTTCAAGACATACTGTTAGATGAAAAGCCAATTATGGGCTGGGCACAGTGGCTCGCACCTGTAAATCCTAGCACTTTGGGAGGCCAAGGCAGGTGAATCATTTGAGGTCAGGAGTTTGAGACCAGCCTAGCCAACATCATGAAACTCTGCCTCTAATAAAAACACAAAAATTAGCTGAATGTGGTGGTGCATGCCTGAAATCCCAGCTATTGGGAGGCTGAGGCAGGAGAACTGCTTGAACCCAGGGGACGGAGGCTGCAGTTAGCCAAGATTGAGCCACTGCACTCCAGCCTGGGTGATAGGCCTGGGTGATACAGTGAGACTCCATCACATTTAAAAAAAAAAAAAAGCAGTTATGAATTAAATCAATAATCCAAGTGAAAACATATACTTGCAAAAGTGCATTATGTATTTGTATATATGTATACACACACAAACACATATGCATAGATATCTATAGAGACACTGATGTCTGCTTTATGTTCCACAAGGACATACATAGAATTAAAAATGACTTTTACCTCTGAGAAGAGGGCTGAGTTTTGTAGGCATGGTGTAGTCATGGGGACTATAGCTTCAACTGTATGCTTGAATATTTACCATAAAAATATATTAATGTCCTTATATAATTAGAAAACAAAATAAAGGCTTATCTTTCCCTACTCCATCAAGAGAGAAGAAAATCATTCACAAATGTCAGACTTACCTGGTAGGCTACTTCATATAAACAGCCATCCTTTCCAGCCAAGAAAATTCTGCCATTATCAGTGGAAGTTATTGTTAAAAGGTAAGTATTATCAGTAGGAAGAGAATATAAAGGATCTGGAAGCAACTGCATTCCACCAGACATACTATCATTAAGAACTCCAGAACCTATTTAACAAAGAATACATAAATCAGTTTATTAGCTACTCTACAGTTTTTAAAAATCTTTGCATTATCGTCAGAATCTATATGTTTACTCAATTCTTTTTTTTTTTTTTCTTGAGACAGAGTCTTACTCTGTCACCCAGGCTGGGTGCAGTGGCCCGATCTCAGCTCACTGCAAGCTCTGCCTCCTGGGTTCACGCCATTCTCCTGCCTCAGCCTCCCGAGTAGCTGGGACTACAGGCGCCTGCCACCACGCCCAGCTAATTTTTTTTTGTATTTTTAGTAGAGACAAGGTTTCACCGTGTTAGCCAGGATGGTCTCGATCTCCTGACCTCGTGATCCGCCCGCCTCGGCCTCCCAAAGTGCTAAGATTACAGGCATGAGCCACCATGCCCGGCCTTACTCAATTCTTATTGACAATTAACATAGTCAACAGCTTCTGTAATATACATTTTAAAATTACTAAAAGAAGTCTGATACAATTTGATAATTCAAGTTAAACAGAACCTGCAGAGAGTGTGTGTGTGTGTGTGTGTGTGTGTGTGTGTGTGTGTGTGTGTGTGTGTGTGTGTGTGTGTGTGTGTGTGTGTGTGTGTGTCTGCGTGTTTATTATATAGTAAAATAATAAACAATAAACAAGAAACTAACCCGGCCGGGTGCAGTGGCTCATGCCTGTAATCCCAGCACTTTGGGAGGCCCAGGTGGGCAGATCACCTGAGGTCGGCAGTTCAAGACCAGCCTGACCAACATGAAGACACCCCATCTCTTCTAAAAATACAAAATTAGGCCGGGCACAGTGGCTCACGCCTGTAATCCCAGCACTTTGGGAGGCCAAGGCAGGCGGATCACGAGGTCAGGAGTTCGAGAACAGCCTGGCCAACACAGTAAAACCCTGTCTCTACTAAAAATACAAAAAAATTAGCCGGGTGTGGTAGCGGGCACCTATAATCCCAGCTACTTGGGAGGCTGAGGCGGGAGAATCGCTTGAACCTGGGAGGCAGAGGTTGCACTGAGCCAAGATTGCACCACTACACTCCAGCCCGGGCGACAGTGCAAGACTCCCTTATCAAAAACAAACAAACAAAAAAACAAAATAAGCCGGGTATAGTGGTGCATGCCTATAATCCCAGCAACTCAACAGACTGAGGCAGGAGAATCACTTGAACCTGGGAGGCAGAGGATGCGGTAAGCCGAGATCACGCCATTGCACTGCAGCCTGGGCAACAAGAGCGAAAATCCATCTCAAAAAAAAACTAACCCAATGTTAACTTGTGGAAAAGAGCCTGAGGATTTGGCAGTAATAATCATTAATGTGAGTCAATGGAATTCAACATTTCACCCAGATTAGCTGTTAACTGTAATATCAATTGGCCAAAATATTATTATTTTAAAAAATGTTAACATGTGGGTTGCCATACCTGTTTGCAAATTAGCATAGCTGAGTCCAAGAATTACTATGTCTACAGGGGTAGCCAAAACCAGGAGGTGTCGCACATGAGGCTGAAAGATACCTAAGATAAAGTAGACACAGGGCAGGAATACTTTCAGCATTTAAGCACTAACAGAGTAAGCTTTTATTACCATTAAAGTGAGTTACTAATTAAATGGTATATGAAAAGTCTGGATGCAGTTTAGTCAATTCTGTTGTTAAAATATTACTATGTATGATCATTTAAATAAGTAAATTTTGAATGTCATCAAGATAATGAAGAGGAAAAAAGTTAATAGCAGTGGAAAAGAACCACCTTAGAAACCAATCACTTCAGTATTTAATGCTATTTTAAAAGTGTTATATTACAAAATAGTTTAAATGTATTAAAATATAGAGATGTATATTTGTATATCCATGTTCATAGCCGTGTTTTTCACAATAACTAAAAGGTGAAAACAAAATCCAAGTGTCCATCGATAGATGCATTAAAAAAAATGACTCTCTCTCTCTCTCTCTCTCTATATATATATATACACACACAAAATGGAATACTACTGAACTTTAAAAAGTAAGAAACTTGGCCGGGCACAGTGGCTCACGCCTGTAATCCCATGGGACGCTGAGGCAGGCAAATCACCTGAGGTCAGGAGTTCGAGACCAGCCTGGCCAACATAGTGAAACCCTATCTCTACTAAAAACAAAAAATTAGCTGAGTGTGGTGGCACGTGCCTGTAGTACCAGCTACTTGAGAGGCTGAGGCAGGAGAATTGCTTGAACCCGGGAGGCAGGGATTGTAGTGAGCCGAGATCACGCCATTACACCCCAGTCTGGACGACAGAGTGAAACTCCATCTCAAAAAAAAATAAAAAAATAAAATAAAAAGGAAAAATGTTCTGATGAATGCTGTAACACAGATGAACCTTGAGCACATACGTTAAATAAAATGAGCCAGTCACAAAATGACAAATATAGTACCATATCATTCCATTTATCTGAGGAAACCTAGAATAGTCAAATTCTTACAGACAAAAAGTGGAATGGTTACTACCAACCACTGAGGGAAGGAGGAACAGGAGTTTTTAGTTAATAGGTACAGTTTCCGTTTTACAAAATACGGAGTTCTAGATATAGATGGTGGTGAAGGTTACACAATAACGTGAATGGACTTAATACCACTGAAGTGTAGGCTTAAAAACAGTTAGGATGGCAAAGCTTGTATTATGTGTATTTTACCATAATTAAAATATATATAATAGATTTCATTTTGAAATGCAAATAAAAGCTAGACAATTTTAGAAAATAAAACTTACACCTATAGTTATCTACAAAAGAAAAGATTACAACCTTGATAATAGTATAGAGCAATATTTATACACCTATGCATCTCTTTTAGATTCTATGTAAAGGAAATACATTTGCTTTGCTTTTTTTTTTGAGACTGAGTTTCATTCTTGTTGCCCAGGCTGGAGTGCAGTGGCTCGATCTCGGCTCACTGCAACCTCCGCCTCCCGGGTTCAAGTGATCCTCCTGCCTCAGCCTCCCAAGTAGGTGAGATTACAGGCATATGGCACCACGCCCGGCTTATTTTGTATTTTTAGTAGAGACAGGGTTTCACCATGTGGTCAGGCTTGTCTCGAACTCTTGACCTCGGTTGATCCACCCCCCTCAGCCTCCCAAAGTGCTGGGATTACAGGCGTGAACCAACGCACCTAATGTCTTTATTTCTTCTTTTTTTTTTTTTTGAGACAGGGTCTTGCTCTGCTGCCCAGGCTGGAGTGCAGTGGCACAATCAAGGCTTACTGCAGCCTTGTCCTCTTATGCTCAAGTGATCCTCCCGCTTCAGCCTCATGAATAGCTGGGACTACAGGCACGCACCACCATGCCTGGCTAATGTTTCTGTTTTTTGCAGAGACGGGGTATCACCACGTTGCCCAGGCTGGTCTTGAAGTCTCAGACTCAGGCGATCTGCTCGCCTCAGCCTCACAAAGTGCTGGGATTACAGGTGTGAGCCACCACACTCAGCCTGAAAATATATTTTCAACGCAAGTAAATAAATAGTGTATAAAATGTTGGTTTGGGCTGGGCGTGGTGGCTCACGCCTGTAATCTCAGCACTTTGAGAGGCAGAGACGGGCGGATCACTTGAGGTCAGGAGTTTGAGACCAGCCTGACCAACACGGTGAAACGATGTCTCTACTAAAAATACAAAAATTAGCCGGGCATGCTGGCGGGCGCCTGTAATCCCAGCTACTCGGGAGGCTGAGGCGGAAGAATCACTTGAACCCAGGAGGCAGAGGTTGCAGTGAGCCGAGATCGTGCCATTACACTCCAGCCTGGGCGACAGAGTGAGACTCCATCTCAAAAAAAAAAAAAAAAAAAAAGAAGTCTGTTTTTACTTAACTGAATATCTATAATTGCAAAACGGCCATAATCTTAAAAAATTCACTTAGGCCTTGCAAAAAAGTGATTTTTGTCTATTATTTCCTCCTATAAAAAGGTACATTTGGCTGCGCAGTGGCTCACACCTGTAATACCAGGACTTTGAGAGGCCAAACATGGCCGGATCACTTGAGGCCAGGTGTTTAAGACTAGCCTGGCCAACATGGCCAAACCACATGCTACTAAAAATACAAAAATTAGCCGGGAATGGTGACACATGCCTGTCATTCCAGCTACTCAGGAGCCTGAGGCAGGAGAATTGCTTAAACCCAGGAGGTGGTGGTTGCAGTGAGCACTGAGGTGGCTCCACTGTACTCCAGCCTGGGTGACAGTGAGACTCTGTTTCAAAAAAAAAAAAAAAAAAAGTACAGTTAAAGAATGTATATTTATTTATTTATTTATTTGTTTGTTTGTTTGTTTTTTTGAGGCGAAGTCTCGCTCTGTCGCCCAGGCTGGAGTGCAGTGGCATGATCTTGGCTCACTGCACACTCCACCTCCCGGGTTCACACCATTCTCCTGCCTCAGCCTCCCGAGTAGCTGGGACTACAGGCGACCACCACCACACCCAGCTAATTTTTTGTATTTTTAGTAGAGATGGGGTTTCACCGTGTTAGCCAGGATGGTCTCGATCTCCTGACCTCGTGATCCACCCACCTCGGCCTCCCAAAGTGCTGGGATTACAGGTGCAAGCCACCGTGTCCGGTCAAGAATATATTTTAAATTTAAATCAATCAATTCTCCTTCCCAGTAACTCTGATAAGAGATTTGGCATTATGCTGGGCATGGTGGCTCATGCCTGTAATCCCAACACTTTGGGAGGCCGAGGTGGGCGGATCACCTGAGGTTGGGAGTTCAAGACCAGCCCAACCAACATGGAGAATTCCCGTCTCTACTAAAAATATAAAATTAGCCAGGCGTGGTGGTGCATGCCTGTAATCCCAGCTACTTGGCAGGCTGAGACAGGAGAATCGCTTGAACCCGGGAGGCAGAGGTTGCGGTGAGCCAAGATCACGCCATTACACTCCAGCCTGGGCAACAAGAGCAAAACCCCATCTCAAAAAAAAAAAAAAAATAGAGATTTGGCATTATGGCATTATGAGGGTGAAAGAGTCAGTCAAACAATGCTTGTGATATCTGCAAGATTTACTCTGAACTCTGTTATCACTTCCATGGGCTATCAGGACTATGGCCAGGGCACGGCAGCTCACACCTATAATACCAGCACTTTGGGAGACTGATGTGGGAGTATCACCTGAGGTCAGGAGTTTGAAACCAGCATGGCCAACACGGCGAAACCCTGTCTCTACTAAAAATATAAAAATTAGTCAGGCGTGGTGACATGCGTTTATAATCCCAGCTACTTGGGAGGCTGAGGCAGGTGAATCGCTTGAACTCAGGAGGCGAGACTGCAGTGAGCACCGAGGTGGCTAAACTGCACTCTAGCCTGGGCAACAGAGTGAGACTCTGTAACAGAAAAAAAAAAAGAAAGGTACATTTAAAGGATATATTTTAAATTTAAATCAATCAATTCTCCTTCTCAGTAACTCTGATAAGAGATTTGGCATTATGAGGGTGAAACAATAAGTCAAACAATGCTTGTGACGTTTCTAAGATTTACTCTAAACTCTGTTCTCACTTCCATGGGCTATCAAGAATATGGCCAGGGCACAGCAGCTCACGCCTGTAATCCCAGCACATTGGGAGGCCAAGGTGGGCAAATCACCTGAGGTCAGCAGTTCAAAACCAGCCTGGCCAACATGGCAAAACCCTGCTCTACTAAAAATAAGCTGGGCATGGTGGCACATGCCTGTAATCCCAGCTACTCGGAAGGCTGAGGCAAGAGAATCGCTTGATCCCGGGAGGCGGAGGCTGCAGTGAGCGGAGATCACGCCACTGCACTCCAGCCCGGGCAACAGAGCGAGACTCTGTCTCAAAAAAGAAAAAGACTAAAAAAATGGCCAGGTGCAGTGGCTCACAAGTGTAAACCCAGCATCCCTGAGGTGGGTGGATTGCTTGAGCACAGGACTTCAAGACCAGCCTGGGCAACGTGGCAAAACCCCATCTCTACAAAAATTAGCCAGGCGTGGTAGCACAGAACTGTAGTCCCAGCTACTTGGGAGGCTGAGGTGGGAGGGTCTCCTGAGCCTGGGAGGTTGAGGCTGTAGTGAGCCATGATCATGCCACTGCACTCCAGCCCGGGTGCAGTGAGTAAGACCTGAATCTCAAAAAAAAAAAAAAAAAAAAAGAAAGAAAGACAGACTAATAAAATGCAAACACTAAAATTTTTCTTAACATTATATTCAGCAATTAATGAAAAATCTATAGTGCAAAACGTTCAGGTATATCAAGAAAGAATAGTAAAAAGCAAGTAAAATAAAATTCAAAAAATTTACAGTTTAACATTTTTAAAGGCAGTGTCACTTATACCATGAAAGTAAACAGTTAAACATTAATAATCACTTTACATATTTCTAATTAGAATTCAAAATAAAACTTCAAAGGAAAATACAATTGTTTAAAAAAGGGTGTTGTCAGCCAGGTGCGGTGGCTCACATCTGTAATCCCAGCACTTTGGGAGGCTGAGGCAGGCGGATCACCTGAGGTCAGGAGTTGAGACCAGCCTGGCCAACATGGCGGAACCCCGTTTCTACTAAAAATACAAAAATTAGCTGGGTGTGGTGGCGCATGCCTGTAATCCCAGCTACTCGGGAGGCTGAGGCAGGAGAACTGCTTGAACCCAGGAGGCGGAGGTTGCAGTGAGTCAAGATTGCGCCACTGCACTCCAGCCTACTTGATGGAGCGAGACTCCATCACAAAAAAAAATGTGTGTTGTTCAGGTCTATACCATTTGGAATTTACATATACAAACATAATCTCTTCCTTATAGTTTTATTTCTTACCTGCTTTTGGTTTCACAAGCCCCACAGCAAGAATAGTCTCACTAAGTCCATCAAAATAGGCAAGGTCTCCTCTGTGAATAAATGAAGAAAAACATGTAACACATATAAAGCAAACAGACCAGATGTGGTGGCTCATGTCTTTAATCCCAGTACTTTGGGAGTCTGAGGCAGGAGGATTGCCTGAGCCCAGAAGTTCAAGACCAGCCTGGGCAACACAGTGAGACTCTGTCTCTATAAAAAAGAAACAAAAAATTAGCCAGGCATGGGGGTGTGAGGCCACTGAGTTGGCAGGATCGCAAAGGCCTGGGAGGTTGAGGCTGCAATGAGTAGTGATCATGCCATGGCACTCCAGCCTGAGTGACAAACTGAGAGCCTGTCTCAAAGAAGAAAAGAAAAGAAAAACAGAAAACAAAGTATTATTTTACAATGTTCTTTATTATTATTATTACCATTATTTTTGAGACAAGGTCCAACTCTGTCACCCAGGCTGAAGTGCAGTGGCACGATCTTGGCTCACTGCAATCTCCACTTCACACCTGGCTAATTTTTGTATTTTTTGTAGAGACAAGGTTTGGCCATATTGCCCAGGCTGGTGTTGAACTCCTGAATGCTCTTTATTAGTTAAATAAATTTAGACACAGAATATAATGAAAAGACTGGCTGGGCACAGTGGCTTACACCTGTAATCCCAGCACTTTGGGAGGCCGGGGTGGGCAAATCACAAGGTCAGGAGATTGAGACCATCCTGGCCAACGTGGTGAAACCCCGTCTCTACTAAAATACAAAAAATTAGCCGGGCATGGTGGCACACGCCTGTGGTCCCAGCTACTTGGGAGGGTGAGGCAGGAGAATCGCTTGAACCTGGGAGGCAGAGTTGCAGTGAGCCGAGATCACACCACTGCACTCCAGCCTGGCTAGAGAGCGAGACTCTGTCTCAAAAAAAAAAAAAGACTGGGAGAGGTGGCTCATGCCTGTAATCTCAGCACTTTGGGAGGGTGAGGCAGGAGCCCAGGAGTTCAAGACCCTGGGAAACATAGTGAGAGTTGGTCTCTATGAAAAATTTATATATATATATAATTTTTTTATATATATTGAATATATATAAATATTTTTCATTATATATATAATGAAAAAATAAACGAGCAAACAAAACTGTTTCAGTTCCAAGACCCAGGGACCTAGACCTGCTTATGGCTAAGGATGAACTAGAAAAATAGGGAAATACAAAAATAGAAAATGCTGCTCCCCATTCCAAACATCTCCACAACAGGGCTGTACATCAAGTAATAGCAATCTACTGCTGGGGCAGGGGCAAGGGTAAGAAGAGGGCCATCTTACAAGGATGGAATCATAGGAAAAGCCTAAGACTGAGGATGTAAGAGGAACACTGAGAAAAAATCTCCAGTAGACCAACTTGCACCCTAAGTACAACAACAAAACCCAAATTCAGCTCAAGTCCTGACCTGGAAAAAGGCAATTCCCCATATAATAAAGATCTGCTATACCTTAGCCAAGGAAAAGACATGCCCATTTCTAAGAATAAATACCACCTGCTACTTACTTACAGTATCTACTGTCTTACATATGATTTCTGGCTTTCAGTAAGAAATCATGAGACACAAAATAACAAGAAAAAAAACCCCAGTGTCAAGAAACAAAGTAATCAATAGAACCAGACTCAGCTATGAATCCAAACTGTCAGACAAGAAATGTAAAGTAACTATGAACTAGACATACAGGCTTTATATAGGAAAAATTATCTAATCGACTATATGTACAAATAGGTAAAGTTGGGAGGTTGAGACGTGTGGATCACTTGAGGCCATGAGTTCAAGACCAGCCTGGCCAACACAATGATACCTGTCTCTACCAAAAATAGAAAAAATTAGCCAGGCACGGTGGCCCAGGCCTGTAATCCCAGCTACTCGGGAGGCTGAGGCATAAGAATCACTTGAACCTGGGAGGCGGAGGTTGCAGTGAAGCAAGATGACACCACTGCACTCAAACGAGACTCTGTCTTAAAAAAAAGTGGGAAATAAAACAGACAAAAAATATATATATAAAGAATTTCGACAGAAAGATTAAAATTATAAGAAGTCAGCGAGGCCGGGTGCGGTGGCTCACGCCTGTAATCCCCAGCATTTTGGGAGGCTGAGGCGGGCGGATCACGAAGTCAGGAGATCGAGACCGTCCTGGCCAACATGGTGAAACTCCATCTCTACTAAAATACAAAAAAAAATTAGCCAGCCATGGTGGCACACGCTTGTATTCCCAGCTACTCAGGAGGCTGAGGCAGGGGAATTACTTGAACCAGGGAGGAGAAGGTTGCAGTCAGCCAAGATCTTGCCACTGCACTCCAGCCTGGGCAACAGAATGAGACTCAGTCTCAAAAAAAAAAAAAAAAAAAAAAGCCAATGAAGGCCGAGTGCGGTGGCTCACGCTTGTAATCCCAGCACTTTGGGAGGCTGAGGTGGGCAGATCACTTGAGGTCAGGAATTCAAGACCAGCTTGCCCAACCCGGTGAAACTCCGCCTCTACTAAAAATACAAAAATTAGCTGGGTGTGGTGGTGCATGCCTATAATCCCAGCTACTCGGGAGGCTGAGGCAGGAGAATCACTTGAACCCAGGAGGTCGGGGCTGCAGTGAGCCGAGATCATGCCACTGCACTCCAGCCTCAGCAACGGAGTGAGATAAAAAAAAAAAGGGGGTCTGGGTGCAGTGGCTTACACTTGTAATCCCAGCACTTTGAGACTCCGTCTCCCAAAAAACAGGGAGATAGAGACAGAAAGTAGAAAAACAAAAAACAGAATGGAGCATCCAAAATGAGGTATACAACAAAAGTATAGCTGAAATCTCTGAAGAAAGAGAATGTATCAGAATATTTCAAGATAATGACTGGGCTGGGTGCAGTGGCTCATGCCTGTAATCCCAGCACTTTGGGAGGCCAAGGAGGGCAAATCACTGGAGGCCAGTAGTTCAAGACCAGCCTAGTCAATATAGTGAAACCCCATCTGTAATAACAATACAAAAATTAGCCAGGTGTGGTGGCCCGTACCTGTAGTCCCAGCTACTCCAGAGGCTGAGGCAAGAAGTGCTTGAACCCAGGAGGCAGAGGTTGCAGTGAACCAAGATAGTCCACTGCACTCCAGCCTGGGTGACAGAGCGAGACTCTGTCTCAAAAAAAAAAAAAAAAAGACAATGGCTGAACAGAAAAGAAGAGAGAGAGAGAGAAAAATAAAGATAATAGCTGAAAAAAATTCTAAAAATAATAGAAGACATCAAACTAAAGATCTAAGAAGCTCAGAGAACATGAAGCAGAATAAATACCATGAAAAAATATGATCTAGACTTTCAAGAAAGCTTCCAGTCATCCTGAAAAGGCCATCTACACAGGAACAAAATAGATAAATGGCAACTTATGTGGACTAGGATTCCCCATCCTCCTACATCATGCCATTCCACAGGGCCCTTTGATAATTGGCACAGCCTCTTGGAACTACGATCCAATGCTGAGATAGTTGGGGGTTAGAGAACAATGAAATGACCAAGATTACATTTTTATCATCCAGATGGAATTAGGATTTATAATAGAAAGCCAATTGAATATTTAAACTAAGTATAAATTTTACAAAATTGAATTTGTGGACCTTGTGCCTTGATTTTTTAAAATAAGTACATTCTTCAAATAATTTTTCTTTAAATGAACACACACTGCTATGGATCAAATATCTGTGTCCTCCTAAAATTCATGTTAAATCCTAACTCTTAATGTGATAGTATTTGTAGGTGGGGTCTTTGAAAGGTTATTAGGTCATGAGGGTATACCTCATGAATGGGATTAGTGCCCTTATAAAAGAGGACCCAAAGACCTCCCCTACCCCTCTGCCATGTGAGGACAGAGTGAAAAGATAGCCATCTATGAACACGGAAGTGGGCTTTCACCAGACCTTGATCTTGGACTTCCAGCTTCCAGAACCATGAGAAATAAATTTCTGTTGATCATAGGCTACAGTATTCCGTTTTAGCAGCTTGGACTAAGACACACAGTAAGGTAGGACTGTTTGTTCCATGAGGGCAGAACCACAGTCATCTCAGTACTGTTCCTACCACAACAACAGTGTCAGAAACATAAGATCAATATGTATGTGTTAAATAAATATGTTGGATATTAATGGAAATGCAAAAATTTCATTAAAGTGTTTTTTTTTTGAGATGGAGTTTTCCTTCTTGTTGCCCAGGCTGGAGTGCAATGGCACGATCTCGGCTCACCACAACCTCTGCCTCCCAGGTTCAAATGATTCTCCTGCCTCAGCCTCCTGAGTAGCTGCGATTACAGCCATGTGCCACCATGCCAGGCTAATTTTGTATTTTTAGTAGAGATGGGCTTTCTCCATGTTAGTCAGGCTGGTCTCGAACTCCCGACTGCAGGTGATCCGCCCGCCTTGGCCTCCTAAAGTGCTGGGATTACAGGCATGAGCCACCATGCCCAGCCAAAAACATATTTTAAAGAAAATAATTATTCTCACATTTATCTGTTCTGTAATATTTTTGCAATGACTTCTCTTGAAAAGATACATATCTAAACAAAAAAGGTTTATTACTTAGTATAAAAATGAATATGTTATGGTAACATAACAAAGTGGGGAACATTCAGGGTACATGAAAAATAATCACAACCACACATCACTGCTATTACAACTATTAAATTTCAACAAGAAAAATTGCTATGAAACTTCTAGTAGGAAAAAATGGTTTCATTTAAGCTATTGGTGTTAAGCTGTCATTTAGTTTCAATTTTGTTTCAATAATACAGTCTTTTGTTGTTGTTTCTGAGATGGAGTCTTGCTCTGTCACTCAGGCTGGAGTGCAGTGGCGCTATCTCAGCTCACTGCAACCTCCGTCTCCCAGGTTCAAGCAATTCTCCTGCCTCAGCTCCCAAGTGGCTGGGACTACAGGCATGTGCCACCACACTTGGCTAATTTTTGTATTTTTAGTAGAGATAGGGTTTCTCCATGTTGGCCAGGCTGGTCTCGGACTCCTGACCTCAGGTGATCCATCCACCTCAGCCTCCCAAAGTGCTGGGATTACAGGCGTTTGAGTCAGCGGGCTCAGCTGATACAGTGTTTTTTTAATGCACGTGTGTTCCTAAAAAGATCATTAATTACTCAACAGCAAGAGTAACATCTTAATTATATGGGCTTTCCTATGTTTATCCCACACCTCATCTAAGGATAATATAATGGACAACTGGAAGTAAAACAAAATCTATCTCTAAAAAGTCAACAGGGAGATCACCAGACCAATACGCTGTATTTAAGCAAAAGTACCTTAGGCTTTCACTGAGAATCATTTCTATACATATAATTTACACACAGGTCAAATTCACAAAATGACAACAAAATAAATAAATATCAGATGCCTACTCCATAGAAATGCAAGGAAAACAGAAGTCTTTAAAAATGTCCAATCATCTCTCAATGAATTGCCAACATCTATTTTTACTACAGGCTAACAGCTTGGGACCTGGGCTCCTGCTACTCAAAAATGGCACCTACACTAGCAGCAGCAGCTGGCAGCTTGTTACAAATGCAGACTCTTGAGCCTCACTCAGGACTACTAAGACAGAATGCCCATTTGAACATCTCCAGATGACTGATACTGAGAAGCTCTGACCCAAAGGCTAGATGAATGAAAGATAAACCAAGCAGCTTCTAATGAGAACACCAGCTACAGTAAAGTTTATATAAATTCCAATCACCCTTAAAGCAAACCAGCCTTAAATACATACCCATCCTCATAGTTCCACATGAATATATCACTGTCAATTGTGAGCCAAGCTCTGCTGATAGGAGGGAACACACCCATCATGCAATTACACTGCATATCTGAGGTAGTGTGGATGTAAGGCAGACAGAGTTGAATCTTACTCTTCTTTAACTTGTTTAAATAGCTTTTGACTTAATATTTACGTAAAAAATCACGATGTGTCCATTCTTTAATACAACATGGAATCCATATACTTACACAAATTTTAAATAAAACCCTTAAATGAATATATAACACATTAATTAAACATAGAACAAGAATTATAACAATGAAAATACCAATTTTAACATTTTTAAAATAAATACAAAGTAATAGGATACGTCCAAACTGCTCAACAAGCTCAGGTGGGAGAGGAACTCTTCGGATGGAACTCATCTCTGGAAGGTTGGGTACAGACAGCAAACCAGGTCCTTGTAAAGGATAATCCATATCTGACATGCCAGAAACGGTGGGATTATCTACAAAAAGAAAATGAAGTATTTATAATAATGTACTGCTCATCAACCGGGCATACAAAAGGATTGAGTGCCACAAAAAAATTGTTTGTGCTGGTTCCAAAGGTACAGAGAGAATATTCTAGTTTTGACCTGACACAAAGTAGGCCTGAAATATTCCATTGTGAAGGTAGGAACAGTTAGTGGTTTCAAGCCTAAAGGGAAAGTCGTATCTTACAAAAACTTGCTCTATAACAAAGGAAGTGTTTATTTTTATTTATTTATTTATTTTTTTGAGATAGAGTCTCGCACTGTCACCCAGGCTGGAGTGCAGTGGCGCGATCTCAGCTCACTGCAAGCTCCACCTCCCGGGTTCACACCATTCTCCTGCCTCAGCCTCCCAAGTAGCTGGGACTACAGGTGTCCGCCACCATGCCCGGCTAATTTTTTGTATTTTTAGTAGAAATGGGGTTTCACCGTGTTAGCCAGGCTGGTCTTGATCTCCTGACCTCATGATCTGCCCGCCTTGGCCTCCCAAAGGGCTAGGATTACAGGTGTGAGCCACCGTGCCTGGACGGAAATGTTTAAATTTGATAATTTAGTGTTATTTTAAAATAAAAGTGGCTGGGCGTGGTGGCTCAAACCTGTAATCCTAGCACTTTGGGAGGCCGAGGTGGGAGGATCATGAGGTCAGGAGTTCGAGACTAGCCTGGCCAACATGGTGAAACTTCATCTCTACTAAAGACACAAAAAATTAGCCTGCCTGGTGGCGTGCGCCTATAATCCCAGCTACTGGGGAGGCTGAGGCAGAATTGCTTGAACCCAGGAGGTGGAAGTTGCAGTGAGCTGAGATCATGCCATTGCATTCCAGCCTGAGCAACAGGGCAAGACTCTGTCTCAAAAATAAATAAATAAATAAATAAAATGAAAGCATGTAATTGTATTGTTTATAACACAAAGGATAAATGCTTGAGAGGACAGATATCCCATTTTCCATGACGTGATCATTTCACATTGCATGCCTGTATCAAAACATCTCATGCACCACATAAATATATACACCGTCGGGCGCGGTGCCTCACGCCTGTAATCCCAGCACTTTGGGAGGCAGAGGCAGGCTGATCACAAGGTCAGGAGTTCAAGATCAGCCTGGCCAACATGGTGAAACCCTGTCGCCACCAAAAATACAAAAAAATTAGCCAGGCACGGTAGCAAGCACCTATAATCCCAGCTACTCGGGAGGCTGAGGCAGGAGAACTGCTTGAACCCGGGAGGCGGAGGCAGCAGTGAGCCAAGATCGTGCCACTGCACTCCAGCCTGGGTGACAGAGCAAGATTCCGTCTCGGGGAGAAAAAAAAAAAAAATATATATATATATATATATATATATATATATATATATATATATATATACACACACACACACGCCTACTATGTACCCACAAAATTAAAAATAAAAAAATTTAAAAATAATAATTTAGTGTTTTTCTATCATTTTGCTAATCTGAAATGGGAAAATATAAAACTGCTTTGGGGCTCAAAGGTAAATGACTATAAGCAAACAACATAATGACTGGGGGAAAATACTGCCTTTACCAGCTAAACATTTATAGATTAAAACAACCCATGACTTTTCCCTTTAGATTTATCCCCCAGACCACTAAGACAAATACAAATAATACCCCACAAGCAATATCTTATTGCGGGGAGAAAAACAAAGACTGCTCTATAAAGTGTTCTCATGGGCAACCTTTCTCTTGCTCTAAGACTCCATCACTAAGGACGGGAGTGGGCTGGTCTACTCAGCCTACCCTTGGCTCCCGGACAAGGTGTTATTCAGACCTGACTGATGACCTAATTATCTCAGGCACTTTTTCAGGTTCTATAGAGTACAAAGATGTTAAGGAAAACTGACATATAAAACAATCGTGAAGTGTATTACGTAAATTTTTTAAATATATACAAGAAAAATACAATAAATACCCATGTACTGATTATCCAACTTAATAACCAGTAATATCCCCAATCATGTTTCATTTTTATCATTGTTCACTCCTTCCCCAATTAATTATTTTTTTATTTTTATTTTTTAAGACGGAGTCTCGATCTGACGCCAAGCTAGAGTGCCGTGGCGCCATCTCGGCTCACTGCAACCTCCAACTCCCTGGTTCAAGGGATTCTCCTGCCTCAGACTCCCGAGTAGCTGGGATTACAGGCATAAGCCACCATACCCAGCTAATTTTTGTAGTTTTAGTACAGACAAGGTTTCACCATGTTGGCCAGGATAGTCTCAATCTCTTTTTTTTTTTGAGATGGAGTCTCGCAGGCTGGAGCGCAGTGGCTTGATCTCAGCTCACTGCAAGCTCCGCCTCCTGGGTTCACGCCATTCTTCTGTCTCAGCCTCCCGAATAGCTGGGACTACAGGCGCCTGCCGCCACGCCCGGCTAATTTTTTTATTTTTAGTACAGACTGGGTGTCACCGTGTTAGACAGGATGGTCTCGATCTCCCGTCCTCGTGATCTGCCCGCTTCGGCCTCCCAAAGTGCTGGGATTACAGGCGTGAGCCACCGTGCCTGGCCGGTCTCAATCTCTTGACCTCGTGATCCGCCTGCCTCGGCCTCCCAAAGTGCTGGGATTACAGATGTGAGCCACTGCACCTGGCCAAACTCTTCTTCTCTTTTTTTTTTTTCTGAGACGGGGTTTCACTCTGTCACCTAGGCTGGAATGTAGTGGTGCAATCACAGCTCAGGGCAACCTCAGCCTCTTGGGCTCAAGCAATCTTCCACCACAGCCTCGTGAGTAGCTAGGGCTACAGTGTCATGACACCATGCCTAGCTAATTTTTTTTTTGTTTTTGGGGGTTTTTTGTGTTTTTGAGATGGGCTCTCGCTCTGTCACCCAGGCTCTAGTGCAATGGCGGCTCACTGCAACCTCTGCCTCCCAGGTTCAAGAGATTCTCTCGCCTCAGCCTCCCGAGAAGCTGGGACTACAGGAGTGTGCCACCACACCCGGCTAATTTTTGTATTTTTAGTACAAAATACTCCTGACCTCAGGTGATCCACCCACCTTCGCCTCTAAAATTGCTGAGATTACAGGAGTAAACCACCGCGCCCAGTCAAACAGCATTTTTCTTTTTCCTTTTTTTTTTTTTTGAGATGAAGTCTCACTCTGTCGCCCAGGCTGGAATGCAGTGGCGCGATCTCGGCTCACTGCAAGCTCCACCTCCTGGGTTCACGCCATGCTCCTGCCTCAGCCTCTGGAGTAGCTAGGACTACAGGCGCCCGCCACCAGCCCGGCTAATTATTTTGTATTTTTAGTAGAGATGGGGTTTCACCATGTTAACCAGGATGGTCTCATCTCCTGACCTCGTGATCTGCCCGCCTGGGCCTCCCATTTCTTTTGAGAAAGAGTCTCCCTCTATTGCCCTGGCTGGAGTACAGTGGCGCGATCTTGGCTCACTGCAACTTCCGCCTCCCTGGTTCAAGCGATTCTCCTGCCTCAGCCTCCTGAATAACTGGGATTACAGGCACGCACCACCACACCCAGCTAATTTTTGTATTTTTAGTAGAGACGGGGTTTTACCACGTTGGTCAGGCTGGTCTTGAACTCCTAACCTCGTGATCTGCCGCCTCAGCCTCCCAAAGTGCTGGGATTATGGGTGTGAGCCACCGCACCCAGCCACTTTTTGTAGAGACATTATGGGTGTGAGCCACAGCACCCAGCCACTTTTTGTAGAGACAGGGTTTTGCCATGTTGCTCAGGCTGGTCTCAAACTCAAGCTCAAGTGATCCACCCCACTTCTGGGTCCCAAATTGCTAGGATTACAGGCATGAGGCACAGCGCTAGGCCTTTTTTTTTTTTTTTTTTTTTTTTTTTGAGACAGGGTCTCACTCTGTTGCCCAGGCTGCAGTGCAGTGGCGCAGTCACAGCTCACTGCAGTCTCAACCTCCCCGTCTCAAGTTATCCTCCCACCTCAGCCTCCCAAGTAGCTGGGGGTCCAAGTGTGTGCCACCATGGCAAGCTAATTTTTGTATTATTGTATTTTTTTTTTTTAAGAAGCTGGGTTTCGCCATATTGCCAAGACTGGTCTCAAACTTCTGGGCTCAAGTGATCTGCCCACTTTGGCCTCCCAAAGTGCTGGGACTACTGGGCTGAATTCATATTAAAGCAAATCCAGGCTGGGCGCAGTGGGTGACACCTGTAATTCCAACACTTTGGGAGGCCGAGGCGGGCGGATCACATGAGGTCAGGAGATCAAGACCAGCCTGGCCAACACGGTGAAACCCTGTCTCTACTAAAAATAGAAAAATGAGCCAGTAGCGCACACCTATGATCCCAGCTACTCAGGAGGCTGAGGCAGGAGCATCGCTTGAACCTGGGAGGTGGAGGCTGTAGTGAGCCAAGATTATGCCAACTGCACTCCAGGCTGGGTGACAGTAAAACTCTGCCTCAAAAAATAAATAAATAAATAAAGCAAATCCAGACATCCCATTTAATCCTAAAACAGAACTTTAATAGGCCGAAGGTGGCAGATCACCATGTTAAATGGCAGTGGGCACACAGAGGGAGGAATTGATTTAGTGAGGATGGGAATGGTAAGAAAGACCTCAGGCCAGGAGTGTGACTTACATCTGTAATCTCAGCACTTTGGAAGGCTGAGGTAGGAGGACTGCTTGATGCCAAGAATTTGAGACCAGCCTTGTAACAGAGTGAGGCTACGTCTCTACATAAAAATTAAAAATTAGCTGGGTGTGGTGGCAGGCGCCTGTAGTCCCAGCTACTGGGGAGGGCAAGGCGGGAGGACCACTTGAGCTCATGAGTTAGAGGCTGCAATGAGCTGTGATCATGCCACTGCACTCCAGCCTGGCAACAGAACTAGACCTTGACTCAAAAAAAAGAACAAGAAAAAGAAAGACAACAAAGAGAAACTAAGGACTTTCACAGAGAGTCTGGAAAAAGTTTGTCAGGCAAAGAAAGAACATTGCAGAAACAATAAAAGTAAGATAAAATCCTGAGGAAATCCTGAAGATGGGGCTTCTTATGGAAAATATGCTAAATTCTCTTTAATCAGAGCAACGGGTGAAGAATCGGATGGAAAACAAGGGGAAGAGACTGGGTGAAAGAGGAGGGTGTGTGTAAAGGCATGAGATATGTAAGAGAAGGACCAGAATACATGCACTGTTTTTATATCTTGTTTTCACACCTAAGGAGGCCAAAATGAGTAATGTTCAAGATGATAATTGCTAATAGGCCAATCAGGTATTATAAGACACGGTCATTGGTAAGTAGCTGTAGGAAGCAAATACTATCTTTGTTTCTATCATTTCTTTGATTACAAAGTTATCAATGATTTTTATAAATAATCAGAAGTGTTCTCGGTTTACACTGTACAAATTATCCTATTTAGATTACTTTGGTTCTTGCTCACCAACAATCTCTTTTCTTTCTTACACTTCTCTGGTTTTCTCCAAATACCATCTCACAAAGGGGTCACTTTTTCTAGCAACTGATGTAATTCCATAAGCCGTGGGGAGCTGGTTATAACTTAAAACTGTTAAACAAATTACTTTCCAGTCACCTATATTGTCAACACATATTCTGCCTTACCCTCCCTGTACATAAGCACTGTGATTTCCCTGTTCTCTTCCTTTATTCCACTGGTAGTTCTTTTAAGATCCTCCAGTATTTCATAATACACATCTCTACACATAATAAAGCGTTTCTTGCTGGGCGCAGCGGCTCGCGCCTGTAATCCCAGCACTTTGGGAGGCCGAGGCGGGCGGATCACTTGAGGTCAGAAGTTCGTGACCAGCCAGGCCAACATGGTGAAACTCCGTCTCTACTTAAAAAACACAAAAATTAGCCGGGCGTGGTGGCAGGCGCCTGTAATCTCAGCTGCTTGGGAGGCTGAGGCAGAAGAATCGCTTGAACCCAGGAGGCGGAGGTTGCAATGAGCCGAGATCGCGCCATTGCACTTCAGCCTGGGCGAAGAGGGAACCGCTCCGTCTCAATAAATAAACAAATAAATATAAAGCAAAGCGTATCTTTAAGATAACATGCTAAATTTCCAAATTAACTTCGTTTGCTCTTACGATCTACTCAAATACTAACAGGAGAAATGAACAAATTTGGGACTTGGATCTGGAGATGCTTCTCATATGGCCTTAGCCATAAGCACTTGAGAGCGGCGAGAAGCTCATTAAGGTTGAGGTCTTTGCCTCTTTCTGCTTCAACTGGGAGCTTGCTCTTCACTCTTGCCCTCTCAAGTATCTACAATGAAGAAAGTGAGGAAAGGAAAAAACCTGAAAATAAGCTGCTTGCTGTTCTCCAAAAATGCAGCCAACAGTGCCATAAATCTCAGGATATCCTCGCCGGGACCAACGCTGGGGATAAGTAGCAAATTAGGAAGTCAGGCGAGAGTCCTTTAGGCTGAGAAAGCAGGGTCACTATCACTCACTTGGGGCAGACACCATAAGCAGCTCGGAAAGGTCCGGGTACATGCGGTCCTCTTGCAACTGACGGTCGATGAGCCGTCCAGCATTTTCCAGAGCTTCCTGCAGGGCTGCGGCAGATGTAGAGGCCGGCATCGCCGGGCCCAACAAAGAAGACGGCATCTCGGAAATCGTAGACACCAGGGTCCAGAAAAAGTCAAAAGCCAAGGAGAAACAAGAAAAGATCCAAGAAGTTAGCTTAGATCCGCCGCCTAGGGTGCGCGCGCCAAACGAGCGCCTTGGCGCCTCGATATGACACACTTCCGCTTCATCCGGTGGGGAACTGGAAGACGCCGTTCTGGCCTGGGAAGAGGAAGCTGTTGGGAGGGGGCTAGAGGTTGGGGGTGGAGCCAGGAGGCCGCTGATGCTTTTGAGGGGGTTGAAGGTTTTGGGGTGTGGAAGGGTAAAATTAGGGTAGGTTATTTAGGGAAGGGAGGGAGGGAAGGGAAGGGAAGGGAAGGATAAAGGGGAGGGAACTGGGAAGGAGAGGGGCGGGATGGGGTTGGGTGGAGTGGAGAGGAAGGAGGGAGGAGGGATACGGTAGGTGGGAGCTAGGTCGTGTGTCTGGCCTAGGAGGTTGGTCTGGTTCCGTTGGTTTAAGCGCGTGCTCGACCTGAGTCTTGGAACTTCCCGCGTCGGAATCCGCTAACTGCAGCTATATGAGTGCGCGCATGAGCGCGCAGCTTGGTTCTCCAATAACTGCTCTTGTGAGAGTAGTTAAGAATTGGTAGGTCGCTGTCACAGAGAGGGATATAAACCAGTATCTCACTATATTCTTCACGGGCTTCAGTGTAAATTAGAATTCATCAGGATTTTCCATTTGAATATCGCTGTCTTTTGACTTTGTGGCCCCTTAGTATAAATAAAATACGTGTTTAAGAAGGAGCTGAGTGCAGGTGGACCGCTGCCGTGCTTTTTATCGTGGCAGAGATAGCAGACAGTTCTAATTCATCTTTTCATTCCCAGCGCTAGTACAGGAACTCGTATGAGATAGGAACCCAAGAGATCATACAATCCTAAGAAACTGAATACTTGCCTTTTGCCTGGTGCTGGGACTATCAAACTAACAGGGTGTTTCCTGTCCTTAAGGTGCTTCAAGCAGAGACAGATAAAGGGCTTCACTATAATTTTTCTATTTGGATAGGTATAAACTATGGCAGAAGGATAGAAGAAAGCAGAGAGGTAAAAGAGGCTTCATTTACTACAGAAGGCAACCTCAGTGGGTAAATCAAAGCACTTTTTAGAAAGCTGTCCTTATTTAGAATCTCACCTAAGAAAGCTTCCAGTTATGTTCTCCAGAATTTCACAAATCAATAACTGAATTACTCTAAATTGGTCTTTTGCTATTTGAATTAAATTTTTACTCCCTCAAAGACTTGACTACATTTCTGAAAATTGAAAGTTCTATGATGTTACCAATCTACACTTAAAATTTGACATAGCCAATATACCAAGAAAAACTGGATTTTTTATTATTGGTATATAAATAGGCAGTTGGGTCTCTAGCTGTCAGTTTATTTGGTAGACCATAGATTGAAAAGTGGTGGTCTGGCACGAGTTTGTTTTTAATTTGAGACAAAATACACAAAGTTTTTAACTCCATAAATTGGAAGATTCAATAATGTTGCTGTGATATTCCTGCATAGAAACAAAGCTCCCCAAAGTGTAATCTAACTAACTTAATTCATTGGCATATTGCCTATGCTTTCCCACTACAACTGCTAAACCGAGTAATTTCTACAAAAGACTGCAAAGCCTAAAATACAGACTCTGGCACTTTACAGGAAAAGTTTGCTGACCTCTTCCCTAGAACAGATAATTATCAATTTTTTTGGTCTTGGGACCCCCTTGATACCCTTAAAAGTTATTCAGGATTCCAGAGAGTTTTTGTTTCATATTGGTTACATCTATTAATATTTGTGAATAACTCATAAACTGAAAATTAAAATGTTTAACAATGTATTTAAAAGCATAACAAGGCCGGGTGCAGTGGCTGACACCTGTAATCCCAGCACCCAGCACTTTGGGAGGCCAAGGCAGGTGGATCACAAGTTCAGGAGTTGGAGACCAGCCTGGCCAATATGGTGAAACCCCGTCTCTACTAAAATACAAAAATTAGCTGGGCGTGGTGGCGTGCGCCTGTAGTCTCAGCTGTTCAGGAGGCTGAGCCAGGAGAATCACTTGAACCTGGGAGGCAGAGGTTGCAGTGAGCTGAGATTGCGCCACTGCACTCCACCCTGGGCAACAGAGTAAGACTCCGTTTCACAAAAAAAAAAAAAAAGCATACCAAGCTTAATTCATGTTAATATAACACTTTTTTTAAATGAGAAATCACTATAGTTTCTAAAACTGAAACGGAGAAGAATGCGATTATTTCATATTTTTGCAAATCTCTTTAGTGTCTGGCTCAGTAACAGATAGCTAGATTCTCATATCTGTATCTGCTGTCAACTGCAGAAAAATAATCTGCTTTTAAAGAATTAAAGTCAGTTTGATTCAGACTCAGGATTGCAACCTTTCAGAGAGTTTCTGTTATGACTGCTCCAAAGTAGTGTTTTAGCCCACAGCTTACATATCAGGGGTTGGAAGCTCTGCATGTGCTCAGAAATTACATTAAACATGATCATAAACTGGGTATAGTGACTCACACCTGTAATTCTAGCACTTTGAGAGGCCTATGCATGAGGATCTCTTGAGGCCAGGCATTCAATACCAACCTGGGCAATGTAGGGAGACCTCCCTCTCTAAAAAAAAAAAAAAAAAATTTTTTTTTAATTTGCCAGGTGTGGACCTGTAGTCCCAGCTACTTGGTAGGCTGAGGCAGGAGGATCACTTTAGCCCAGGAGTTCCAGGTTGCAGTGAGCCATGACCATGCCACTGCATTCTAGTCTGGTTGAGAAAGTGAGACTCTGTCTCTTAAAAAAAAAAAAAAAAAAAAGCTCATAAATTACATTAGAGCAAAATCTCATCAAAGTTTGGGTGTAAGAGTACATCTGGTTATAGATTACAGAGGCATAATCATGAATCCTGTGGGACACTATCTTATGTACTGGAAGAGGCAAGGGGTAGGAACACTGAACTTACCTTTTTTAAAAAAATGCATTGATTGAAGCAAGAGACGTGGGAACCTGTGCTCTAACCTGCTTATTGTTTCCAGGGCATTCTTCTAGAAGTCTATACTTAGTCACTGAGTTGGGCTTTGTGAAATTCTGCTGGCAAGGGATTTTGTTAAATTCTGCTGGTAAGCAGAATGAGCAAACCTGGTTTTTTATGTTTGCTATTTTGTCTAACATGTCAACATTTTGTGACTTATTTAGTTGAAGTATAATATATTAAGAAAAGCTGGCCTCGCCGGGTGTGCTGGCTCACACCTGTAATCCCAGCACTTTGGGAGGCCGAGGCGGGTGGATCGCCTGAGGTCAGAGGTTCGAGACTAGCCTGGCCAACATGGTGAAACCCCGTCTCTACTAAAAATACAAAAATTAGCGGGGCATAGTGGTGCAAGCCTGTAATCCCAGCTACTTGGGAGGCTAAGCCAGGGGAATCGCCCGAACCTGGGAGGCGGAGGTTGCAGTGAGCTGAGATCGTGCCATTGCACTCCAGCCTGGGCTACAAGAGCGACACTGTCTCAAAAAAAAAAGAAAGAAAGAAAGAAAGAAAAACTGGCTTCAGTTATGTATTTAGAAAAAGGAGAAGTATAAGGAGAAGTATTTTAATAATTGTCAACGAGTGTAGTCGGTTTTTTTTTTTTAACAGAGTTTTGCTCTTGTCACCTAGGCTGGGGTGCAATCATGCGATCTCAGCTCATTGCAACCTCTGCCTCCCAGGTTCAAGCAATTCTCCTGCTTCAGCCTCCCAAGTAGCTGGAATTACAGGCTAATTTTCTTAATTTTCTTTTCTTTATTTTTTTTTTGAGATGGAGTTTTGCTTTTGTTGCCCAGGCTGGAGTGCCAGTGTCATGATCTCTGTTCACTGCAACCTCCACCTCTCAGGTTCAAGCAATTCTGCCTCAGCCTTCCGAGTAGCTGGGATTACAGGCACATGCCATCATGCCCAGCTAATTTTTTTGTATTTTTAGTAGAGACGGGGGTTTTACTATGTTGGTCAGGCTGGTCTTGAACTCCTGACCTGAAGTGATCCACCCGCCTTGGCCTCCCAAAGCGCTGGGATTACAGACGTGAGCTACCGCGTCCAGCTACGCCTGGCTAATTTTCTGTATTTTTAGTAGAGACGGGGTTTCACCATGTTGGCCAGGTTGGTCTCGAACTCCTGGCCTCAGGTGATCCTCCCACCTCGGCTTCCAAAGTGCTGGGATTACCGGTGTAAGCCACCGTGCCTGACCTGTTTTTCTTAAAGTGATAAACTCATTTCATTTATTTTTGAGAAAATGTTTGCCAAATACTTAAATCTGAACAACTGTACTTTGTGAGTCATTCTTTCAGGTAAAAATAATGTTCCATGAAAAAAAGCTAACAACTCAATTACAAGTGGTTTTCTTTTAGATGACCATTCTACTTAGATATGCATTAGCTGGGCATGGTGGCATGTGCCTGTGGTCTGATCTACTCAGGAAGCTGAGGCAGGGGAAGATCGCTTGAGTCCAGGAGTTTGAGGCTAAAGTGCTTCATGACTGAACTTGTAAATAGCCAGTGTACTCCAGTCTGGGTAACACAGTGAGACCCCATCTGTAAGAAATTTTTTTAAAAACATACTTTATGATTACTTCTCATTGTGTCATACTGAAGGTTAAAAAGACGTATAATTAAGGGTCAGGGTTTAATGAAATGAATACTGTTCATGGCTTTTTTAAGGATATTCTTAAGGGAAACTGATTTTGCTTACAACGGCTATGTAACTGAAAAATACAGTGACTACTACAACATTTTGAATTCTACTGCCTTGATTTATGTTAAGGCACTGTTTTAATTTAGGAATTTTAAGATACAGCGTGCTTCTTCAATGATTAGTAGAAACACAGATATACGCAAAGATTTTATTACTTACAGGCCGGGGGGAGCATCTGGCGCACCTGGAGGTCAAGGAATGCAGTCAGGGAAAGAGAAAGAAGGACTCATGAGCCAATGCATTCATTGGGTTCATGGTGTTTTCCAAATAGCTTTCCCAAGAGGAATTTCCACACTTTAATTGGTGGGTTTAAAGCAAGCATGCACAAATTTGAGGACAAGCTTGTCAGCCCAGAATGGCTTTGAATGTGGCCCAACACAAATTCGTTAACTTTCTTAAAACATTGTGAGATTTGTGATTTTTTTTAAGCTCTCAGCTATTGTTAGTGTATTTAATGTGTTGCCCAAGACAATTCTTCTTCTTCCATTGTGGCCCAGGGAAGCCAAAAGATTGGACACCCCTGTTCTTGGAAGTCATGCTGTGACCGAGGTAGTCACTGTGGCATATCAGCACAGTCCATGTAGGACGTCAGGGTCAGCAGGGCCCGTGAAGCAGGCTGTATGTATTTATCCTATGGGAAGGTGGGCACCAGGAGGAAGTTTTACACAATAGATACCTGGATTGATCACATTGAGGAACTGGGAGGAGGTGTAGAACTGGAAACTGTGTCAAGGGTGACTGAACCCTGTTTCTGATATGAGAAAGTCCAACTTATATTCAAAATAAATGCTAAGACAACATAAAATTATAAGAATTTGGCCGGGCGTGGTGGGCCACACCTGTAATCCCAGCACTTTGGGAGGCTGAGGCTAGCAGATCGCCTGAGGTCAGGAGTTAGACACCAGCCTGACCAACGTGGGGAAAGCCCATCTCTAGTAAAAATACAAAAAAAATTAGCCGGGTCTGGTTGCGCATGCCTGTAATCCCAGCTACTCAGGAGGCTGAGGCAGGAGAATCGCTTGAACCTGGAAGGCAGAAGTTGCAGTGAGCCAAGATTGTGCCATTGCAATCCAGCCTGGGCAACAAGAGTGAGACTCTTTATAAAAAAACAAACAAACAAACAAACAAACAAAACGAATACACTACAGGCACCTGCAGATTTACCCACTGTTAACCCATTTCCCATTTTCCCCGAGAATACTCGCTGATGGTCCTTGCAGCTGCAGCCTTTACCCCAAGATAACTCACAAATTACAGTCCCGACCTAACCCCCAAAGTTTGTGTCTACTATTTTATTATTTTTGCATCACTCTATTATATTGACTTTGGAAACAAAATATATTATTCTATTTATAGCATTCTGTTTTTAGTAGTGGAATTTCCACTTACAAAATATAGTAATTCTTGACCGCTGAAAATGTCAAATCCTAGAAAACATAGCATTCCTATGTGTGATGTTAATTCCGTGGTGAACTTATGGCACTGAAATGGTGTGACAACAAGGCGGTCACAATGTTGTCAATATTCCACAATGATACTGCAAATGAAGTAGACAACAGATGGAAAGAGAACTAAGAAGCCATGTGTCATTGTGGATTATAACGATAATATGGGAGCAGTGGACTTGGCTGATCAGATGCTCACTTCTTATCCAGCTTAGCACCAAAGGTACAAGGTTTGGTATAAGATATTCTTTCATAGGCTGCAGGCAGTGGCCCATGCCTATAATCCCAGCACTTAGGGAGGCTGAGGCAGGTGGATCGCTTGAGCTCAGGAGTTCAAGACGAGCATGGGCAACATGATGAAACCCTGTCTCTACAAAAAATACAAAAATTAGGCCGGGCACAGTGGCTCACATCTGTAATCCCAGCACTTTGGGAGGCTGAGGCGGGCGTATCACTTGAGGTCAGAAGTTTGAGACCAGCCTGGCCAACATGGTGAAACTCTGTTTCTACTAAAAATGCAAAAATTAGCCGGGGGTGGTGGCAGGGCCTGTAATCCCAGCTACTCGCAAGGCTGTGGCAGAATTGCTTGAACCCAGGAGGCGGAGTTTGTAGTGAGCTGAGATCGTGCCACTGCACTCCAGTCTGGGCGATGGAGCAAGACGCCGTCTCAAAAAAAAAAAAAAAAAAAATAGTCGGGTGTGGTGGCAGTCACCTGTAATCCCAGCTACTCAGGAGGCTGAGGCACAAGAATCGCTTGAACCCAGGAGGTGGAGGTTCATTGAGCCGAGATTGTGCCACTGCATTCCAGCCTGGGTGACAGAGTGAGATTCTGTCTCAAAAAGAAAGAGATTCTTCTCCACCTTCTAAACATTAAAGTGTGAACTCCCACATTCTGTTTAAGAAGGACAATCCTGAGCACATGATTAGCCTTGTAAACTTCAGACTGACAGGCCAGGTGCAGTGGCTCACGCCTTTAATCCCAGAATTTTGGGAGGCCGAGGCGGGCAGATCACAAGGTCAGGAGATTGAGACAATCCTGGCTAACACAGTGCAAACCCTGTCTCTACTAAAAATAGAAAAAATTAGCTGGGCATGGTGGCGGGTGCCTGTAGTTGCAAATACTAAATAGCTGGGCATGGTGGCGCACACCTGTAGTCCCAGCTGCTCGGGAAGTTGAGGCAAGAGAATCGCTTGAACCTGGGAGGCAGAGGTTGCAGTCAGCTGAGATCACGCCACTGCACTCCAGCCAAGGCAACAGAGGGAGACTCGGTCAACAACAACAACAACAAAAAGGTGGAGCACGGTGGCGCGGGCCTGTAATCCCAGCACTTTGGGAGGCCGAGGTGGGCGGATCACCTGAGGTCGGGAGTTCAAGACCAGCCTGGCCAACATAGCAAAACCCCGTCTCTACGAAATACACAAAAATTAGCTGGGTGTGATGGCAGGCACCTGTAATCCCAGCTACTCAGGACACTGAGGCAAGAGAAGAGCTTGAACCTGGGTGGCAGAGGTTGCAGTGAGCTGAGATCACGCCATTGCACTCCAGCCTGGGCAATAGAGTGAGACTCTGCCTCAAAAAAAAAAAAAGCAAAGGGTGTCGCCTGTAATCCCAGCACTTTGGGAGGCCGAGGCAGGCGGATCACTTGAGGCCAGTTCGAAACCAGCCTGGCCAACATGGTGAAACCTCGTGTCTACTAAAAATACAAAAAATTAGCTGCGCGTGGTGGTGGACACCTGTAATCCCAGCTACTTGGGAGGCTGAGACAGGAGAATCACTTGAACCCGGGAGGCGGAGGTTGCAGTGAGCCGAGATCACGCCATTGCACTCCAGCCTGGGCGACAGAGACTCCGTCTCAAAACAAAAACAAAAACACCAAAAATTAGCTGGCGGGCACCTGTAATCCCAGCTACTCGGGAGGCTGAGGCAGGAGAATCGCTTGATCCCGGGAGGCAGAGGTTGCAGTGAGCTGAGATTGCGCCACTGTACTGCAGCCTGGGCGACAGAGACTCTGGCTTAAAAAAAAAAGGGAAAGGATGTTACAGAAACTCCAGATACGACTTCCCTCCAGTGGTCTGAGTTGCGCGGCGCTTTCCCGCCTGTCCGGTAGGGCGGCGCTGCGCAGAAAGCCTCGGTCCCTCTGCGGAAGGCGCCGCTCTTGGCTTCGGCGGCGCCGCTGTCGCTTGGAGGCGGTACTTCCTCCAGCATTTGCCGCGAGTTATTGGCAAGTTCACCTGCAGTTTGGGTTGTCGCTGTTGCTCGTACTGCGGTGTGCGACCAGCCATGGAGCGCTCAGGGCCCAGCGAAGGTGGGTTTCATGAGGCGAGTCCGGGCGGGGTGGGCCGTGTCGGGGGAGCTGGGGCGCCGCACTAACTAGGCCGCCTCTCTTTTCCTCTTGGTCCAGTGACAGGCTCAGATGCGTCGGGACCGGACCCGCAGCTTGCGGTCACCATGGGCTTCACGGGGTTCGGTGAGTGACTGCCCCGGGCAGAGACCCTCTTCCTTTTGCAGAGGTTTGAAGAGCAGCAGAGGGGGAGGGGAGATCGAGCTGTCAACTCGGAATTACTGTAGCTCGGGTGCATACCTTGCAGTTTGTCAATATTCTTCTCCCATTTGTCTTCTATTCTGCGTATCCGTTGGAACCAACTCAGGTGACTGTTATGAGAGTCCTGGAGAGAGAGGAAGAGAAAGGATTTTTCTAATTTTAAGTCACCAATAATGCTAAAATGAACATTTTTGTAAATAACAGCATTTGTACGAGGATTTTAAAAAATATGTAATTCTGTAGGGTAGATTTCTAAAAGAGAGCCTAGTTTATTCAGAAGTATAAATATTAAAAAAACTGAAAAATTGGGTATGTGCCTTTTAAAGCTTCTTGATGCTTATTGCCGTAATACCCATCAAAAAACTTGTTTCAGGTTATACCAAAGTTAACGGAATTAAGAATGCCATTTTTACCGCATCCCTACCAACACAGAGTAGGTATTATTATTTAAAAAGAAAATTATTTAAAAAATGAAAACAAAACTTTAGTAGACTGATACATGAAAAATGATTTCTCTTTATTTTGCATTTTAAAATTATAAATGCTGTTCATCCAAACATTGGGATTCTAACTTCCCTGAACCTTTTCTCAAGGTCTTCTTGTTCTCTTTTGATCAGCGTGTATTAATTCTATGATAGTAATTAAACAGTAGACTTACACATATTGGCCTTGGGTTGTGTTCACACATACTAGCTCTGTAGTTTTTCTATTCATTTTTTTTTTTGGAGACGGAGTCTCGCTCAGTCGCCCAGGCTGGAGTGCAGTGGCAAGATCTCGGCTCACTGCAAGCTCTGCCTCCCGGATTCACGCCATTCTCCCGCCTCAGCCTCCCACTACAGGCGCCCACCACCTCGCCCGGCTAAATTTTTTTTGTATTTTTAGTAGAGACGGGGTTTCACCGTGTTAGCCAGGATGATCTCGATCTCCTGACCTCGTGATCCGTCCGTTTCGGCCTCCAGAAGTGCTGGGATTACAGGCGTGAGCCACCGCTCCCAGCCTTTTCTATTTTTTTATTTTTTGAGGTGGAGTCTCGCTCCGTCACCCAGGCTGGAGTGTACTAGTGCCATCTTGGCTCACTGCAGCCTCCTTCTCCCAGGCTTAAGCCATCCTCCCACCTTAGTCTCCTGAGTAGCTGGGACCACAGATGTGTGTGTGCCACCACACCTAGCTAATTTTTTATACTTTTGGTAGAGACGAGGTTTCACCATGTTGCCCAGGCTGATCGATCTCCTGAGCTCAAGCCATGCGCCCACCTGAGCCTCTCAAAGTGATTACAGGCATGAGCCACCCCACCCGGTATAAATCCTTCATTTTAGTACATCATTCCTTTACTCAGGAGTGAGAAAGGTGTCCATATGTTTGTGCCAAATAGGGGAAAATTTTAAAAGCTTTGATAAAGTTACTGGGGGAGGAGGAGAATGTTTCCATGCTCATACAGTTCCTTGTTATAGGGCTGAGATTTCTGTTTCCCTCTTAGCTCGTTAAAGTACCTGCGTTGCTTCTCATGTTGCCCCTTTCGTCTTCAAGCCAACTATAATGCCTCAATTTATTCTCAAACGTTGGATCTCTCTGACTTCTGCCATAGCTGTTCTGCATCTTTGCCTTTAAGGGCCAACTAGGATAGTTTCCCTATTTAAAAGTCCATAACCTTAATTACATTTGCAAAGGATAACTTTTGGGACATTCTCCATTCTGCCTCCCACATTAATGTTGTTGTTTCATAGGTTAGGGATCTAGAGGAGGATGGGAAAGTTGCCTGGTTAATAGTACTTAGTGAAGGGATTGTCATCAGAAGTTTTCTGTGACTCAAACTCCTTCTTCTGTGATATTTTATGGTTATATTGGAGCCATGCTATAAACTAGAGTAAGTGTTTATTGATCAGTATTGATCACCTAAAGTTTGGCCAACTTACTGCAAGACAATTACAGTCTCCCATTTGTTCATGTTTTAGGTAAAAAAGCTCGCACATTTGACTTGGAAGCAATGTTTGAACAAACTCGAAGAACAGCTGTGGAAAGAAGTCGTAAAACACTGGGTAAGAACTTGAGCTATTTGTCCTTTTATTGGTTTAAGTACTATGTATACCTCATGCAAGTATATTAAAAAAGAGAGAAGAATGTTGGCTGGCGCAGTGGCTCATGCCTGTAATCCCAGCACTTAGGGAGGCCAAGGCGGGCAGATCACCTGACGTCAGAAGTTTGAGACTAGCCTGGCCAACATAGTGAAACCCCATCTCAACTAAAAATACAGTAATTAGCTGAGCATGGTGCAGGGGCCTGTAATCCCAGCTACTCGTGAGGCTGAGGCAGTCACTTCGCTTGAAGTTGGGAGGTGGAGGTTGCAGTGAGCTGAGATCCCCCCATTGCACTCCAGCCTGGGGGACAAGAGTGAAATTCCATCTCAGAGAACAAAGAAAAAAAGAATGTTGTTATGCTACTTGTCACTGTTGGTTTTTTCTTTTTTTTCTTTTTTTTTTGAGATGGAGTCTCGCCCTGTTGCCCTGGCTGGAGTGCAATGGTATGATCTTGGCTCACTGCAGCCTCCACCTCCCCAGTTCAAGTAATTCTCCTGCCTCTGCCTCCCGAGTAGCTGGGACTACAGGCACATGCCACCACGCCTGGCTAATTTTTTGTATTTTTAGTAGAGATGGGGTTTCACTGTGTTGGCCAGGCTGGTTTCGAACTCCTGACTTTGTGATCCACCTACCTTGGCCTCCCAAAGTGCTGGGATTACAGACGTGAGCCACCGTGCCCCGCTTTTTGTTTTTTGTTTGTTTGGTTTTTTTTTTTTTTTGAGATGGAGTCTTGCTTTATCGCTGGGCTGGAGTGCAGGGGTGCGATCTTAGCTCACTGCAACTTCTACCTCCCCGGTTCAAGCAATTTTCCTGCCTCAGCCCCCCAAGTAGCTGGGACTACAGGTGTGCGCCACCACGCCCAGCTAATTTTTGTATTTTTAGTAGAGGTGGGGTTTCACCATGTTGGCCAGGATAGTCTTGATCTCTTGACCTTATGATCTGCCTGCCTCCTAAAGTGCTGGGATTACAGGTGTGAGCCACCGCACCCGGCCCAATTTATCATTTTAAAACCAACAATGGGCTAGGTGTGGTGGCTCACGCCTGTAATCCCAGCACTTTAGGAGGCTGAGGCGGGCGAATCACCTAAGGTCAGGAGTTCGAGACCAGCCTGGCCAACATGGTGAAACCCCGTCTTGACTGAAAATAGAAAAACTATCCGGGTGTGGTGGTGGGCGCCTGTAATCCCAACTACTAGGGAGGCTGAGGCAGGAGAATCACTTGAACCTGGGAGGCAGAGGTTGTGGTGAGCTGAGATCGCACCATTGCACTCCAGCCTGGGCGACAAGAGCAAAACTCCATCTCAAAATAAAATAAAATAAAATGAAATGAATGACAAGGGCAAAACTCCATCTCAAAATAAAATAAGATAAAATATATAAAATAAAATATAAAATATAAAACAAAATAACTAAAATAAAAAATAAAATGTACAGCGGCAATATCCAGTATTTGGCAGTGTGCCTGACAAAAAATATTTTCAGTCTTTGGAAGAAAACTTTTTTGTGGCAAAAAGAAAGCCATCTACATGTACTATTTTTTGAAAAAACCCTTCATTATTTGTTTCATTTGAGACGGAGTCCTGCTCTGTCTCCCAGGCTGGAGTGCAGTGGTGCGATCTCAGCTCACTGTGACCTCCGCCTCTTGGGTTCAAGTCATTCTCTTGCTTCAGCCTCCTGAGTAGCTGGGATTACAGGTGACCACCACCACGCCTGGCTAATTTTTTTGTATTTTTAGTGGAGACGGGGTTTCGCCATGTTGGCCAGGCTGGTCTCGAACTTGTGACCTCTGGTGATCCGCCCGCCTCAGCCTCCCAAAGTGCTGGGATTACAGGTGTGAACCACTGCCAGGCCAAAACCCATTATTATTATTATTATTATTATTATTATTATTGTTTTTTTTTTGAGATGGCGTCTTGCTCTGTCGCCCTGGCTGGAGTGCAGTGGTGCGATCTTGGCTCACTGCAAGCTCCGCCTCCCGGGTTCACGCCATTCTTCCGCCTCAGCCTCTGGAGTAGCTGGGACTACAGGTGCCCGCCAACATGCCTGGCTAATTTTGTTTTTGTATTTTTAGTAGAGATGGAGTTTCACCGTGTTAGCCAGGATGGTCTCGATCTCCTGACCTCATGATCCACTCGCCTTGGCCTCCCAAAGTGCTGGGATTACAGGTGTGAGCCACTGCACCCAGCAAAACCCTTCATTATTATGTGAAATTTCAAACACGGAAGTATAGTCATGAACTACCATGTACCTATCAATCACATTTAACTACTGTAACTGTTCATGGCTAGCGTTACTTCTGTTTCCCCTGTCAGATGATTTCGAAAAAAATCTTGGACATCATTTTACTCATAAATATTTTTGTATATATCTTAAAATGATAAGGATTGTTTTAAAAAAAGCTTAACCAAGATACCTGTAAGAGATAGGAAAAACCAAGCTGTTTCCTATCCTCTCACACTCCTCTCAGTACTTTCCCTTTTTTTTTTTTATTTTTATTTTTTATTTTTTTATTTGAGACACGGTCTCACTGCTGTTGCTTAGACAGGTGTGCAGTGGGATGATCTTGCCTCACTGCAGACTCCACTTCCCGGGCTCAGGTAATCCTCCCACCTCAGCCTCCCAAATAGTTGGGACTATAGGTTGGTGCTACCACACCCCACTAATTTTTTGTATTTTTAGTTGGCCGGGCGCGGTGGCTCACGCCTGTAATCCCAGCACTTTGGGAGGGGCGGATCACGAGGTCAGGAGATCGAGACCATCCTGGCTAACATGGTGAAACCCTGTCTCTACTAAAAATACAAAAAATTAGCTGGGCGTGGTGGCAGGCGCCTGTAGTCCCAGCTACTCGGGAGGCTGAAGCAGGAGAATGGCGTGAACCCTGTAGGCGGAGCTTGCAGTGAGCCGAGATCTTGCCACTGCACTCCAGCCTGGGCGACAGAGTGAGACTCTGTCTCAAAAAAAAGATTTCACCATGTTGTCCAGGCCAGTCTTGAATTCCTGGGCTCAAGTGATCCGCCTGTCTTGGCCTCCCAAAGTGCTAGGATTACAGGTGTGAACCAGTACTTTATTTCTGACACCAGTTATGTAGGAGTTTTCCCCCACACATCCACCACTTCTCCAACTGGGTATCCGGTAACTCACTTTAATTCTGACACTGTCTGCCTGGAGACTACCACAAGACTGCCTTCACTCAGACACTAATCTCAATTCACAGGTTGTGACCAGTGATTCTAATCTACTGGCTATAAATCAGGGTTCCCATGACTGCTCCTTTTGGTTTGATAATTAGCTAGGACGGCTCACAGGGAAACACTTTACTTATGTTTAACAGTTTATTATAAATAATATTATAAATGATACAGATGAACAGCCCGATGAAGTCATGCATTGGGCAATGTATGGGAGAGGTGCAGAGCTTCTGTGCCCTCTCTGGGTGCACCAACTCCCCAGTATCCCCCTGTGTTCAGCTACCCTGAAGCTAATCACATCTAGTGGTTCAGGAGTGTCTAGGCTGGGTGCAGTGGCTCACACCTATAATCCTAGCACTTTGGGGGACCAAGGTAGGAGGATCACTTGAGCCCAGGAGTTTGAAACAAACCTGGGCTAACACAGTGAGATCCTGTTCAGAAAATCTTATAAAAATTAGCTGGGCATGGTGGCGCACACCTGTAGTCCCAATTACCTGGGAGGCTGAGGTGAGAGGGTCACTTGAGCCCAGAGGTTGAGGCTGCAGTGAGCTATGATCGTGCCACTGCATCACAGCCTGAGTAAAAAAGCGAGAGCCTGTCTCAAAAAAAAAAAAAAATTATATAGATCTTAATTTCCAGCTTCCCCAGAGATTGGTGGGTGGGGATGAAAGTTCCAATTATCTAACCCATCAGTTTTTTTAGTGAGCAGCAGTCCCATCCTGAGGCCTAGGGGTCCCACACTAAGTCACTTCAATAGCATAAACTTAGGTGGGATCCGAAGGGGCTTCTAATGAATAACAAAAGACAGCTCCTATCACTCAGGAAATTCCAAGGGTTTCAGAAGCTCTGTGGCAGGAACCTGAAACAAAGACCAAATATATATATATTTTTTTGAGACAGAGTCTCGCTCTGTCGCCCAGACTGGAGTGCAGTGGTGGGATCTCGACTCACTGCAAGCTCTGCCTCCCAGGTTCACGCCATTCTCCTGCCTCAGCCTCCTGAGTAGCTGGGACTACACGCCTGGCTAATTTTTTTTTTTTTTTTGGATTTTTAGTAGAGACAGGGTTTCACCCTGTTAGCCAGGATGGTCTCGATCTCCTGCCCTCATGATCCGCCCCCCTCAGCCTCCCAAAGTGCTGGGATTACAGGAGTGAGCCACCGCACCTGGCCAAATATATTTCATATTATACCACAATATCATCACATCAAAAAACAATTTTATTATCCTCAAACGATAGACAAAGACATGCTATCTGAGGCATTTACAAATGTTTTAAACAATTTAGTGAATGTTTGTACTATCACAGTATAGGTACCTTGTATTTACCATTTTAAGCATATAATACAACATGTTTTGAATAAGGATTGTCTTATTTGGCTATGTCGGCTTTTTGTTGTTATTATTTATTTTTTCGAGTTGCCCAGGCTGAAGGGCAATGGTGCAATCTAGGCTCACTGCAACCTCTGCCTCCTGGTTCAAGCATTTCTCCTGCCTCAGCCTCCCCAGTAGCTGGGATTATAGGCACGTGCCACCACCACCTGACTAATTTTTGTATTTTTAGTAGAGACAGGGTTTCACCATGTTGGCCAGGCTGATCTCAAACTCCTGAAGTCAAGTGATCCGCCTGCCTCAACCTCCCAAAGTGAAGCTTTTTATTTTTAATTTTTTTATTTTCAATTTTTGTGGGTACATAGTAGATGTATATATTTGTGGGTATGTAAGTTTTGTAGCCCCTAGTACTTTGCTTTGTAAAATAGGTTCTCAGTAATATTTTGAGAATATTAAATTGAATTTAGACCTGTAATACTGTCTTGTTAAAAAACGAAATCTTGCTGCTTTGGAGAATGTTTTAAAGTGGCACAATCTGGGCTGCGCACGGTGGCTCAAGCCTGTAATCCCAGCACTTTGGGAGCCCAAGGTGGGTGGGTCACCTGAGATCAGGAGTTTGAGATCAGCCTGGCCAACGTGATGAAATCCTGTCTCTACTAAAGATACAAAAATTAACTGGGTGTGGGTGGCGGGCACCTGTAGTCCCAGTTACTTGGGAGGCTGAGGCAGGAGAATCGCTTGAACCTGGGAGGCGGAGGTTGCAGTGAGCCTAGACCGTACCATTGCACTCCAGCCTGGGCAACCAGAGCAAAACTCTGTCAAAAAAAAAAAAAAAAAAGGCACAATCTGTTGGAAAGAGCTTGGGATTTGGAATTGGGGGACCTAGGTTTAAGGCCCAGCCCCACAGTCTAGTAGATGAGTAACATTGGATGGGTTTTCCAATTTCTGATCCTTCATAACCCTATTGTGTGTGTATCATCTACCTTGGAAGTTTCTTGAAGAGATTAAGATGTTGGGTACAGTAGCTTATAAACAGCAAAGTACTTTATAAATGTTATTTTAAATTCTTGTAATTTTTCTTAGTAAAGCATGTCTACATTTTACCTAAGAGGAACTTGGGGAGTTATTACATTTTTAAATTTTTGAAAAATTGTCTGAAGACTATGATCTCCTTTGATTTTTGCGGACAAATTATTGAACTTTCTTGATTTACTATTACATCTTTGGACTACAATTTCTACCTCTGATCTAAACACATGAATCTAAATTGATTCTCTCTTTGGAAGATCTACTTAGCTTTAGCATGTAAATAGAAAATACCATTGGGATAATTTATGGAAGTAGTATTCATCATTATATGGGAAGTTATTCATAAGAGATTTTTTTTTTTTAGTGTTCTTCCAGACTTGGCAATTAGATTACATTTAGACTGTGGAGTTAAAAGTGATTCCCTGTGAGCTGTCCTAGTAAATTATGAAATTGAAGAGAGGGGTTGCGGGAACCCTAGTTTCCTACCATGAGACAGTTTGACTTACTTTTCTTTAAAAGTTGAAAATTCTCATATGGGCATTATTTATCTCATGCTTGGTATTGGAGTCTTTCCCTGGGTATTGATAGTACACTTGAGGAAACTAAGACTTTGACCCTTTTAATAGCAAGTTTGTCTGTATATGGGGGTATGAGCTGTCTTGGTTGCTAAGTGCACTAGTGGAAAGGATGAATTACTATAAAACCCCAATAAAATATGTGCTGTGAAGGGTCTGGAAATGATAATGGTACAAATTTTTTTTTTAATGTTTTTTATGTTCTTGAAAGCTATAAGTATGCGTAGGACATATGAAATACAGATTTTTTTTTCTTTTTCTTGAGACAGAGTCTCCCTCTGTCGCCCAGGCCAGAGTGCAGTGGCACGATCTTGGCTTACTGCAATCTCCGCCTCCCAGGTTCAAGGAATTCTTCTTCCTCAGCCTCCTGAGTAGCTGGGATTACAGGCATGCACCACCATGCCCGGCTAATTTTTTGTATTTTTAGTAGAGACGGGGTTTCACCATGCTGGCCAGGCCGGTCTCGAACTCCTGACCTTGTGATCTGCCTGCTGCAGCCTCCCAAAGTGTTGGGATGACAGACGTGAGCCACTGCGCCCAGCTGAAATGCAGAGTTTTTTTTTTTTTTTTAAGAAGTGTTATACTAGGCTGGGGACAGTGGCTCGTGTCTGTAATCCTAGTACACTTTGTGAGGCTGAGGCAGGTGGATTGCTTGAGGCCAGGAGTTCGAGACCAGCCTGGCCAACGTGGTGAAACCCCATCTCTACTAAAAATACAAAAATTAGGTGGGCATGGTGGCTCTCATCTATAATCCCAGCTGCTCAGGAGGCTTAGGCAGGAGAATTGCTTGAACCTAGGAGGTGAAGGTTGCAGTGAGCTGAGATTGTGCCACTGCACTGATGCCTGGCGACAGAGTGAGACTCCGTCTCAAAACAAAAACAAAAAGAAAAACTAAGGGATAAAGAGGGAGGACTGGCATGGTGTGGTGGCTCACATTTGTAAAATCTTGAGGCAGGAGGATTGCTTGAGCCCAGGAGTTCAAGACCAGCCTGGGCAACATATTGAGACCCCATCTCTATTAAAAAAAATAATAGTAAAAAAGAGGGAAATGGCAGCTGAGTAGGCAGCCTCAATATCTTTTCCTGATTAGCAATATAATTGACTGTAAGACCTGAGGGAGAAGATGAGCCTAGAGTATAAATGCTGCTGCCACCCCCCAAGGTCTGGAGGGATTGGCTGAAAAAACAGGGTGAACTAGGAGCTAAGCAGGCCCATTCTTTTTTTTTTTTTTTTTTTTCATGGAGACAGTCTCACTCTGTGGCCCAGGCTGGAGTGTGGTGGTACTGTCTCGGCTTACTGCAACCTCCGCCTTCTGGGTTCAAGCGATTCCCCTGCCTCAGCGTCCCGAGTAGCTGGGACTACAGGTGCACACCGCTACTCCTGGCTAATTTTTTGTATTTTAGTAGAGACAGGGTTTCACCGTATTGCCCAGACTGGTCTCGAACTCCTGAGCTCATGCAAGCCACCTGCCTCGGCCTCTCAAAGTGCAAGGATTACAGGTGTGAACCATCACACCCGGCTTCAGGCCCTTTTTTTTTTTTTTTTTTGAGACGGAGTCTTGCTCTGTTGCCCAGGCTGGAGTGCAGTGGCGCCATCTCCGCTCACTGCAAGCTCCGCCTGCCGGGTTCACACCATTCTCCTGCCTCAGCCTCCCGAGTAAGCTGGGACTACAGGCGGCAGCCACCACGCCTGGCTAATTTTTTTGTATTTTTAGTAGAGACAGGGTTTCCCCATGTTCTCCAGGATTGTCTGGATCTCCTGACCTCGTGATCCACCTGCCTGGGCCTCCCAAAGTGCTGGGATTACAGGTGTGAGCCACCGTGCCCGGCAGGCCCATTCCTAAATCTGGACACTATGCTTCTTTTTAATTTTTTTCCAGTTTCTAGCATCAGAGTGCAGAATTGTTGATTCTTGACCCGCCTCAGCCCAGAAGACACAAAAAAGTCAACATGATCTAGCACCGTAATATTTGCCTTACCTCTTCCTGGAGGGTTTTGTCTTCCATATTTGACATGAAAGACTGTAGTTCCTTGTTGATGTTTGCTGGGTAACCTTCTTCCTCATCCTCCATGTCCCAGCAACTAAAGACCCTAAAGAATACAACATTCCACTTGATAAGTGTCCTTTGCTGCTGCTCAACTTGGGTTGTATTGTATTTCATTATTAAGTGAAGGAAAAAAATGTTAAAGATTATCTCAGGTTATTGAGGTTGGTGGCAATTGAGAACCAAACTATTCATATATAATCCTTTTTCTTCCTAGTGCCCCCACAATTGTAGAGTGAGATTATCAGAGGGAAAAAAGTTAATATTTTAAATATTTTTTGTTTTTCTGGAGTAAACAACTCTAGAAAATTAATGTTTTTTTTTAAATATAGTGAAAGCAAGTTTATTAGGAAAGTAAAGGAATAAAAGAATGACTACTTTATAGACAGAGCAGCCTATAATATAAATTTTTTTTTTTTTTTTTTTGGAGACCGAGTCTCGCTCAGTCGCCCAGGCTAGAAGGCAGTGGCACAATCTTGACTCACTGCAAGTTCTGCTTCCCGGGTTCACGCCATTCTCTTGCCTCAGCCTCCTGAGTAGCTGGGACTACAGGCACCCGCCACTATGCGTGGCTAATTTTTTTCTATTTTTAGTAGAGACGAGGTTTCACCGTGTTAGCCAGGATGGTCTTGATCTCCTGACCTCGTGATCCACCCGTCTTGGCCTCCCAAAGTGCTGGGATTACAGGTGTGAGCCACCACGCCCGGCTAGTATAAATTTTATTATGACTTTGATAGCTAGTCTCTGATCAAAATTCTATTGTAGGAAATTCAGAAAAAAAGTGCTGTATTTTTTTTTTTTGAGATGGTGTTTTGCTCTTGTTGCCCAGGCTGGAGTGCAATGGCGCAATCTCGGCTCACCACAACCTTCACCTCTCGGGTTCAAGTGATTCTCCTGCCTTAGCCTCCCGAGTAGCTGGGATTAAAGGCGTGCGCTGCCATGCCTGGATAATTTTTTATTTTTAGTAGGGACGAGGTTTCTCCATGTTGGTCAGGCTGGTCTCGAACTCCTGACCTCTGGTGATCCGCCCACCTCGGCCTCCCAAAGTGCTGGGATTACAATCATGAGCCACCGCGCCAGGCCAAGAAGTGCTAAATTTATGTTTTAAAACATTAGAAAGTTAATTACCTAAAATCTCACCTTTGAATACTTTTTAAAAAATATATTACCATCTACATTATGCTAATTTTGCTTAGCATATCTGTTAATATTTTCCCAGATTTCTGTTTTCTATCACTATTTTTATTTTCTGCAGTTAATATTATATTGCTATGCAGTAATTTTGTTCAATTCTTTTACCACATTGGCCATTTAGGTTGATAAGTTTGTTTTTCTAATTTTAAAAATTGTTATACACATAAAATGTACCATCTTAATATTTAAGTGCATAGTGTTGTGCAACCATCATCACCATCCATCTCTATAACACTGTTCATCTTGTAAGACTGAAACTCTATACATATTAAACAATTCTTCATTCCCCCTCCCTCTAGCCTCTGGTAGAGGCTTTCTACCATTTTCTACCATTTTCTACCATTCTACTTTCTGTCTCTGACTTTGACTACTCTAGATTACCTCATGTAAGTGCCATCATACAGTATTTGTCTTTTTGTCTTTCTGTGAGTGGTCTATCTCACTTAGCATAGTGTCCTCAAGGTTTATCCAAGTTGTAGCATATTGCAGAATCTCCTTCCTTTTTGGGTGAATAATATTTCATTATGTGGATATACCACATTTTGCTAATGCATTTATCTACAGATGGATACTTCGGTTGCTTCTACATTTTAGCTGTTGTGAATGATGTTCTTAGGAACTTGGGTATACAAGTATCTTTTTTAGACTGTGCTTTCAGTTTCTTTGGATATATACCAGAAGTGGAATTGCTGGGTCACGTAATAATTCTACGTTTAACTTTTTGAGGAACCATCATATTGTTTTCCAGTGGCTGTGGTTGATAATTTTTTCCTGTTACTGCTAACACTCTAAGTTATATCTTTGTGACTATGTTAATTTTTAGCCTTTCTAATACTAACATATTTTGAATTGTAACCGTCGGAATTTTTTTGTTAATCTTTTTTTAATCTTTTCAGAAGCAAGAGAAAAAGAGGAAGAAATGAACAGAGAGAAAGAATTAAGAAGACAAAATGAAGATATTGAGCCAACATCCTCAAGATCAAATGTCAGAGATTGCTCCAAATCATCTTCCAGGTGCCTGATTTTCAGAAAGACTTCTATTAAACTATCAGTTTCTAGGTGTTTATAGAGTTTTTTTTTTTTTTTTAATTTTTTTGAGACGGAGTCTTGCTCTATCGTCCACTGCAGTGCAGTGGTGTGATCTTGGCTGACTGTAACCTCCACCTCCTGGGTTCAGACGATTCTCCTGCCTCAGCCTCCCAAGTTGCTGGGATTACAGGCATGCGCCACCACCCCTGGCTATTTTTTGTGTTTTTAGTAGAGATGGGGTTTCACCATATTGGCCAGGGTGGTCTCGAACTCCCGACCTCAGGTGATCCGCCCGCCTCGGCCTCCCAAAGTGCTGGGATTATAGGTGTGAGCATCCTGAGTAGCTGGGACTACAGACGTGCGCTACCACGGCCGGCTAATTCTTGTATTTTTAGTAGAGATAGCGTTTTACCATGTTGGCCAGGCTGGTCTCAAACTCCTGACATGATCTGTCCGCCTCATTCTCCCAAAGTCCTGGGATAACAGGTGTTAGCTACTGGGCCTGGCCTCCAGTTATTACTTTTTTTGAGATGGAATCTTGCTCTTTCACCCAGGCTGGAGTGCAGTGGCTTGATCTGGGCTCACTGCAACCTCTGCATCCTGGGTTCAAGTGATTTTCCGGCCTTAGCCTCCCAAGTAGCTGGGATTACAGGTGTGGGCCACCATGCCCTGCTAATTTTTTTTGTATTTTAGTAGAGATGGGGTTTCACCATGTTGGTCAGGCTGATCTCCAACTCCTGATCTCGTGATCCGCTCACCTCGGCCTCCCAAAGTGCTGGGATTACAGGTGTGAGCCACCGTGCCTGGCATCCCAGTTACTTCTTTTTGGCAATGCAACAATGGCCTAACACATTGATGTTGTTTATCTTGTCAAAAAATCAACGTTTGTTTCAGTGATGTTTTATTATTCTTTTTTTTGTTGTTTGGGATGGAGTCTCACTCTGTTGCCCAGGCTGGAGTGCAGTGGCGCCATCTCGGCTCACTGCAACTTCCGCCTCCCGGGTTCAAGCACTTCTCTGCCTCAGCCTCCTGAATAGCTGAAATTACAGGTGCCCACCACCATGCCCAACTAATTTTTGTATTTTTAGTAGAGACTGGGTTTCACTATGTTGGCCAGGCTGGTCTTGAACTCCTGACCTTGTGATCCACCCGCCTCGGCCTCCCAAAGTGCTGGGATTACAGGTGTGAGTCACCGTGCCCGGCATTATTATTCTTTTTTTAGTGTCAATGTCATTTGTAGTTCTGCTCTGATTTTTTTAATTTCTTCTAATAATTTTTGGTTTGCTTTATTCTTTGCCTAGTTCCTTGAGGTACATCATTAGGTTGTTTATTTGATGTATTTCTACTTTTTATGTAGGTGTTTATTGTTGTAAATGTCCTTCTTAGTACTGTTTTCTTTGTTTTCCGTAGGTTCTGATATGTTTTGTTTCCATTTTCTTTTGTTTCAAGAAATCAAAAAAAATTTTTTTTATTGACCATTTGGTCATTTGGAAGCCTGTTGTTTTATTTTCATGTATTTGTACAATTTCCAAGGTTCCTCGTTATTGATTTTTAAATTTTTTTTGAGACAGGGTTTTACTCTGTCACCCAGGCTGGAGTGCAGTGGCACATTCTTAACTCACTGCAACCTTCGCCTCCCAGACTCAAGTGATCCTCCCACCTCAGCCCCTTAAGTAGCTGGTACTACAGGTGTGTGCCACCATGCCTGGCTAATTCTTGTATTTTTTGTAGAGACAGGTGTTCACAGTGTTGCCCAGGCTAGTCTTGAACTCCTGAGCTCAAGCAGTCTGCTCACCTCTACCTCGAAAAGTGCTGGGATTATAGGCGTGAACCACTGCGCCTGGCCTGATTTTGGTTTTATTTTGTTGTGGTTAAAAAAGATACTTGAGGGCTGGGCGAGGTGGCTCATGCCTGTAATTCCAGCACTCTGGGAGGCCGAGCTGGGTGGATCACAAGGTCAGGAGTTTGAGACCAGCCTGGCCAACATGATGAAACCCTGTCTGTACTAAAAATACAAAAATTAGTTGGGCGTGGTGGCTCATGCCTGTAATTCCAGCTACTTGGGAGGCTGAGGCAAGAGAATCACTTGAACCTGGTACGGGGAGTGAGCCAAGATCACGCCCTGGGACTCTAGAGTGAGACTCTGTCTCAAAAAAAAAAAAAAAAAAATCCATTTTAAACCAGTACAGTTGGAAACTTGTGCGTTAATCATAAGGGGGAAAATTTTGGAGTATGAATGGCTTAATATAAATTTATTTAGTCATTCACCTATTACTTACTTACTGAGCATCTACTGTGGATTACACAGTGTTTTAGGCACTGAGATATAGCAATTAGCAAGTCAGATGAGACCTTTGTTCTCATTGAGCTCACATTGTTGTGGGAGTATTTGAAGGGATGGATAACAGACAACTAAATAACCAAATAAAATAACTTAGCAGGCATGTAATGAAGATAAACAAAGGTACTTAAGGTAATGGGAAGTGGTGGTGTGCCTGCAAGTTTAAAAGGAGTGTGCCCTTAGACTTCTTTGAGGAGGAGACATTTGAGGAAACTCCAAAGATGAGAAACAGGCCATGTAACAATCTATGGGAAGGGTAAGTCAGCCGACAGAACTACAAGTGCAAAGACCTTGTTGCGAACCAAACTTAACCTGTTCAGTTAGAAAGAAGGCCTTGGAGTGGAGATTTGAGCTACGCAGTGGCTCAAATGTAGAAACTCAGATCTTTATGGAAGTTTGCTAGTTCATATACCTCTGTTTAAAGGTAATCTGAATGTGAGAATATATTCTTTTCAATTTTTAACCTAGATGAAAACAAAAAGAAAAATCTCATGTTTTTCCTTCAGTAGATATTGAGTGCCTGTTGTAGGTGAAGCATTTTTTAGATGCTAGAAATATGTTAGATGCTAGAACAAAACAGAAATTTGTGCTTTCCTGGAGCTTACATACCAGAGATACTTCATTAGAGGGCAGTGACACTTTTAATCTTATCAAATATTTGAAAGATTAATTGATACAATTAAGAATGCTGAATTCTCAACTCTGGGGGCAGGTGGAGGGGTGGTGGATGGTGAGGGCTATGCTTACAGGTGTTTGCTAGAGACCTTAGTGAGAGTGTATAATAGTCCTCAGGTGTGGTGGATAGGAAACCACTTGGGAATCAGTATGATATGCCCTAGACTCTAGCCCGTCCAACCTGCGTTATATTGTTGTTGTTTTAGACTTTTAGCATCTTGAAGCCATGGTTTTTAGTTTCTGTCTCTAGTGATAAGTAGAAAAGAGGGATGAGGAAATGGCTTCACTGGCCCAACCAGAAGCAAATTAAGAACCCATGACTGTATTCTCTCCCTTGGATACCCCTGGCTAGAGTATGGTGTTTTTAGAATGCAAGAATGCTACATTTAATGTTTTGGCAGTGTGGCAAACTTGGATTAGCCGTGAGAAATAACTTTTATTTCGGAAATTATATTGAAACAGTTTGGGTGTAATATTAACTTCCTTACATGACTGGCATTATTTGCTACTGTGGCAATCAGGGATTGGATTCAAATATAGTTAATTGAGGCACTGGCTATCTCAGTGGTTTTTGTCCATTATTGTTTTGTAGTTTTTCTTCTGTATTTCCTTGTTCACCTCTTTTTAAAATTTTTAAATTAAATTTTTATTATATATCTGTATTTTGAGACAGGGTCTCACTGTTGTTCAGGCTGGAGCACAGTGATGCAGTCGTGGCTCATTGTAGCCTTGACCTCCTGGGCTCAAGTGATCCTGCCACCTGAGCCTCCTGAGTAGCTGGTACCACAAGCACATGCCACCACACCTGGCTAATTTTTATTTTTGTAGAAACAGGATCTCGCGATGTTTCCCAGGCTAGTCTCAAACTCTTGGGCACAGGCAGTCCACCTGCCTTGGTCCCTGAAAGTCCACCTGCCTTGGTCGCTGAAAGTGCTGGCATTACAGGTGTGAGCCATTGCACTCAGTCTCACCTGTCTCTTTATGAGTGCTAATGGTCTAATGGCTGTCTAACATATGATTGCTGTGACCCTTTATTTTTGACTTTGCGTAAGACAGTTTTTTTAACTTTCTTAAGATCAAATATTTGCATTAAACATTTAATGTTTGAACTGCAAATTTAAAAAAATTAAAAAATACCCAATTGTTGTTAATAGGAGAGGAAAAGTATCCTGAGAAATGAATACTGTTTCCAAAGTGTGCTCTTCATTGCAGCAGAGGCAAAGAGTTTCTGTTTCTGTATTTTCAGGGATACGAGCAGCAGTGAAAGTGAACAGAGTTCTGACTCTTCTGATGATGAGTTAATTGGCCCTCCTTTACCCCCTAAAATGGTAGGAAAACCAGTTAATTTTATGGAGGAAGATATCCTCGGTCCTTTACCTCCACCTCTTAATGAAGAAGAAGAAGAAGCAGAGGAAGAAGAAGAGGAAGAGGAGGAAGAGGAAGTAAGTTTTTCAGTGGTAATTTAAGAATTCAGTGGAGTAATATCTTTAAAGTACTGTAGAGATCAGTTCTGCTAAACTGTTTTTCATGAGTAACAGCCAGTTTAAAAACTGAGGAAAGGCCGGGCATGGTGGCTTACACCTGTAATTCCAGTTACTTGGAAGGCTGAGGCAGGAGAATCGCTTGAACCTGGGAGGCAGAGGTTGCAACGAGCCGAGATTGTGCCACTGCACTCCAGCCTGTAGACAGCCAGACTCCGTCTCCAAAAAACAAACAAACAAAAACACCAAAAAAACAAACGAACAACCAAACCGAGGCAAAAGGCCGGGTACAGTGGCTCACACCTGTAATCCCGGCACTTTGGGAGGCCAAGGTGGACGGATCGCTTGAGCTCAGGAATTGAAAACCAGCTTGGGCAACATGGCGAAACTCTGTTTCTACAAAAATGCAAAAATTAGATGGGTGTTATGGTGCGCACCTGTGGTCCCAGCTACCCAAGGAGGCTGAGGTGGGAGGATAATTTGGGCCCGGGAGGCAGAGGTTACAGTGAGGTCGACGGATGGCACTCCAGCCTGGGTGACAGAGTGAGACCCTGTCTCAAACCGCTCCCCCAACCCCCGCAAAAAACCTGAGGAAAATGACTGTGGAGTTTATTACTGACAGCCTGTATTGAAAGAACTTCAGGAGGAAGAAAACAACTAAAAAATAATAAATGGAGAGCAAAAAGCAATGTGTTAAAAAGAAATCAATGGATAAAACATTTTATTAAATCTACGTATGCGGCTGGGTGTGGTGGCTCATGCCTGTAATCCCAGCACTTTGGGAGGCCGAGGCAGGTGGATCGCTTGAACCTGGGAGGCGGAGGTTGCAGTGAGCTGAGATCGCGCCATTGCACGCCAGCCTAGGCAACAAGAGTGAAACTCCGTTTCAAAAAAAAAAAAAAATCTATGTATGCATTGTCTGCAAATAATAATGATGATGGGTAAATTTGGGAGGATTTAAAAGCAAACTGGATCTAAAATTATTGTCAACAATGAAGTAGAAGATGGGAGAGTGAAATCAGAGTTCATTGATTTGTAGACATGATCTGGGAGGAGGCCAGAGATACTGGTTAACCTTAGATTAGTTTAAGCCAAGTATATAAGTTTACAATTTTAAGAGTAATTGCCCGGCAGGGCATAGTGGCTCACATCTGTAATCCCAGCACTTTGGGAGGCCAAGGTGGGCGGATCACGAGGTCAAGAGATTGAGACCATCCTGGCCAACATGGTGAAACCCCGTCTCTACTAAAAATACAAAAATTAGCCAGGCGTGGTCGTGGTGCGCGCCTGTAGTCGCAGCTACTCGGGAGGCTGAAGCAGGAGAATCACTTGAACCCGGGAGACAGAGGTTGCAGTGAGCTGAGATTGTGCCACTGCTCTCCAGCCTGGGTGACAGTGAGATTCGGTCTCAAAAAAAAAAAAAAAAAAGGTACAATCTCCAAAATACTAAAAGGAAAGAATGCTAAAGGAAATGGTCCACTTTTGTATTTGACACTTGGGGTAGATTATTTATTTATTTATTTATTTTTGAGACGGAGTCTCACTCTGTCGCCCAGGCTGGAATGCGGTAGCACCATCTCCGCTCACTGCAAGCTCCGCCTCCTGGGTTCACGCCATTCTCCTGCCTCAGCCTCCCGAGTAGCTGAGACTACAGGCACCCGCCACCACACCCAGCTAATTTTTTGTATTTTTAGTAGAGATGAGGTTTCACCGTGTTAGCCAGGATGGTGTTGATCTCCTGACTCGTGATCTGCCTGCCTCGGCCTCCCAAAGTGCTGGGACAGGCGTGAGCCACCGTACCCGGCTGCACTTGGGGTAGATAATTTTTTAACACCTCCCTTCTTTATGTGATGAATTATTTTTAGTAATAATTACGAAATGAAATGAAAAGTAATCAGAAAAGCAACAGCTTTTGTAAATCTGTCAATGACTGTCAAAATCGGTATTCTTTGCGTATTCCTTCTCAGTACATAGTACAGCAAATTTGTCAATTTGTGTCTGTCTGTAGTTGATCAAATAAACCTTCTAATTTCAATTTTGTACATTTTTCTTTCACATGAAACAACAGATCTATAGTATATATACACACACATGCACATGCATTCATGTGTGTGCATATGTAAAATTAAGAAAACAAACAAGAATAAAATAAGAATAAATTTGACAGTTTCATTAAAATTTTTGTTTTACAATAAGTTCCAGAAATTGCAATGTTGATTGTATATTTTTTCTTTTATCAATTCTAGTGGCTTTTAAATATCTCTGTAGGTTGAAATATTTTGGCTGGGCACTGTGGCTCACGCCTGTAATCCCAGTACTTTGGGAGGCTGAGGAGTGCTGAACACTTGAGGTCAGGAGTTCGAGACTAGCCTGGCCAACATGGTGAAACCTTGACTCCACTAAGAAAATACAAAAATAGGCTGGGCGTAGTGGCTCACGCCTGTAATCCCAGCACTTTGGGAGGCCGAGATGGGCGGATCACGAGGTCAGGAGGTCGAGACCATCCTGGCTAACACCGTGAAAACCCATCTTTACTAAAAATACAAAAAATTAGCCAGGCATGGTGGCGGGTGCCTGTAGTCCCAGCTACTCGGGGGGCTGAGGCAGGAGAATGGTGTGAACCTGGGAGGCGGAGCTTGCAGTGAGCTGAGATGGCGCCACTGCACTCCTGTCTGGGTGACAGAGCGAGACTCCGTCTCACAAAAACAAACAAACAAACAAAAATAACAAAAATTAGCCAGGCATGGTGACAAGAGGCGGAGGCAGGGGAATTGCTTGAACCGGCAAGGCCGACTGCAGTGAGCCGAGATTGCACCACTGCACTCTAGCCTGGCAACAGAGCAAGACCCTGTCTCAAAAAAAAAAAATTCTTTTTCGTGAAAGTGTTTTTACAGAAAATTCATTTTATATTTGGTAAAAACTTCTAAATTTTTTTTTCTCTAAAAATCAGAGAAAATGGCTAAATGATGTCAAACATTGCCATTAAATGGTCCATTGCTTTAGAATGCTTTTGGTGAAAACAATTGAGGTATTCAAACATTTACCCTTTTAAATTCTTTTGCCAACCATGTCTTTTGTTTTTTCTTTTGGCATTCATAGAAAACAGAATTGGATTTGCTTAGCATTTTGTTTCTTTGTCTTTATAATCTTGGTTTATTTTGAATCTAGTATTTAAATGCAGAAACGTAGTACAACAGGGATTGGAGATATGAAATTACCCTTGAAATGAGCTTGAATGATTCTGAACCATGAAAAACAGTATGTAGAGACCTGAGTAGGTGAGTGTGTTTGTGCAGCGTGTGGTGTAGATAACTGGGAGTTCTTCAAATTAACTTCGTGTAGAATACAGTGGTTATTTATTTTTATTATTTATTTATTTATTTTTGAGATGGAGTCTCACTCTGTTGCCCAGGCTGGAGTGCAGTGACGTGATCTCAGCTCACTGCAACCTCTGTCTCCCTGGTTCAAGTGATTCTCCTGCCTCAGCTTCCTGAGTAGCTGGGATTACAGGCATCTGCCACCACGCCTGGCTAATTTTTTGTATTTTTAGTAGTGATGGGGTTTCGCCATGTTGACCCAGCTGGTCTTGCATTCCTAACCTCAGGTGATCCACCTGCCTTAGCCTCCTAAAGTGCTGGGATTACAGAAACCTGGCCAGAATACAGTGTTTATTAAAAGATAAGTAATACATATATGTTGATTGAAGTTCACATATATGTTATTAAAACTCAATAGGAACCATAGCAAAAAGAACATTAAGTAGTGTCTAAACTAACATTGTTTATAATTGCCATCACAAGGTGATAATAAAAAGCAGGCTTATCTTTGCTTGATTTTATCATTGTTTTTAAATTCTCTACAGAAAAATGTACTCTTATTGTCTACATTACTTCCACTGATCTGATAGAATTAGTGTCTTTATAAAAAGAGTCACCAGAAAGCGTGCACTAACTCCTCCTCTCCCACGGGAAAGGAAGAATGGCTTTTTGAGGACATAGCAGAAAGTGGTCGTCTACAAGCCAGGAAGAGAGGTCTCACCAGAAACCACATTTGTCCATACTTTGATTGCTGACCTCTAGCCTCCAGACCTGTCAGCAATACATTTCTATTGTTTTAAGTCACCCAGTCTGTGGTATTTTGTTTATGGTTGTGTGAGCTAATACAGGTTTGCAAGGCTGACTAATGGCTGATAAACAGAAGGGAAGAAAGAAGCATATTGCAAGCCAGAAAAAAATTGCTATAGCAAAGGCCCAAATGTATATAAGTACAGCTATGGTCATGAAATTGTACCTGATTAGTGCATGGCTAAGTTTTCTTACTAGGAGAAAGTAGAAAGATGAGGAGAATGAGATCAAATCCAGAAAGTATGAATAAATACTTTCTGGCTTTGTAGAGGATTACAGTTTTTGTGTTTTTTTGAGACAGGGTCTCTCTGTCACCCAGGCTGGAGTATAGCGGTGCAATCAAAGCTCACTATATCCTTGACCTCCTGGGCTTAAGTGATCCTCCCACCTCAGCCTCCCTAGTAGCTGGGATTACAGGCATGTGCCTCTACACCTAGCTATTTTTTTTTTTTTAGTAGAGATGAGGTCTTACTACGTTGCCCAGGCTCCTCTCAAACTCGTGGGCTCAAGTGATCCTCCTGTCTTGGCCTCCCAAAGTGCTGGGATTACAGGCTTGAGTCACTGCCCGGCCAAAGATTAATTTTTTTTTTTTTTTTTGAGATGGAGTCTTGCTCTATTGCCCAGGCTGGAGTGCAGTGGTGCAATCTCAGCTCACTGCAACCTCCGCCTCCTGGGTTCAAGCGATTCTCCTGCCTCAGCCTCCTGAGTAGCTGGAATTACAGGCATGTGCCACTGCACCCAGCTAATTTTTTGTATTTTTAGTAGAGACGGAGTTTCACCATGTTGGCCAGGCTGGTCTTGAACTCCTGACCTCAGGTAATCCACCTGCCTTGGCCTCCCAAAGTGCTAGGATTACAGGAGTGAGCCACCTCACCCGGGCCAAATTTTTTATTTTTAAAATTTTTGTAGAGTTGGGGTCTTACCATCTTGCCCATGCTGGTCTCACCTGGGCTCAAGCCATCCTGCCGCCTTGGCTTTCCAAAGTGTTGGTATTACAGATGTGAGTCATTGTGCCTGGCCAAGATTATATTTTTAAAGATTTTTTTTAATCGACAGATTATTTTTAATTGACGTAATTGTACATATTTCTGGGGTAGAGTGTGATCCTCCACACCTGTATACAGAGTGTAATGATCAAATCAGGGTGATCAGCATATCCATTGCCTAAAACATTGATCATCTCTTTGTGTTGGTGATATTCAAAATTCTCACTTTTAGCTCTTTGAAAATATAGAGTAAATAATTGTTAACTATAGTTACTTTACAATGCTGTAGAACACTAGAACTTATTCTTTCTGTCTAGCTGTAATTTTGTATCTGTTAACCAAACTCTCTTTATACCCCTCTTTTTCCTACCCTTTTCACCCTTTCGTTTCTGTTTCTACTATTCTCTCTACTTTTATGAGATCAGTTTATTTAGCTTCATCTGAATGAGAACATGTGGTATTTATCTTTCTGTGCCTGGCTTATTTCACTTAACACAATGTCCTGTAAACTTATGTTTGTTACTGCATGTGACATGATTTTATACTTTCTAAATTTAGCCAGATAGTATTTGTGTGTGTGTGTGTGTATGTGTATTAAATTTTTAAATCCATTCATTTATTGACAGACACATAGGTTGATTCCATATCTTGGTCATTGTGAATAGTGCTGCAGTGAAAAGGGGAGTGCAGGTATCAAAATGTGAATTTCCTTTCCTTTGGATATATACTCATTAGTAGGATTGCTGGATTATGGCAGTTTTAGTTTCTAAAAAATTGATAATATATATATTTTTGGGGTATATATGACAATTTGATAAATTCATAAAATGTGTACAGATTAAAACAGGGTAATTGGGATATCCAGGATATCCATCACCTTAAATATTTGTCTCTTCCTTATGCTAGGAACATTCAAATTATTCTCTTCTTGCTGTTTTAAAATATACAGTAAGATTATTGTTAACTATGGTCACCCTACTGATGTTTTGAATACTAGGTCTTATCTCTCTATCTGACCATATATTGGTACCTGTTAATCAGCCTCTCTTCATCTTTCCCAGTCCCCGAACCTTCCCAGCCTCTAGTCACTAATCTCTCTTGATGAGATCCACTTTTGTAGCTTCTACAGGTAAGAGCATGTAAAATCCATCCTTCCTTCCTTCCTTCCTTCCTTCCTTCCCTCCCTCCCTCCATTTTTTTTTTTTTTTTTTTTGGAGTCAGAGTCTTGCTCTGCCACCCAGCCTGGGGTGCACTGGCACGATCTTGACTCACTCCAACGTCTGCCTCCTGGCCTCAAGCCATTCTCGTGCCTCAGCCTCCTGAGTAGCTGGGATTACAGGTGTGCACCACCACGCCTGGCTAATTTTTTGTATTTTTAGTAGAGATGGGGTTTCGCTATGTTGGCCAGGCTGGTCTTGAACTCCTGGCCTCAAGTGATCTGCCTGCTTCTGCCTCCCAAAGTGCTGGGATTACAGGCATGAGCCACTGTGCCCGGTCCCCAGTCAATCTTTCTAACCACTCATGAATTATGTTCATATTTAAACTCCAACAATATTATAAATTCAACACATCTAAGATAAAACTTAGGCTTTTACTTTGTCACACTTGAACTTCTGCTGTAGCCACTTAGCTGGTCTCTTTGCCTCAAGGATCTTCTGTTTTAATCCCCTTTCCCCACTGCAGCAAGATTAAACTATCTGTAACACAAGTCACATTGCAACTAATAGTACTAATTCCCTAAATGAGGGAAAACACCACCACAGCAGGGCAGGACTCCACCTGGCGATTTCTGAATCCGATTTGAGTTTTTTGTTGTTCGTAATCACTATGGCATTTTTGATAGTCTATTTAATAGGAAAGCAACCAATTTCACATAGTGGAGTGGCTAGATATTTTAGCAAATATTGTTGAAATTAATGGGGTAATATTTTTAAAAAGAACCTTTCTTTAACCTAGTGTTAACTTTTTAAAAAAAATTAATTCTTTTTTTTTAAAAGATGGGGTCTTGTTGTTTCAAACAGGCTGGAGTGCAGTGAATTTTTTTGACTCTCATTCAAGTGGTGTAATCATAGCTCACCGCAGCTTCAACCTCTCGGGCTCAAGTGATCCTCTTGCGTCAGCCTCCTGAGTAGCTAGGACTACAGGTGCATACAACCACATCTGGCTACTTTTTATATTTTTTGTAGAGTGGGGTCTTGCTCTCTTGTCCTTGTGGCCTTGAACTCTTGGCTTCAAGTGATCCTTCCACTTCAGCCTACCAAAGTGTTGGGATTACAGATGTGAACCTCTGCACCCAGCTAACCTAGTGTTTCTTAATCTGAATGTAAGAATCAGCTTTGGTGCAATTAAAAAGTATGCATGCTTAGGTCCTGTACTCTGGAGATTGATTCAGTGTAACTGTAGTGGAACTTGGCTTAACTTCTGCAGTTTGTATTATTTATAACAAAAGGCTCCACAGGTAATTCTAATGGATTTCTTCCCAGTCTAGTTGTGCTGTTTACTTAATCACAGTTGGGGTCATGGGGTAACTTAGGGTACCTCTGCAGATTATGATCTGTATCGTGTCTCATGGATACCTAGGGATATGGGATATTGCTTATAAAATATTTCTTCTTAAAAAAAGGGAATGAAATTATTGCTTTATTTATGATAGTGAAGCCACTTTAAAGGTTTCACATACCCTTTCATATAGCTCAGAGTTAATATATTTTGATCAGTATTTTATGAAAAAAATTTTTTCTATAATATGTGCATGTTAATGTCTCTGAAGCATTAGTGTTTAATTTCTTTTGAAGATGGCATGGCAGAGGCCATAAGCTCCTGGTTTTTTGAATGTCGTTCATTTTTATATCCTTGTAGTGCCTGAATTAACTATACCTATTAAATCATAATCATAGTCTCAGAAGGGCCATGAACATGTAGATATTCTGGAAACTGAGCCTGTAGCTCTGACAGTTTTTTTTTTTTAAATCAAATTTAATTAATTTATTTTTCAATCCTGTTCCTTCTGTAAGTTATTGTTTTTATTATTGAAACTCTATTATTTAGTATCAGGAGCCTTGAAAATGTTCATTTCCTTTAAACTCAGTAGCCTTTTAAGGATTCTATCCAGAGGAAGTAATGAAAGATTTGGACAAAGCTTTATGCACAAAAATAATTATCACATTAGTACTTACAATTGTGGTTTTCTGAATGTGTTGGGATTACTGCTGGGGGTGTGGTATGGTGGGATGGGGTCCCTCCTATCAGTTTTTGGCCAGGTCAGCTCTATTTTTATGTTAGGCTTCCTCAGAGCTTTCTCTTGATGAAAGAGTTCCAAGTCTGAAAATGTTTGAAAATACCAACGTATGTAAAATATTAGAATAATTAGAAAGAATATAAATACCTAGTAATAGGGAGAAGGACAAGTAAATTGTGTTGTGGTCATGTAGAATGTTATGAAGTCACTAAACATGTTTAATAAGGGTTTTTAGTAGCGCTAGGAAAGGATGTAAAACTGAATAGACAGTATGATTTCAGTAATTTAAGCAATAGACATGTGTGGAACAAAGTACTTCCATTGCTTGCTTCTAGATTGTGGGAATGAGGATAATATTTTTTTTTTGCCTTATACTTTTTTTTTTTTTTTTTGAGACAGACCCTCACTCTTGTTGCCCAGGCTGGAGTGCAATGGCGCAATTTCGGCTCACTGCAACCTCCGCCTCCCAGGTTCAAGCGATTCTCCTGCCTCAGCCTCCCGAGTAGCTGGGATTACAGGTGTGAGCCGCTGTGCCCGGCCGTGACTCATACTTTTTTATATGTTTCCAGTTTCCACATTGACCATAGCTGTGCCCATAATCAGAAACAATTAATGGTGCTGTAAACAGTTAATTGTCCCTCATTATAAAGCAATTATGACCTCAATTCAAAAATCTAGAACAGATTTAAAAAACCCAAAGGAAACAATATTGAACATGAATATAGAATAAGTCTTAAGTACTAATAAATAAGCTTATTTTTATTTTACGTCGTCTCAAAAAGGATTTAATGGACTGGCCGCAGTGGCTCACGCCTGTAATCTCAGCACTTTAGGAGCTTCAGGCAAGAGGATCACTTGAGCCCAGGAGTTCGAGACCATCCTTGCCAATGTAGTGAGACCTCCATCTCCACAAAAAATAAAAAAGCCAAGTGTGGTGGTGTGCACCTGTAATTCCAGCTACTCAGGAGAATGAGGTGGGAGGATCACTTGAGCCTGGGAAGTCAAAGCTGCAGTGAGCCATGGTTGCACCATGTACTCCAGCCTGAGTGACAGAGTGAGACTGTCTCAAAAACAAAAAAGGATTTAATGAAGTGAAATGCATAGATTAGGAAGAAGGAAGGGAAACAGGAAAACAAATGAAGTTAATTAATATAAAACATGAGAAACAGAGTCTTAAATACCTGGCTATGGGTAGGCCAAAAAACCTAGTTGCCATCATTTCTCTCTTTCCCTCATACCTCACATCCAATCTCTAATCCATTAAGTCTTACTAGCTCTGTCTTGAAGGCATATTACCAGATCTCTCCACTTCTCTGTCTCCATTACTACCACTTTAGTCTAATCCTATATCACTTCAGTGTTAGTAGCCACTAAAGTCTCCCAGTTTCCATTCCATTCTTGACTGGACTACTATAGTAGAAAAAGGAGCAAAATATAGATACAGGGATGCAATATAGAATCGTGATTAAGACAGTGAGTTCTGGAGCCAGATGGGGCTCCTTCACTTTAAAGCTGTGTGATTTTGGGCACATTATTTAACCTCTCTGTCTTTCCTCCTCTATAAAATGGGACTGATGAAATTCTCCACTCAGATTGTGTGGATGGACTAAATGAGTGAATGAATGTATAAAGAACCCTTAGAATAGTATCTGGTATTTAAAGTGTTCAGTGTTAACTATTATCATTAAGGTCATTTATTTCAATAGGATAGCGAAAGAGGAATTGAAAAACAAATTTAACATGATTTCTAATAAAAAACTTAAACTAAAAGGAAACTTTCATATCATGTGAAGGAATTCACTCATGGATCATACCAACAGTCAGTGTTGTACATAATTAAGGACCAACAGAGGTAACAATCACATTATTATTTAATATTATCCTAGACATTTTTGCCAATTAAACTAAAATGATCAAGACTGCATTATAAGGAAGAGGTGGGAATATTGGTGTAGTTTATATGACTCTACCTGAAACAAAAGGAACTAACCAAAACTGTTAGATTCATTTAATAATGTTCAGTTTAAAGTGTTAAATGTGAAAGATAACTTTTTCACAACAGGAATAACAACAAATAATTAGGTGTAGTCCAGGAGTTTGAGATTGCAGTGAGCCAGCCATGGTCTTGCCACTGTACTTCAGCCTAGGGACAGAGTGAGACTGTCTCAAAAGTAATAAAGTTAGGGAGAGATGGGCCTGAATATAAAGAATAGTATAAAGCTTTTCAAGACATAACATTTAAGTAAGTCAGGCCGGTGTAGTGCTTACACCTGTAATCCCAGCACCTGGGGAGGTCAAGGGGGGCTGATTACCTGAGCTCAGGAGTTCAGGAACAGCCTGATCAACATGGCGAAACCCCATCTCTACCAAAAATACAAAAAATAATTAGCCGGGTGTAGTGGTGAGCACCTGTGGTCCCAGTTACTCAGGAGGCTAAGGCAGGAGGATCACGTGAGCCTGGGAGGCGGAGGTTGCAATGAGCTAAAATCGTACCACTGTACTCCAGGCTGGGTGACAGTGAGATTCCATCTTAAAAAAAATTGAAATAAGTCAGAACCACTAAATAATTGGTAAATATTTCTCAAATTTTTCCCACAGAGGTTAAATAATTAGTCCAATTTATTTGTCTACTTAAATCTAGCTATTAAGTGACAGAGCTGTTATGCACACGTAGGCTATCTGTGCTTTTTTTTTCCCCCTTTTACGCTTTTTGTCTGTTTTTGTGGAAATGGGGTCTCGCCATGTTGCCTAGGCTGGTTTCAAACTTTTGGCCTTACGAGATCCTCCTGCCTTGGCCTCCCCAAGTGCTAAGATTAAAGGTGCGAGCCACAGGCAGGTGAGCCACCGTGCCCAGCCTAACCATGCTTTTACAGTATGATGCTGCCTCCCATTCTTAGAAGCCTGTGGAATTGAGCGTGGAGCCTGTTTTAAGTGTATATTAGTGTATTATTAATTTGGCTGCCAGTGACAGAAAATGCAAAACAACAGTGGCTGAAACAAGATAGAAGTCTTTTCTCTCCCTCACATTAATGAATCAGGAGTTAAATGGAATAGAACTAGTTTGCAGGTCCAGGATATCTCAGATCTTGTCTGCTTCTGTCTTTTTTTCTACCATCTTTAATATACAGGCTTCAAGTTAGATGCTGTAGCTGTAGCCATTAATTTTGCATTTTTGTCAGCAAGAAGGTAGAGGGACAAGGCCAAGCACAGTGGCTCACACCTGTAATCCCAGCACTTTGGAAGGCTGAGGTGGGTGGATCACTTGAGGTCAGGGGTTCTAGACCAGCCTGGCCAACATAGTGAAACCCCATCTCTAGTAAAAATATAAAAAAATTAGCCAGGTGTCGTGGCACACGCCTGTAATCCCAGCTACTCAGGAGACTGAGGCAGGAGAATCACTTGAACCTGGGAGGTGGAGGTTCCAGTGAGCTGAGATCGCACCACTGCACTCCAGCCTGGGAGACAGAGCGAGATACTTGGCTCAAAAAATTGAAAAAAGAAGGTAGAGGGATAAGGATAAAGAAGCCTCCTCATTTTGAACTTTGTATCTTTGTTTAACTTGAGAAGTATAATAGTTTTTCTTTTTTGGAGGCCAGGAGTCTACCTAAAATTTAATGCTTCCAATACAAAGAATGGATAATAAGGGGCAACTAGCAACTAAGCAGTTAGTATCTATATTCAATATTTGTTGCTTTCAGTTATAGCAATGACAAGTTATTTATTTACTTTGGATTTTTTTGGGTCTTTTTAGCCATTGTGAATGGTTCTTTAATATTATGTGTGTGTGTGTGTGTGTATGTGTATATTATATATAATATATATAGCATGCGTGCTTATTTGATTTTATTTCATACTCGTGAACATTAGCTACCTTTCTCCGAAGGAATAAAAAGTGTAAAGTTTATTGGTACTAATGCAATCTTTAAACTCTTAAGATTTAGTCAGAGTATTAACAAGCATGAATTTCATTTTTATTATTTTTTTTAGATGGAATTTCATCTTGTTGCCCAGGCTGGAGTGCAATGGTGTGATCTTGGCTTGCTGCAACCTCTGCCTCCTGGGTTCAAGCGATTCTCCTGCCTGAGCCTCCCGAGTAGCTGGGATTACAGGCACCTGCCACCAAGCCCAGCTAATTTTTGTATTTTTAGTAGAGATGGGGTTTCACCATGTTGGTCAGGCTGGTCTCGAACTCCTGACCTCAGGTGATCCACCTGCCTCGGCCTTCCAAAGTGCTGGGATTTGCAGGCGTGAGCCACCGTGCCTGGCCGAATTTCGTTTGAATTCTTTTGTGTCTGGTTCTGCTGTGTAGTTATTCTACTGTTTCTCTTCAGAAATGAGATGTAATCGTTTTGGTTTATTTTATTAAGGGAAGATTCCAAAAAACTAGCCTCAGCTGAGATTTTAGTCAAGCTTGACTGTGTATCTGTCAGGTTTGTTTATACCGAGGATCACTGAAGCACTCATAAGGGAAATGAAGGTATAGAAACTTCCTTTTTCCTTGCTCCCACTAACAAATGTGAGAAACTGGCCTTATTTATTTATTTATTTTTTTGAGATAGAGTTTCGCTCTTGTTGCCCAGGCTGGAGTGCAGTGGTGCGATCTCGGCCCCCTGCAACCTCCGACTCCTGGGTTCAAGTGATTCTCCCGCCTCAGCTTCCCAAGTAACTGGGATTACAGGTATGCGCCAGGATGCCCGGCTAAGTTTTGTATTTTTAGTAGAGGTGGGTTTTCACCATGATGGCCAGGCTGGTCATGAACTCCTGAATATCAGGTGATCCACCCACCTCGGCCTCCCAAAGTGCTGGGATTACAGGCATGAGCCACCACGCCTGGCCAAGAAACTGGCTTTTTTTAAGAGAATGTTTTAGTTATTCACTCTTTCCCATTATTTTTCACAGCTATTATAATTCATTCCTCAGTTAGCAGTGGCTTTATCAGTAATTCAGAATATTTTTTCAAAGACAATGTCAAATCTTTCATCACAATAGGCAAATATATAGAAGACCTGATGCATAAATGTTTCAGACTTCACCAATCCCTATTTTGCCCATTCATTTTCTCTGAGAAAGGGGTCCACTAGTGTTTTTTTTTGTTTGTTTGTTTGTTTTTAAGGGATAGGGTTTTGCTGTGATGCACAGGCTGGTCTAAAACTCTTGGGCTCAAGCAGTGCTTCTGCCTAAGCCTCCTGAGTAGCTAGGACTGCAGGCGAATGTGAGTCCACCCAGCTTGGAGTTTGTTAGTTTTTTTTTTTTTTTTTTCTTTTTTAGAGACAAGGTCTTCCATGTTGCCAAGGCTGGTCTTGAACTCCTGGGCTCAAGAAATCTGCCTGCCGTGGCCTCCCAAAGTGCTGTGATTATAGTTGTCAGCCACTGTGCCTGGCCTGAGTCTGCTAGTTTTGACTTGAGTACTGATCAAATCTTTAATGCTACTTTCTCATTCCTCCAGTTTCTGCTTGTTAAAATTCTGTGTACCCTTTAGGGACCATTTGAAATATAATTTCCTCTAAGCAACCTCTCCAGATGCTAGCTGCATTTGCTACTTCCCAGGCTTGGTTTCTGGCTTCTTGTTGTTAAATCATTATTTGTGTGCTTGTCCTAACTCCCTTACCTTTCTTTTCCAATCATATATTAAGACCTCAAGTACAGGAACTTTTGTATGAAAAATATGGTAGTTTTTTAAAAGTCCTGTGTCTTCTAATGCAATACCTTATAAATGGTATGTACAGAGTACATATTTGTCAAATGGAATTGAACATTTTTGGTTTTTATAAATGAAAAGCTTGTGACATTCAAATGTGTTTTTTCTTTATGACACATAGCCCTTAGTTTCTGTATGTAAAATGGAAGTAGATATGGAAGTGTGAACAAAGGAAATGTGAGCATAGAACTGTAAATAAACATCTATTTCCATTAAGAACCATTATACATGCCTTGCCCTAACCTTACAATTTAGATACATTATAGTTTAATAACTGTAAGAGCTGCCTCAAGATAGAGATGACTTAGTTAATTAAATTTATAGATTAAAACTTTATTCTTGCTTTATTTTGATAGCTTGTGAACCTGCCTGGCAAATGAGTCAGAAAAAGTTGTAGTTTTCTTTCTTTAAAACAGTCACACACAATACTTTCTAAAAAGTGTGATTGTTTTTATTAAGGTGTAACTATTTTTTTTTAATTTTTTTAATTTTTATTTTGTGGAGATAAGATCTTGCTGTGTTGCCCAGGTTGGTCTCAAACTCCTGGCCTCAAGCAACTTTCCAGTCTCGGCCTCCCAAAGTGCTGGATAACAGGTGTGAGCCACCATACCTTGCTTTTAAGGTGTTATTTAATATAATAATGTGCACAGATCTTAAAGGTTCAGTTTGGTGAGTTTTGACAGTTGTATATATTATGTGTAACCACCATCCCAAATAAGGTACAGAACATTTCTGTCATCCCTATAGTTCCTTGTGCCCCTCCTAGTTACAATACTGTTTAAAAAGGATTTTTTTTTTTTTTTTAGCCAGCTGCAGTGGCTCACACCTGTAATTCCAGCACTTTGGGAGGCCAGGGTGGGTGGATCAGTTGAGATCATGAGTTCAAGACCAACCTGGCCAACATGGCCAAACCCTGTCTCTACTAAAAATACAAAAATTATCCGGGTGTGTTGGCACGCACCTGTAATTCCAGTTACTCAAGAGGCTGAGACATGAGAATCGCTTGAATCTGGGAGGCGGAGGTTGTAGTGAGCCGATATCATGCCACTGTACTCCTGCCTGGGCTACAGAATGAGACTCCGTCTTGATTTGAAAAAAAAAGATTTTTTGATAGCTCTGGGATTGGAAGCAAAATTACCAGAGTACTTACTAGTAGGTACATTATAAACTACACTGTCCCAACTGTGATTAATTTTTTTGTTTCTTATATGTATTTTACTTCAGTTACTAGTTAGTAGTTGGATTTAGTTTTACTGCTAAAGGCACTATATTAAAAATATTAATTATATTATAATTTCTTTTTGATAAACTTTTTTTACTTATTTTATTCCATTTTGTTTATCTATAATGGTAATAAAATTGTTCTTTCCAGTAGAACTTGAAGGATTATGATTATTTTTCTTAGAACTAAGTAAAAAAAAATTCAAGTGGGAAGGATCAGAGAAAAGAGGTGAAAAATCATCTTTTGGTCGGATGCTGTGGCTCATGTCTGTAATCCCAGCACTTTGGGAGGCCGAGGTGGGCGGATCATCTGAGGTCAGGAGGTCCAGACCAGCTTGGCCAACATGGTGAAACTCTGTCTCTACTAATAATACAAAAATTATCTGGGCGTGGTGGAGCACGCCTGTAATCCCAGCTACTCGGGAAGCTGAGGCAGGAGAATTGCTTGAACCTGGGAGGTGGAGGTTGCAGTGAGCCGAGATCTCGCCGTTGCACTCCAGCCTGGGCGACAAGAATGAGACTCCATCTCAAAACAAAACAAAACAAAAAAAACATCTTTTAACCATTTGTATTACTTGTTCATGATTCTAATTTTTTTTTATTTAGGAATGTAGGAGGTTCTAACTCATAATTAAATGGAAACTTTAGGATTACTGAGGATTTTCATTAGCTTTGCTATCCTGTTTCCCATTACTACAGAAAATAGAAAGTTGGATTTTTATGACTGTAACTAAGGGCTGGATGTAACAGCAACTTTCTAGTTGTGAGCACCTGTTTTCCATGAACTCTGTCTGACTCCCTGGCTGGCACGTTCTGTGGTGGAGAGTCCAAGTTTGGGCCACCACTGTGTTGCTTTGTCTTCTGGTCTGAGGCATCTCATCCCCTTGGCCTTGGTCATTGCCGGCCACCTGTATCAGTCAGTCTCTTTCCCTGATATATGGGGAGAGGCTGAAGAATTCAAAGCAGGAGAAAACTATCTTTTAGTTCTCAGGAGTTGATGTAAGAATAAGATGATTCATGTAGACACACAACATAGGACTCATACTAGGCACTCAGAATTGCTGAGTTTTATCATTGTTTTCATCATCAATACTGATATTTGATCAATGACCAATTTCAATTTAATTGAAGTTGACTTCAATTAAAGAAGAAAAGTTTTAAAAAATTGGTATGAGAAAACTTAACTATTTTAACTTCAAAGTAGAATTAATGTCCTTTAAAACAGAGTAATTTAATTACACCTGCAAGGTTCTGTCAGCAGAGGATGCTAGAAGCTGTATTCCAAAACCCAGTGACTGTGTTCCTTAGGGTTTCCAAACTGCTAATGTGCGAAGGTCTTCATTCTTTAAAATGGGCACTAGGGGGCAATAGAAGCTCTTTGGCAAGCATCCAGTTTTTCCCTTTGCCTGTCTACAGTGGAAGGAAAAAAAAAGAATCTTTTATAAATAATGTCTTTACAGACTGGAACAATTGAGTTTGAGATTGAGATTAGTGTTGGACTAATTGCTTTTTTTTCTCTGAAGAATGCAGAAAAATTCTCTCAAATATATTTAAAATTTTATCTTGAGCTTTTTAGATAAGTAACAGAGATTCCTGACTGGGTGCGGTGGCTCACACCTGTAATCCCAGCACTTTGGGAGGCTGAGGTGGGCAGATCATGAGGTCAGGAGATCGAGACCATCCTGGCGAACATGGTGAATCCTCGTCTCTACTAAAAATACAAAAATTAGCTGGGCATGGTGGCGTGTGCCTGTGATCCCAGCTACTTGAGAGGCTGAGGCAGGAGAATCGTTTGAACCAGGGAGGCGGAGGTTGCAGTGAGCTGAGATCGCACCACTGCACTCCAGCCTGGCGACAGAGCGAGACTCTGTCTCAAAAAAAAAAAAAAAAAAATTCCTATGTGGGAATTTTAAGGATAGCTTCCTCATAATTTAATATTGAAGTTTATAAAGTCGAATAAGGTTTATTTCTGTGATCATTAGTCTAATCCAAACTTTTGAAAATATATATCAGATCTTGCCGGGCGCAGTGGCTCACGTCTGTAATTATAGCACTTTGGGAGGCCAAGGCGGATGGATCACCTGAGGTCGGGAGTTCGAGACCAGCCTGACCAACATGGAGAAACCCTGTCTCTACTAAAAATACAAAATTAGCCAGGCATGATAGTGCATGCTTGTAATCCCAGCTATTTGGGAGGCTGAGGCAGGAGAATCGCTTGAACTCAGGAGGCGGAGGTTGCGGTGAGCCTTGATTGTGCATTGCACTCCAGCCTGGGCAACAGGAGCGAAACTCTGTCTCAAAAAAAAAAAAAAAAAAGAAAATATATATCAGATCTTGTCACTTCTCTGCTCCAAACCTCTGGTTTCTTCCTATCACTTCAGGTTCTTTGCCTTGGCCTCTGCAAATCACACTGACTTTATCCCCTTCTACCCCCTGGCTTGCTCACTCCTCTCTAGACACATTGATCTTTCTGGTTTTCTTTGGAGACCCCTATTCTTATTCCCACATGGAAACTTTCTGTTTACTCTTTCTTCCGCATGGAATAATACCCAGAACTTCACATGGCGTCCTTAATTTTGCTTGGATCTGTGCTCAAGTGTTACCTTCTCTGTCCATCTTATATAGGTCCCCCCTGCTCCCCATCCCACCTCTTTTCCTATCACTGCTTTATGGTACTTATCATTATGTGACAGTTTTGTATATTGTCTTTCTTCACATAAGAATGTAAGTTCTGTGAGGACAGTCTTTTTTTTTTTTTTAACTGCTGTAGCCTCAGTGGCTTGACAGATACCTAGCACATAGTAGGTACCCAAGAAATATTAGTTGAATGAATGGAATGGCCATCCTTGGCTGTGGGCATGGCTACTTTCTTCCTAAACGTTTCATTCAATCAAAGTTAGCTTCTGATCTGGTCACAATTATTCTTTTTTTTTTTTTTTTTGAGATAGTTTCCCTCTGTCACCCAGGCTGGAGTGCAACGGGGTGATATCACTGCAAGCCCCACCTCCCAGGCTGAAGCGATTTTCGTGCCTCAGACCCCTGAGTAACTGAGATTACAGGCATGTGCCACCATGCCTGGCTAATTTTTGTAATTTTAGTAGAGTCAGGGTTTTGCCATCTTGGCCAGGCTGGTCTCAAACGCCTCAAGTGATCTGCCAGCCTTGGCCTCCTAAAGTGCTGGGATTACAGGCATGAGCCAACATGCCTAGCCACATGAAAGTAGAAGCTCAGAAGCTAATACTCCACTTACACATTTCTAGGCTAGTCCTCCACAGTTACGTCAAGTGTGCAGTCTTTTTAAAGCTCCTTTTCCAGGTAAGCTTTTGTATCCTCTCAAGGGTTGTTTCTGCCTCTGAGCAGTGGTTTTTATTTTGCTCAACAAATATTTTGTGCATCTGCTATGTGAATGGACACTGCTAGTATGGATCAAAATGAGGATACTTTGAGGAAGATGGACTAAGTTATGCAGATAATCCAAAGCATACTTTAAGTGCAGTGACAAATATGGGGGTACTTTTTATCTGACTTTGATTATCGTCTCTTTACTTACAAGTTTTTTTTTTTTTTTCTTTTTTTGAGACAGGGTCTTGCTCTGTCACTCAGACTAGAGGGCAGTGGCATGCTCACGACTCTCTGCAGCTTTGATCTTCCAGACTCAAGCAATCCTCCCATCTCAGCCTCCCTAGTAGCTGGAACTACAGGTGGGCACCACCATGCCCGGCTAATTTTTCTGTGTTTTGTAGAAATGGGGTTTCCTCATGTTGCCCAGGCTGGTCTCGAACTCCTGGGCTCAGGTGATCTGCCTGTCTTAGCCTCCCAAAGTGCTAGGATTACAGGTATGAGTCACTGCACCCGGCCACCGCCCCCCCCGACGTGTTTTTTTTTTTAAAGAGACAGCGTATTGCTCTGTTGCCCAGCCTGGAGTGCAGTGGCACGATCATAGCTCACTGTGACCTCAAATTCCTGGGCTTAAGTGATTCTCCTGTCTCAGCCTTCTGAGTAGCTGAGACTGCAGGTGTGCACCACCATGCCGAGCTAATTATTTTATTACTTTATTCTTTGTAGAGGTAGAGTCTTGCTATGTTGCCCAGGCTGGTCTTGAGCTCCTTGGCTCAAGTGATCCTCTTGCCTTGGCCTCGCAAAGTCCTGGGATTATAGACATGAACCACTGTGCCCAACACAAGTTATTTTAATGTCCAGGTATTCAGCATTAAGCTCTGGTAAACATCTGTCAATTTAGTGTATATATAGCAAATTGCAAAACTTGCAGATGTAATATATCTGCGCCATTAAGTATGTGGAAATGATGTTAAAGAAGTTCTCCGTTCCACCCAAAGCATTGTAAAGTGAGGAACTGGTTGAACTAGAGCAGTTAGTTCCTGATTGGAAAAGAGAAAATTGACAAGAATGATATATGATTTGAATATCATAGGATTTTGAAAAAATTGAAGAAGTTTCTATAAAATAATACTTGATTCATTCTTTGTGGATTCTAACATTTACTATATTCTGAGATTTGTTATGACTTAAATTTTGAATTATGAATTTTATTTTATTTTATTTTATTCAGGATTAAATAAACCTTGACCTAAAAATTTTAATTTTATTTTAAGATATTTTAGTGTAATCTTTTTATACCCCCTCTTCAGTGAAAATTTGAATCTCCTGTTTTTTTGAGATGAGTCTCGCTCTGTCGCCCAGGCTGGAGTGCAGTAGTGTGATCTCGGCTCACTGCAAGCTCCACCTCCCGGGTTCATGCCATTCTCCTGCCTCAGCCTCCTGAGTAGCTGGGACTACAGGCGCCCGGCACCATGCCTGGCTAATTTTTTCCATTTTTTAGTAGAGACGGGGTTTCACCGTGTTAGCCAGGATGGTAATCTCCTTTTTAATTGACTACTTCTCTTATAATCATGAAAAAAAGTTAGGATGTTCTCCTTTGTATCATTTATCATTTCTTATAGCCATATACCTTCTTCTATATTCACAGAACTCTTATTCAGTTTTCAAAAATCTCTTGGCATATCTAGTACTTTCTAAAAACTTTTTTCCTGTTACCCAAAGGTATTTACTATCATCAGTAATTTTTTTTCTTCTTTTTTTTCCTTTTGAAATGGAGTCTCTTTGTCACTCAGGCTGGAGTGTAGTGGTGTGATCTTGGCTCTGCTCACTGCAACCTCCGCCTTCTGGGTTCAAGCAATTCTCCTGCCTCAGCCTCCTGGGTAGCTGGGATTACAGGCACCTGCCAACTCGCCTGGCTAATATTTGTACTTTTGGTAGAGACGGGGTTTCACCATGTTGGCCAGGCTGATCTCGGACTTCTGGCCTCAAAGGATCTGCCCGCCTTGGCCTCCCAAAGTGCTGGGATTACAGGTGTGAGCCACCATGATGGGCCCAGTAATTTCTGTAAAGTAATGGAATGCTCCTTTTTAAAAATCTTTCACTTTCATTTCTCTTTTCCTATTTTACTTCCTTATGTCTTCCTATATAAGCCCCCACCTCTTTGCTGTTTAACTCATGTTTCATTTTATGTTAAAGCTTTTCTTCTTTTTTTTTTTTGAGACAGAATCTCACTCTGTCTTCCAGGCTGCAGTGCAGTGGTGCAGTCTTGGCTCGCTGCAACTTCCGTCCCTGGGGTTCAAGCGATTCTCCTGCCTCAGCCTCCTGAGTAGCTGGGTTTATAGGCGCCTGCCACCGCGCCCGGCTAATTTTTGTATTTTTAGTAGAGACGGGGTTTCACCATCTTGGCCAGGCTGGTCTTGAACTCCTGACCTCGTGATCCACCTGCCTCAGCCTCCCAAAGTGCTGGGATTACAGGTGTGAGCCACCACGCCCAGCTGCTTTTCTTTTTTTAAGAACTGAATTTAGGCTGGGCATGGTGGCTAACGCCTGTAATCCCAGCACTTTGGGAGGCCAAGGTGGGTGGATCACCTGAAATCAGAAGTTCGAGACCAGCCAGGCCAACATGGTGAAACTCCATCTCTACTAAAAATACAAAAAATTAACCGGGTGCGGTGGCACCTGTAATCCCTGCCACTTGGGAGGCTGAGGCAGGAGAATTGCTTGAACCTGGGAGGTGGAGGTTACAGTGAGCAGCGCCATTGCACTCCAGTCTGGGAGACAGAACGACACTCTGTCTCAAAAACAAAAACTGAATTTAGTGCAATTATATTTTTCACTTTGTTTCTTTCTCTTAGTTTACTATTTATTAAATTTATTTTGGGCTACTTTATTTATTGATCACATTTTTTTTTTGAGATGGGGTCTCACTGTGTTGCCCAGGCCAGTCTTGAATTCAAGTGATCTGCCCCCCTCAGCCTTCCAAAGTGCTGGGATTACAGGTGCGAGCCACTGTGCCTGGCCCATATTTTGTTTTCTACCTTAACAGCTAAAGAAAGTATTCTTGGTCAGCCACAGTGGCTCACATCTCTAATCCCAGTGCTTTGGGAGGCTGAGGTGGGAGGATTACTTGAGGCTGGGAGTTCAAGACCAGCCTGGGCAGCATAGACCCAGTCTCTACAAAATATATTAATAAATAAATAAAAAGAGAAAAAAATAAGTATTCTTAGAAGCAAGAATCAGGTAATTATTTTATGACTCCTCTAAATATTAATGAAGACAGCCAGAGAAACAGACCTATCAATTTGCACTTTAGTAGTATTAACACAGTGTTTGAAAGTAAAATAGTTTCCTTGATCTTTCACCTTTTGTAAACATGTATAAAAGCAGATTTGCCTGTGCCAATCTTGAAAAAGATTTTTTTCTTTTTTCTTTTTTAGACACAGATTCTTGCTCCGTTGCCCAGGCTAGGATATAGTGGTATGATCATAACTCACTGCAACCTCGAACTCCTGGCCTTAAGTGATCTTTCTGCTCTAGCCTCCTGAGCAGCTAGGAACAGAGGTGCATGCCACCGTGCCCAGCTATTTTTTGTAGAGATGGGGTCTTCATATGTTCCTCAAGGCTGTTCCTGAACTCATGGCTTTAAATGATCCTCTCACTTTGGGAGGCTGAGGCGGGTGGATCACATGAGGTCGGGAGTTTGAGACCAGCCTGGCCAACATGGTGAAACCCCGTCTCTACTAAAAATACAAAAAAATTAGCTGAGTGTGCTGGTATGTGCCTGTAGTCCCAGCTACTCTGGAGGCTAAGGCAGGAGAATCACTTGAACCCAGGAGACAGAGGCTGCAGTGAGCCGAGATCACACCACCACTTCAGCCTGGGCAACAGAGTAAGACTCTGTCTCAAAAACAAAAAATAAATAAAAGAATTATGATATGAAATAAGCATATGCACTATAGCACCAACAGTTCAACAGTTAGCAGATCCTTCTTTTGTGCAATTTTCTAAACAATTAAGATGAATTAACTCATACAATCCTCCTACTGCTCCAGTGAAGTGGAGGTACGGTTATCCATCCGCTTCTGAAAGGTGAGGAAACTAGTATTCAGAAGTGCTAAGTTCTCCAAGGCCACGCTGTGGTAAATGGCGGAGTCAGGTTTCAAATTTAGGGAAGCTACTCCAGAATCCATGTGCTTAACCATTATGCCCTACTGCACTACTGGTTGTGACCTGTTCTGCTTCTCAGGGTCATCTCGACTCTCTCCTACATTTGCCTCATGCCCTATCTGTATAAACTGAACAGTCTTTGGTTCTGACTGTTTCATGCATTCCAGAATACTTTTTCTTCTCTCTGGATGCTGATCAATACTTAGTACACCTCTATTCAGTGGCATTCTATGTAAACTGTGACCCTTGTAAGGTACTTTGTGACAGACCTATCTCTTTCATCAAGGAAGACGTTTTTCATTTTTCAGAATTATTTTTCGCTGTGAAAACAGAGCATTTTCTCCTTGTGAAAATCTTCACTGACTCACAAAAATGGTGTTGAATACCTTCTCTTTTGTGCTACCTCTGTATTTGTTATATTCCTCTCTTACATTTTTAGTAACAGAACTGTGGAGATATCAGGGTGAAATGTGTATGAATCTTTATTCTACTTCTAAAAAGATGCTTTGTTTCCCAAATGAATCAATCAACAAATATTCTTTGTAGACAGAAGGCTAAGGATTTGAGGCTTTGAGAAGACGGTTCAGGTTGTTAATTTGTGTGCATGAGAATGGGGTATACATGAGGATGGTGTTGCCACTGACATCCTAGATGAGGGACTTTTTCAGGAATAGGAAAAATGGTGCAACTCAGACCCAGCTCAGCAGGTGAAATTCTCCCTCTCTCGGTGGTTGTAAAAGAAAGTCTTCTCCTTGGGGTGGGAGTGAGAGTGTGGGAGGGAGGAGTTTCATTACAGGGTCCCAGGAAGCCAGGTCGCTACTTCATAGTTCTGTTACAGGCCATCTTTCTCCCTGGCAAGCTCAGCTTCTCTCTTCTTTCATTCCTACCTGGAATGGTTAATACTGAGGGTAAAGGATAAGGATGGATTCTTAATACAAATATTAATAAGTAATAAATGAAAAATACTACTGCAAATGATAGGCTCTTTAGAGATTAGTATCTTATAACAAAATACAAGTATCTGCTTTCTAATTATGTAAGAAACTTCTGAAATGTTAATTTTGTTTAACTTTACCTGAAAACAGTAGTCAAATGTTGTAGAAAACTTTCCTTTTTTCTTTTTTTTTTTTTTTGAGACAGGGTCTCACTGTGTTGCCCAGGCTGGAGTAGTGCAGTGGTGCAATATCGACTTACTGCAATCTCCACTTCCCGGACTCAAGTGATTCTCCAGCCTCAGCCTCCAGAGTAGCTGGGACTACAGGCATGAACCTCTATGCCTGGCTAATTCTTTTGTTTTATTTTTATTTTTTTATTTTTTGAGACAGAGTCTCACTCTGTCACCCAGGCTGGAGTGCACTGATGTGATCTCTACTCCCTGCAACCTCCACCTCCTGGATTCAAGTAATTCTCGTGCCTCAGCCTCCCGAGTAGCTGGGATTACAGGTGCATGCCACCACACCCAGCTAATTTTTGTATTTTTAGTGGAGACAGAGTTTCATCATGTTGGCCAGGCTTGTCTTGAACTCCCGACCTCAAGTGATCCGCCTGCCTCCTCAGCCTCTCAAAGTGTTGGGATTATCGGCGTGAGCCACTGCGCCCAGCCCTCAGCTAAATTTTTTTTGTATTTTTTGTAGAAACGGGGTTTTGCCATGTTGCTCAGGCTGGTCTCGAACTCCTGAACTCAAATCGATCTGCCTGCCTCAGCCTCCCAAACTGCTGGGATTATACATGTGAGCCACTGCACCTGACCAAATGTAGAAAACTTTCTAAAACAAAATGTGGGAATGTTGTGAAAAGTTTTTGATTGCTGCCAAGGCGGTGGAGAGCCATTGAAGGTTTTTGATGAAAAATGACCTATGAAGAATAGTATTGTAGAGAGCAGTGTGGAAAGAAGTGAAGAGGATGGAAGTGAGGGGAGGCCTTCTTACTGACAAGGTAGTGTTCACAGTTCCAGATGTGAATAAATTCAAAGTAAATTATGTCATATAATTCATGGTAACTGACCTGTTTCACTTTTATAATTGACAAAGTTGAGGTTTGGTGTGGTTAAACAACTTACTGAAGGTTACAAGTGGAGTTAATTATAGATTCCTGTCTAGATTCTAGGATTTCTGACTTAGGAAGCAAATAAGAAGGAGAGTTACTGTGGTGGAGAGTTCATGGCCAGTATAATAAACAAAAACATTAAAAAAAAAAAAAGAAAAAGAAAAAAGGGAAGAAAAAGAAAAGAAGAACAAGAGTCGCTAATATAGGATTTCTTCCATGATTTTCAAGTACCATAGTTTCATTGGCACTAATCATTGCTTTTTTAAAATCGTGACAGAATTATAAATTGAAACATTAATTTGATTTGCTGCTGCTTAGGTTGTTTAAATGTTTGTTTTTTTTTTGTCTTTGTCTTTTTTTTTTGAGATGGTGTCTTGCACTGTCTCCTGGACTGGTATGCAGTGGCCCTATCTCGGCTCATTGCAACTTCTGCCTCTTAGGTTCAAGCTATTTGCCTGCCTCAGCCTCCCAGGTAGCTAGGATTATAGGCACCACCACCACACCTGGCTAATTTTTGTGTATTTTTAGTAGAGATGGGGTTTCACTGTTGGTCAGGCTGTTCTCAAACTCCTGACCTTGTGATCTGCCCACCTCGGCCTCCCAAAGTGCTGGGATTACAGGTGTGAACCATCATACCCAGCCTATTCTTGAACTCCCAGTGGCTCATGCCTCTAATCCCAGCACTTTGGGAGGCCAAGGCGGGCAGATCACCTGAGGTCAGGAGTTCAAGACCAGCCTGGCCAACGTGGTGAAATCCTGCCTCTACTAAAAATACAAAAATTAGCTGGGCGAGGTGGTATATGCCTGTAATCCCAGCTACTCGGGAGGCTGAGGCAGGAGAATCGCTTGAACATGAGAAGTGGAGGTTGCAGTGAGCCGAGATCACGCCACTGCATTCCAGCCTTGGTGGCAGAGGGAGACTCCGTCTCAAAAAAAAAAAAAAAAAACCAAAGACAAAAAAAAACTATCTATTTATAAATATATTGCTGCTTGTCTGTTTTTGGAATTAAAGTGTTCTTACTAATGTCTCTGTGTGGTTAGCAGTTCTTAGAATTGCCTAGGTAGCATGCAGTAATACTAAATATAATTATAAAGGCTACTAGATGGATCTTATTGACCAAAAGACATGCCAGATGGAGGCATCAGTACTGCACTTTGCAAGTGACAATTTAGTTTTTTTCCATTTTTTTTTTTTTTTTAAGGGACGGGGTCTTGCTCTGTTGCCCAGGTTGGAATACAGTGGCGTGATCACGGCTCACTGTAGCCTCAAGCTCCCAGGCTCAAGTGATCTTCCCACCTCTGCTTGCTGAGTAGCTGAAACTACAAGTGTGCACCACAATGCCTGGCTAATTTTTTTATTTTCGTTTGTGTAGAGACGGAGTCTTGCTCTGTTGCCCAAGCTGGACTTGGACTCCTGGACTCAAGCAGTCCTTCTGCCTCACCTCTCAAAGTACTGGGATTACAGGCATGAGTCACCATGCCCAACCAACAGCGTAGTTTCAACAGAATATCACTCATCAAATTAACTTTGCGTTGATGTGAATTAACATTTTATTTGTTTTATAGTTATATTTAATTTGTAATTTTTTCCAGCTTTTTGTCAAAAAAGTATTTTTTTATATATGCCTACTGTAAGCTGAACATTGTTCTAGGTACCTAGATACATCAGAGAACAAAACAGACAAAAAAAATCTTGCTTTTATGGAACTTGCATTCTAATAGGGAGAAATAGATAATAAATAAAGGCTGGGTGCGGTGGCTCATGCCTGTAATCCCAGCACTTTGGGAGGCCAAGGTGGGTGGGGCTCACTTGAGCCCAGGAGTTCAAGAATAGCCTGTGCAACATGGCAAAACCCTGTCTCTACAAAAAATAGAAAAATTAGCTGTGCATGGTCATGCAGGCCTGTGGTCCCAGCTACTCAGGCAGCTAAGGTGGAAGGATCATCTAAGTCTGGGGCAGTTGAGACTGCAGTGAGTGAGCCGTGATTGTGCCTCTGCACTCCAGCTTGGGTGACAGAGTGAGACCCTGTCTCAAAAAAACAACAAAAAAGATAAATATAAACAATAGAAATCTGTAAGTGCTATAGGGAAAGGGAACATGTAGAGCAGGATAACATGGATCAGAAGTGCTAATTGGGAGACAGGTTGTAATTTAAAATAGGGTGGTCAAGGTAGGCCTCCTTCAGAAGATGACCTTTGAGAAGACTTGAAAGAGATTAGGAAGTTGGCCATGTAGATATCTGGGAGAACGGTGCAGGCATAAGGAACAGCTAGTGCAAAGGCCCTAAGGCAGTAATGTGCCTGGCACGTTCATGAAAAAAGCTCTTAGGCAACTATGGCTGGAACAGAATGAACAAGAGGGAGAGAAGGAGGAGATGACCGACATCAGAACACTAACAGGAGGACCTGTAGGCAGTTGTAAAGGCTTTTCCTTTTATGCTGTTTTTTTTTCTTTTTTCCCCCTAAGCCTTAGTTTGTCTATAATTATAATGATTTTTGAGTAATGGCATAATTTGAAAGATGTTTTTTAGGAAGAATGGAAATGACTTGATAATCGATTATATCTAAGTGTGGTGAGAGGGACTCATCAAGATTATTAGTTTTGTAGCTGGTAGATAGTGGCATTAGTTGCTGAGATAGAAAGCAGGATGAGCAGAATTTGGAGGCTGAGTGATAGGGAAGATTGTAAATTCAGTTTTGGACAATTAAGTTGAGGTATTTCTGAGACATCCAGGCAAAGCATCCTGATGACTGCTAGAAATATAGGTTTGTTGTTGAGAGACATCTAGCCTGGGATTATAGATTTTAGAGTCATCAGCATATGTATGGCTATTGAAGCTCTGAGAATGAACAAGATGAGCAGAAAGCCTAGGACAGAACCCCGAGGAGCAGATAGAGAAGGAAGATCCTGCACAGGTGGCCAAGAAGGAGGTAGAAGGTAAATCAGGGTAATAAGTGTCATGGAAACCAAAAGGAAGATTGTGTTAGGAAAAAATGTGTGGTCAGTTGTGTCAGAATTAGATGAAGTAAAATGAGAAGCATCTTTATTATATTTAATGACAAAGTGTAATTATTTTAACTTTAAGCAGTAATTCAGATTATATGAGATTACTTCACAGTTTGTTTTTTTGCCAAATCAAAACATCTTTACTGTTTGAGTTGTCTACTTCTATGTAACAAACCACCTTAAACTTAGTGACTTAAAAGAATAGCCATTATAATTTTTCTCATGACTGTGAGTTGATTGGAGGTTAGCTGCTTCTTCTGGTCTTACTTTGAATCTCTCATGTAGCTGCAGTTAGCGTGTATCATGTTCACCATGGCCTTACTTACATAGCTGGTGCCTTGGTGGGACAGCTGGAAGGCTGGCTCCGTTGAAACTTGGGGAAAGCACCTTCCCTCTCTCTAGTCTTTCCAGCAGTGTATCCAGACTTCTTACTTGATGATTTTGCATGGAAGAAGACAACAAGGGTGTGAATATTGAGAGATGTGATTTCTTGAGGCCATTTTTGGAGACTAATTAACATATCCACCTAAAAGTAGTTGCCTTAAAGCCTAAATCTAGGTTCTTTTTTTTTTTTTTTGAGATGGGGTCTCTCTTGCCAGGCTAGAATACAGTCATGGCTCACTGTAGCCTTGACCTTCCAGGCTCAAATGATCCCACCTCAGTCTCCTGAGTAGCTGGGAATACAGGTGTGCACAACCATGCCCAGCTAATTTTTAAATTTTTTTTAGAGATGGGGTTTCGCTGTATTGCCCAGGTTGGTCTCAAACTCATGGGCTCAAGTGATATTCCTGCCTTGGTCTCCGAAAGTGTTAGAATTACAGGCATGAGCCACCACACTCAGCTTTATGTAGATTTTTGAACTCTTTAAAAAGAAACACGTTGGCTGGGCGCGGTGGCTCACCCCTGTAATCCCAGCACTTTGGGAGGCTGAGGCGGGTGGATCACGAGGTCAGGAGATCGAGACCATCTTGGCTAACACGGTGAAACCCTGTCTCTACTAAAAGTACAAAAAATTGGCCGGGCGCGGTGGCGGGTGCCTGTAATCCTAGCTACTCAGGAGGCTGAGGGCAGGAGAATGGCATGAACCCGGGAGGCGGAGCTTGCAGTGAGCAGAGATAGCTCCACTGCAGTCCAGCCTGGGCGAAAGAGCGAGACTCCGTCTCAAAAAAAAAAAATAAATAAAAAAAAAAAAAGAAAAACACGTCATTTCATTGATTCATATACACATGCACACATAGACGTGTATATGTACATGTACACACACATGCATAAACACATGCACACATGCATGCACACATACATTCTCTTTTTATTCCTAATAGGATTCTCAGTATGTAACTGTTCAGGATAAAAGATACATTTCCCAGCTGGGCATGGTGGCTCACACCAGTAATCCATGCACTTGGGGAGGCCGAGGTGGGTGGATCACCTGAGGTCAGGAGTTCGACACCAGCCTGGCCAACGTGATGAAACTCCGTCTCTGCTAAAAATACAAAAAATAGCTGGGTGTGGTGGTGCGCACCTGTAATCCCAGCTACTCAGGAGACAGAGGCAGGAGAGCTACTTGAACCTCGGAGGTGGAGGTTTCAGTGAGCTGAGATCGTGCCACTGCATTCCAGTCTGGGCAACAAGAGTGAAATTCCGTCTCATAAAAGAAAAAGATACATTTCCCAGCTTCTCCTGTTGCTAGGTATGGCTCTGTGGCTTAGTTCTGGACAGTGAAATGTAAGTGCAAGAAAATGGACAACTTTTGAGAGAAAAATTAATGGGAAGAGATGTATCCTCCTTTTTTTTTTTCCCTGCTGTCTGGAAACCACGGCAGCCTTTTGGACCATCACCTAGACTTGTTGAATTTATGAGGGCAACAAGCTGTGGTCCTGATTGTCTTAGACATATGTCAATCCTGACTTTATTTTGGGTTTTTGTTACAGCCAAAACTAATTCTATCAGGCTTTTGTTTTGTTGTTGTTTTTGTTTTTTCATTAAAAAAAGTACCAGTTTTGCTTTTCTGCAGATATCAGCAAAAAAAGTAAAAATTAGTTTTATCGAAGTATAGTTTACACACAGTAAAATGCAACCAATTTATGAGTATAGTTTGTGAAATTTTAAAAATGTAAGCATCTGAGTAATCACTACTACAATCAAGATGTAGAACATTTCCAAAAATGTTTCTTTCAAGCCACCTTGCTGTCAATCCATTTTTCCCTCCATTTACCCCTAATCCCAGGCAAATCTGCTTTCTGTCACTATAGGTTAATTTAGCCCATTCTAGAATTTTATATAAATGGAAACACTGTACAAACTCTTTTGTGTTTGACTTACTTTGCACAGCATAATGCTTTTGAGACTTGCCCATCTTGTCTCATGTGTTAGTGCTTTGTTCATTTTTATTGCTAAGTAGTAGTATGTTTATGAATCTACCATAGATTATTCGTCTTTTGATAGACAAATAGCTTGTTCTCGGTTTTTGGCTATTCTGTATAAAGCTACTATGATCATTCTTGTACAGGTCTTTTTGTAGATATATGTTTTTACTTCTCTTGGAAGCAAAATTGCTAGATCATGTGGTAAGTGTATATTTATAAGAAACCAGCATACTGTTTTTTAGAGTGGTTATTACCATTTTACACTCTCACCTGCAAAATTGGAGAATTCTGCTTCCTCCATATCCTTGCCTACACTTGGTATTGTTGGTAATTTTAATGTTAGCTATTCCAGTAAGTGTGTAGTGCTGTTTAATTGTGGCTTTAGTTTGCATTTCCTTGTTGACTGACATTAAACCTCTTTTCTTGTGATGAGGTCTCACTGTGTTGCCTAGGCTGAACTCAAACTCCTGGGCTCAAGCAATTCCTTCTGCCTTAGGCTCCTGAGTAGCTGGGACTGCAATGTGCATCACTATGCCTGGCTAATGTGTATATCATTTGTGAAGTGTCTGTTCCAATCTTTTGTCCATTTGAAAAATTAGGTTGCTTTTTTATTGAGTTTTAGAGTTTAGAGCTTATTTTTGAGCTTAAATATTTTGGATAGAAGTATTTTGTCACATAAATGTATTGTAAATATCTTTGTCCAGTCCGAGTCTGCCTTTTATTTTCCTGGTCATGTCTTTTGAGGATAGAAATTTTAAATTTTGATAAAATACAAGTTGTCAGTTTTTTTTTCTTTTTGGTGTGTATTTTTTGTATTCTAAGAAATCTTTGTTTACCAATGATTGCAAAATTTTTTTCTATACTTTCTCATTGTTTTATAGGTTTAGTTTTTACATTTATTATCTCTTTCAAGTTAATTTTTATGTATGGTGTAAGGAAAGGATTGGAGTTCCTTTTTTATTTTTTCCAAATTGATTCCCAATTGTTTGAGTATCGTTTATTTAAAAGGTCTCATTTGGATTATCTTGGCATTTTTCTTGAAAACAAATTTATATATGTGTGGGTTAATTTATGATTTATTTCATTGATATGCATGGCCATTCTTACTCTACTATCACAATGTCTCAGTTACTGTAGCTCAGTTACTGTCTTAGTTACTATAGCTCTATATATGAAATCATGTAGTGTACAGTTCTCTGACTTGTTTGTTTTGAAAACTGTTTTGGTTACTCTAAGTCTTCAAATTTACATATACATTTTAGAATTAGCTTGTAAATTTGTACGGAGCTGCCTGCTGAGATTTTGGTTGAGATTGTATTGAATCTGTAGATTAGTTTTGAGAGCCTTACTTTCCTAACAATATTAAGTTTTCCAATCCATAAACATTATATATCTTTCCATTTATTTTAAATTCTCCTTAATTTTTCTCAGTAACATAGTGTTAAGTGTACAGGTCTTGCACATATTTTAAAAAATTATTTCTAAGTTTTAATGTTTTTTGTTATTATCTTAAATGGCGTGAGCCACTGCACCCAGCCTGTTTTAAAGTTTTTATTTGTGAACTTTCCAATGTCCTAACTAATATATCTATTAGAGGTAAACCTAGTTCCAATACACCTTTTTACAAAATATCTTTATTGGGATGTAAAGTCAGAGAAAGGGAGTGATAAGATGAAAGTAAAGTGGTCTACTAATAAGGTAGAAAACAGTGTGACTGAGTGTGATCTGAAGAGAGAACTGTTGTAGTTAAAGATTTGGATATCTTGGTTTGTGGTTTTAGAATCAAAGCAGCACTGGGTGTCAGTTAATTCTAGAATTGGACATGAGGGTAAATGGCTGAATAATGGTAAAGAAAATGAAAGACTAGTGTATTGAATGCGTTTTCCACATTGATTAAAATTGCCCTGTACTAATGAAGTTTTTACTGTTGTAATTAATTAGTACTTTATGTATAGATTTTTTCTTTTCTTTCTTTTTTTTTTTTTTTTTTTGATATGGAGTCTCGCCCTGTTGCCCAGGCTGGAGTGCAGTGGCATGATCTTGGCTCACTGCAACCTCCACTTCCTGGGTTTAAGCGATTCTCCCACCTCAGGCTCCCAAGTAGCTGGGATTACAAGCCTGCGCCACCACACCCAGCTAATCTTTAGTAGCGATGGGGTTTCACCATGTTGGCCAGGCTGGTCTCAAACTCCTGACCTCAAGTGATCCACCTGCCTCGGCCTCCCAACTGCTGGGATTACAGATGCGAGCCGCTGTGCCCAGCCTGTGTATGTATACATTTTTTTTTTCCTTCCATCATCCAGGTTGGAGTGCAGTGGCGCAATCTTGGATGACTGCAACCTCTGCCTCCCGGGTTCAAGCCATCCTCCTGCCTCAACCTCCTGGGTAGCTGGGACTACAGGCTTGTGCCACCATGTCTGGCTAATTTTCGTATTTTTACTAGTGATGGGATTTCAGTATGTTGACTAGGCTTGTCTGGAACTCCTGACCTTAGGTGATCAGGCTGCCTTGGCCTCCCAAAGTGTTGGGATTGCAGGCATGAGCCCCTGCGCCTGGCCATATATATTTTAAGTTCTGACTGTCATTGGATTGCAAGATTCATGAAGGCAGGAACCTTCTTTCTTTATAACCAGAATATCATCAGTGCTAGGCATAATCAGTACTCAATAAATATTTATTGAATAGTTAATTATAAGAGTGATGTCAGGGCTTTGGGTGGAGAGTAACAGAGCTATCTTTATTTCTTCACATCTTAAGTCCTTAAGATCTCTTATATAATTCCTCTTTTTTTTTTCTTTTTTCCATTCCCACTGTATTATGTCAATTCAGGTCCTCTCTGGATTATTGCAAGAATATTTTAATAGGCTTCTCTGTGCTTACACTGGCATTTACCTTCTACTGGTAATTTCCTAGTTCAGCCTCCACACCACAGCCTTGATGATTTTTTAATTATTAATTTTATTGTGCTAAAAACACATAAAATTTACCATCTTAACCATTTTTAAGTGTACAATTCAGTATTGTTACATATATTCACATTATTGTACAATCAATCCCCAGAACTTTTTCATTTTGCTAACTGAAACTCTATATCCATTAAATAATAACTCCCAGTTTCCTCCTGCCCCCAGCCCCTGGCAGCAACCATTCTGCTTTCTATCTGTATTAATCGGACTGCTCTAGCACATATAAGTGGAACCATATAGTATTTGTCTTTTTGTAACTGATGTATTTTACTTAACATAATGTCTTCAAGGTTCATCTGTGTTGTAGCATGTGTCAGAATTTTCTTTCTTTTTAAGACGGAAAAATATTCTGTTTTATGTTTATGTCATGTTTTGTTGATTAATTCATCCATCAGTGGATACTTGGATTGCTTTTCACTTCTTGGTTGTTGTGAATACTACTGTGAACATGGATGTACAAATAGCTCTTTAAGACTCTGCTTTCAGTTCTTTTGGGTATATACCCAGAATTGGAATTGCTGGATCATACAGTAATTATATTTTTAATTTTCTGAGCAACTACCAAGCTGTTTTCCATAGTAGCTATAGCATTTTACATTCCTACCAACATTGCACAAGGATTCCAGTTTCTTTACTTCCTTACCAACACTTGTTATTTTCTGTTTATTTGATAGTAAAAGTTTTTTGATTCTAGTGTGAAGTGATATTTCATTGTGCATTTAATTTGCATTTCCTTATTAGTGATGCTGAGCATCTTTTCATGTGCTTATTGGCCATTTGTTTACCTTCTTTGGAGAAATGCCTATTCAAGTCTTTTGCTTATTTTATTTTTATTTTTGAGTCGTAGTCTCGCTCTGTGGCCCAGGCTGGAGTGCAGTGGCTTGATCTCGGCTCACTGCAACCTCCGCCTCCCGAGTTCAAGTGATTCTCCTGCCTCAGCCTCCTGAGTAGCTGGGACTACAGGTGTGTGCCACCACGCCTGGCTAATTTTTGTATTTTTTTTTTTTTTTTTACTAGAGATGGAGTTTCACTGTGTTAGCCAGGATGGTCTCGATCTCCTGACCTTGTGATCTGCCCACCTCAGCCTCCCAAAGTGCTGAGATTACAGGCATGAGTCACTGCGCCCAGCCTTTGAACCACCGCACCCGGCCTTTGAGCCACCGCACCCGGCCTTTCTGGCTAACTTTTTGTATTTTAGTAGAGACGGAATTTCACCATGTTGGCCAGGATGGTCTTGATCTCCTGACCTCCCTCATGATCTGCCTGCCTTGGCCTCCGAAAGTGCTGGGGTTATAGGCGTGAGCCACCGCGCCCGGCCTTTTGCTCATTTTTAAATGAGGTGGTTTGTTTTTTTCTGTTGTTGAGCTGTAGAAATTAAAAAAATATATAATCTAGATATTAATCCCTTATATATATGATTTGCACAAATTTTCTCCCATTTCTCTGTAGATTGTCTTTTTACTGTATTGATTATTTCTTTTGATGCCCAGAACACCTTGGCGATATTTTAAAATCTCAGATTTTTTTTTGTTGTTGTTGAGACAGTCTCAGTCACCTGGGCTGGAGTGCAGTGGCACGATCTCGGCTCATTGCAACCCTCACCTCCTGGGTTCAAGCAATATATGTGCCTCAGCCTCCCGAGTAGTTAGAATTACAGGCGTGTGCTACCATGCCTGGCTAATTTTTGTATTTTTAGTAGAGATGGGGTTTCACTATGTTGGTCAGGCTGGTCTCAAACTCCTGGCCTCAAGTGATCTGCCTACCTTGGCCTTCCAAAGTACTGGGATTACAGGCGTGAGCCACCGTGCCTGGCCTAAAATCTCAGACTTTATCAATTTACTTTCTATGACTCAGAGCTTAAACTTCTGTTTTTTTAGAATCGTATACAACCTGGTCTGTAACTATCTCTCTGGCTTTTATGTGTATACAGTTGGCCCTTTGAGAGGAATTGGCTCCAGGACTCTCCTGCTGATCCCCAAATGCAAGGATGCTGAAGTCCCTTATATAAAATGGCATAGTGCTGTATATGTATAACACATACACCTTTGCTCTATTTTCTGCCTAGCAATTCAAACTCTAGTGAGGGAAAAATATTTGAAGTTCAGAAAGTGTCAAGATTTATATTATTCTCTCCTGGATGTTCTTCGTATTCATCTAGATAACCTCTATTTTTTGAAAGATACCAGAAGTCTCTTTTCTAACCACCTACTTTCTTAGGCAGAATGGAATTGAGCACTGAACCCTGTGTATACTTCTGTTACAGCAACTGAAACATTTTCATTTGCCCATTTGTTGACCTGTCTTATTTTGCTTTTCTGGACTGACAGTTCTGTGTAAGCAGAGTCTTTGTTAATAGTTCTTTTATCATTAATCTAACCCAGTGTTTGGTATGTAATTAAATAATAAATGTTTGTTAAGTGAATGTTTAGTGAGTAAATGAAGGTATTAGTTCATTCTCACACTGCTATGAAGAAATACACAAGACTGGATAATTTATAAAGGAAAGAGGTTTAATTGACTCACAGTTTCACATTTCTGGGGAGGCCTCAGGACACTTACAATCATGGCAGAAGGCAAAGGAGAAACACCTTCTTCACAGGGTGGCAAGACAGAGTGCGACATGCAAGCAGGGAAAATGTCAAATGCTTATAAAACCATCAGATCTCGTGAGACTCACTCACTCCCAGGAGAACAGCATGGGGAAACTGCCCCCATGATCCAGTTACCTCCACCTGGTCCTGGGAATGTGGAGATTACAATTCAAGATGAGATTTTGGGTGGGTTCACAGCCAAACCATATCAATGAAGAAATGAATTACTGTTAAGTTAGTGTTATTAGATCTCCATAGTTGCACTAGAATAGACTTTAATTCTGGTTGCCTGCACTGGTAACTGTACTTCAGTGATTTCTGCGAGAAAATAGCACTCATTTTCAAGCTTCTTTTTGGCAGTCCTTACTCTCTTCCCCCAGCACCTAGCAACTTTGTAGCAGATCTTTGTTATTGGGTAGAGGTTTTATTATGGCTTATAGTTGTATGTGACCTTAGCCTAGAAGGGTTGTTTCTGATTTGTAAGTCATTTGAAATCTCTGTAAGGATGTTCATCAGATAGAATTGCTCATATTATTTTAGGTATATTTACCATCATTGTTGTTATTGGGGGTAGACCACAGAGCCTGGGAAATAATCCTTTGGTTGGTTTTCAAAATTAAGCCAAAACAAAAAGTGGTATATTTTCCTCTCTTCCATTAGGACTGTAGCTCTTGTTATGAATTCTGGTAATAAATTACTTCATTGAAGTCAAATAGTTTATGATGTTCCTTGGCAGGAAAATCTTGAAAATATTTTACTGTTATAGCAAATTTCACACTAAGCTATGTTTCAAAAAGTCATTAGTAAAAGTTCTGGAAAAAGAACAGTCATCATCAAGTGATATGCTACCAAAAGATGGATTGCTACTATTTTAGATGATTTAGCTGTGCCAATTATATGGGATTTTTATGAGTTATGCCATACATGACTTCCAGTAAAACTTTGATTTTAAATGTAAACATTTATTTAAATGGTTAATTCACTCCTAATATAAATATTAAGTTGTGTGTCCTTGTAATTTTTTTTAAATGTTAGAAATTGTCTATATATAGGCACATTCTGCATTGAAATAAATGAAATAATTTTCATCCTATCTTTTTGGTGACAGTATTTCTATTTGCTGAGTGATGAAAAAGTAGTTATGAAATGAGGTATAAACTATGATAGATTCTTCTGTAAGTAGAACATTTCAAGTATTATCTTGGTTCTTGCAAGAATATTTAGCACTTACAGATGAGTTTTCATTATGTTCAAATGTGGTCAGCTGCAAAGAGAGTAGTGACTCAGATTATTCAGTGTAGGAATAGTCCAGAATTTGACCTTTAAATTGTTTTGGAATTTGTGTTTGAATATTAATATCTCTGAAAGAGGTATCTGCAGCACTTTCCACAGTATAGTAAACAAAACAGTAATGTCTTTGTCTTGAAAAAAACTGCAAATTCCCCAACTGTTTCTTTACAATCTAAAACAAAACTACCTTTATTTCTGTATTGTTGCAATCTTCAATCTGCTTTTAGTTTGGGATATAATAATTTGGTCTTAAAAGGTTTTCAGCTTTTGAAAATCTTAGTTATCTCTTGTCTCTCACTTACCAGGCTGGCCTGATGTGATAGCACCTGCTTTTCTTTATGGATATAATCATTACTCTAAAATTTGAGAGTTAATTAAAAATTACAATCTAGTGTGATGAACAAGGTAGACAGTGGGCCATTTATTCATTTCTAAAACCTCTCTGTATGTGTATGTATGTCTGCCATATGCCAGCTTTTTTGTGCATAAGGGATCCAGAGATGATAAATAGATATAGTCTTTGAGAAGCTTATATTTTGCAGTTTGATAAGGTGGTGGTGGTGGGGGAGATAGGTAAAAAATTACAATGTATTGTCATAAGTTCTGTGATTGAGATAAGGAAATGCCGTAGAAATGCATAGGAGGGTCATTTAACCCAGAGTTGGAAATGTTGAGAAGTGCTTTGAGCAGCTGGTCACATCTGAATTGAGTTTTGAAGGATGAATAAAAATTAGCCAGGTAAAGAGGAAAAGAAGCCTGGAAAAACACTAAGATGATGTGACCAATATAGGAGATAAGCCTTGGAATAAATAGTGGCTATCATTTATTGAGCTCTACCATGTGCCAAACTCTGTTAGGAGTTTGAAACCACTTACTTCACTGTAACCTGTGGGGCAGGTGCTATTATTCATAGTTTGCAAATGAAACTGAGAGTCATAACTTTGCTCAAGTCATCACATGGTTAATTAATGGCATTGCTAGTTTAAAAAACTCTAGCATTTCTGGCTTTTTCTGCAGGCTATTTCCTCCCAGCAAAAGACAGTTTCAAAATGGAGGAGATAAATAGTTACCATGCTGTTGAAAGTTCATGTATGTAGATTAAGTTCTGTAAAGTGTGAAGAGGGATTTATAGTGACTTGTTTGTTCATTTAGAAGTATTTACTGAGAGCCTCTTTATGTGCCAAGAACTGTGCTAAGAATTAGGAATAAAATGATAAATGCCAAAATTGAGGTAGAGGGTGAAAGAAAGTGGGGACACTGAGTGAAGCCATAGTTTGAAAAAGCTGGGTTGCAGAAGAAAAGATAACAATTGAGCGATAAATTTTAGGGGAAGTCAGTAGTCTTTTAGTTTTTATGTTTTTACTATGGTAAGTATTAATACTTTGTTTATATGCTGAAGAGAAAGAGCCATAGCAGGGGAAAGATTGAAGATATAAAAGAAAGAGCTGTTAGGTCGCATGTTTAATTAAGTAGATGGTGAGATGATTCTTGAATTTGTAATAGACATATAATATTAGTAGGATTAGCATGCTCTTGAGTAATGAGACTTGAATAAACAATGAAACCTCTGATTTAAATGATCACTGTAACCTCTTATGTCTGATTTATGCATTCCTCTTTACTGTCCCTCAGTTGTTCTGCCCATACTCCTGTCTATCATAGCATTCATTATACTGAAGTAGAGCCATTGATATCTCCCTGTTAGACCATATGCTTCTTGTGTGGGAGGGATGAGGAGAGACCGTGTCTGCTGCCACCTAACAACTGGTATAATCCCACTTCAGTAAATGCTTATTGAACCAATGAATCAGTGAATGATTTGGAGTTTCTTATTTTTACCATTTTTGAACAATTTTCTTTTTAACTTTGAAGGGTTAAAAGGTATATAGTTACCCTGTGAAGGTTTTGTTGTTTGTTAGAAATTAAGTACTTAACACTTTAAGGTATGCCCCAGAATAGATAAATAGAGAACTTTAAAAATTTCTGATGTTGAAAGGACCTTGTTGGTTATTTTTTAGGAAAATCTGTAATTATTTTTTATACATAGGTTACAATATGCTTAAAAATAATTTTTGATATTAAAGTATGGTAAGCAGATATCGACCTTTTTGCTCCTCTTGATAAACTGATTTAAAGGAAAAATAAATTTCTAATTTTTCTTTATGAATTATACTATTAACAACTACTGATTTATTTTTACATTTGGATTAAATTAAAATTTCAATTTATGTTGACAATAAGAGATAATTTTATAGAACCTAATGAGTTTCTTAGGTTTATCCTTTTAGAGATTTAAAATCAGTTTATCATCAGAGACCCATTGTAGTATATCTAGAAGTGTAGAAAAAAGATACTCACACTTTTTTGCTGTTTTTTTTTTTAAGCTTTGTGTTTAAAAACCAATGATACAATTTAAAAAAATTGTATTTCCTGTGAAATGTGGTGTGTAGTTCCCCACAAATATGTTATTTTACCGTTAATGTCATGGGGTTTTCTTGTTTCAGAATCCTGTTCACAAGATTCCTGACTCGCATGAGATAACGCTGAAGCATGGCACTAAAACAGTAAGTTTAAAAATCTGGTTTTTTCCCCTCTCAAATTACAGGGCTGTCATGGAAAAGTGAACTGATAAGATACATTTGTATTAAGGCTAATTATACAATCAACTGATGACATAAAAGCTATAGACATTAAGGAAAAATAGATTACTTTTATATTCAGTCAAAATAGCCATTTCCTTTTAGTTAAAATAGGAACACTTATTGTCACTGTTATTGTTGGCTTTAAAAATCTCTTATTTTTTAATATAGGAACATTATAAGTGGAAGAAAGAAATGAAACTCAAACACAATTTTGCTTTTTATGGTGTGGGAAAATTTCTTACTACCTTTAGCTTTACTTCTGTATCAGTGAAAGGCATGAATTTGTTCATTTTTCAGATGAATGTTGAGATAAGAAATGGACTTTAAGTAGTTACTGTATGGCTCTAAGTATTTATTAATACTTAGTTTACAGATTGCATGTTTATATTGTTATATTTACTTATGTTTGAGTAATCTATTATATTTAAAGATGAATAATATAAAATATTTGAGATGTAAGGTGAAATCATTGTATCTTATTGCAAAGCCACTAAAAAGTAGTAGTTAAATGAGTGAAACATTCATACGAAATGAAAAAAATTATCTTTCCCTTTTCAATGAAACTACTTTTTTCTAATTGACATGTAAAGAAGTAACAAAATACACCCCATAATAAGAGGGAAATATCAATCAATAGAGATAGACCCAGAAATGATATAAACAGGGTCATTCTTACAGTTTTTTCTTTTGAAAATATTGTTTTCATAAAAATATTTATGTTAAATATAATGGGTTTATTGTTATTTTAAATGAAATGGAAAAGATGTAAAAATCTCTTAGTTTTAATTTCTAGTGGAAATAGTGATACATATAACTCACATAAACAAAACCTCTCTGGAGTCCTCATTCGTTTTTTTTTTTTTTTTTTTTTTGAGACAGAGTTTCACTCTGTTGCCCAGGCTGTAGTGCAGTGGTGTGATCTCGGCTCACTGCAAGCTCCGCCTCCCGGGTTCATGCCATTCTCCTGCCTCAGCCTCCTGAGTAGCTGGGACTACAGGTGCCCGCCACCACACCTGGCCAATTTTTTTGTATTTTTGGTAGAGATGGGGTTTCACCGTGTTAGCCAGGATAGTCTCTATCTCCTGACCTCATGATCTGCCTGCCTTGGCCTCCCAAAGTGCTGGGATTACAGGTGTGAGCCACCACGCCCGGCCTGGAGCCCTCAGTAGATTTTAAGAGTGTAAAGAGTCTTGAAATGAAACTATGCGGGAATTGCTGCCCTAAGACATCATTTCAATCTGATTCTTAATATATTTATTTTTTCTTAAATCAGGTTTTTAATATTTTTATTCTGAAATTATGATGGAATTCTACTTTTTGTATTTTTAAGTAAATAAGGAAAAATTGTAGACTGAGTATTTAAAAGGAAGCTTTTTTGTCATCTAGTCTGGAGAATTTTACAACTGAGAGATGGGTCATGAGTTTCACAAGTTTGATTTAAATATTCCTTTTTTTCGTAAATCAAGTTTTATCTTGTAGAGAAACATAACTTAAAAAATACTCCAGTATGTTTTACACATTGAAAATCAATTAGACTAATTATACTCTTGGGTTAACTTTTTTTTTTTTTTTGCAATCCTGCCTTTGTTCTACATGCAAATAAATTTATTTTTAAATAAATGTTGGATTAGAAGATAGCTTTTCTATCTGATCTTTTTTTCTTTTAAACGAGTTATTTTAAAAAGGTCCATAAGGCCAATCTTATTTGTTTCCTATATACTTTACATTTTAGTCCCCCCGTCCCCACCTTACAGGATTATTTAAAAGCAAATACCTGACTTCATATGATTTCATCTGTGAATATTTCAGTATGAATCTCTAAGAGATAATATTGGGCTGTTTCTGAATGTGCACACATACACTCTTTCTGAATGTGCACACATACACTCTTTCCTACATAATACCATCTTTATATATCTATTTTTTCAATAATTATTTAATCTAATATCTCATTAGTGTTCAAATTTCCCCAGTTTTCCCATACATCTTTTTAGAGTCAGTTTGTTCAAATCAGTCTCTTAATGTCTGATGTACTCTTAGGAGAGTTACCATTATTTTTTTTTTTTATATCTCTAAATTTATAAGATTTTGTGCTCTTTTTCTCCTTTTAGTGACTATTTGGTGAATGTACTTACTGTGGCATAATAGTCAACTGAATCCTTCCCACTGAATGTGATGATAAAGTCTAAAGCTTTTTGAAAGGAGGAGAGGGTGATACACATTAATTCTTTTAATATAAATGTTAAAACTGAAAATTTGTGCTCATTCTCAAGTTGGAACAAGACACTTTTTTTTTTTTTTGAGACAAAGTCTTGCTCTGTCACTCAGGCTGGAGTGCAGTGGCGCAATCTCGGCTCACTGCAGCCTCCACCTCCCAGGGGTAAGCAATTCTCCGCCTCAGCCTCCTGAGTAGCTGGGATTACTGGCGCTCGCCACAACACCGGGTAATTTTTGTATTTTTAGTAGAGATGGGGTTTCGCCATGTTGGCCAGGCTGGTCTTGAACTCCTGACCTCAGGTGATCCGCCTACCTCGGCCTCCCAAAGTGCTGGGATTACAGGCGTGAGCCACTGTGCCCAGCCTCTGAGCTCTGTTTTCTATCTTTCTAATGACCTCCTTCATATCCTTTTGGTAAATGATGAATCATATATACAGTCAGCAGCAGAGATCCTGATACTCCAGTGAATGGTAGCATTGAAAGCCTCATTTTGTAATTTTGCTTTTTAATTTGTCATCTGTCTTAGTTAGGAGAACAGTCAAGTTTGCAAATTATTCTGTTCTTCCTTGATAAAAAGGAATTTATCTCATATTTGTCAGACTGTATGTTTGTTTTACATAAGATTTTACAATTTTTAGGTCTCCTTTCTTTTTAACAAATATTTAGTAGAGTTTGTATTTTGTGCCAGGTTCAGTGCTGGGCACAGACAAGGTCTCTGTCCATATGGTGCTTATACTCTTGAGGGTAAGACAGGTACAGAATAGAGGAACCACAGATGAAGTTGTAATTTTATATTGTGTTGTAGTGAGATGAACACTGGTGGGGTTAGCCTTATTAGGAGGAGAAATAACTTAAATTGTAACAGGAGGGAAGAAGGATAGCATAATGAATGTAGAGGCAAGTGAGTTTGTAGGTGGTGGTAGCAGAAGCCATTTCTAGATTTTTAAAACTACTATTCATTTATTTTTGTTTTTGGTTGTTTTTTAAGACATTATTGTTCGGGCATAAAAAATGACTTTGTTTTCACTTGTATATTTGCCTTAACATCTTTAGAGTTCATGTCTAATTTTAACATAATAAGTATTATTATTTATATATGATTCCCTTATATTATGAAATCGGTATTTGCAAGTGCTAATTGAAATGAATATGTTATTTTGTCAGTATCTGACTTATTTAATTATAATTATATTAATTACATTTGAAGTCTATTTATTAGGATAACTGATTTATAGAAACTTCCTTTATATAAAACGTTGACTCTGGCCAGGCGCCGTGGCTCACACTTCTAATCCCAGCTTTGCGAGTCTGAGGCGGGCAAGTCACCTGAGATCAGGAGTTTGAAACCAGGCTGGTCAACAAGTGAAACCCCTTCTCTACTAAAAAATACAAAAATTAGCTGGGCGTGATGCTACATGCCTGTCATCCCAGCTACTTAGGAGGCTGAGGCAGGAGAATCGGTTGATCCCAGCAGGCAGAAGTTGGAGTGAGCCGAGATTGCACCACTGCACTCCAGCCTGGATGACAGAGTGAGACTCTGTCTCAAAAAAAAAAAAACAAACAAAAAAAACCCTTTGATTCTTTTACTGTGTCCAATGTATGGTAATCACATTAAATATTCCTAATGCAGTTCTTTTCTTCTTAGAGGGCAGTAGATCTAGGGACTTTCTGCTTTGAGAGAAAGCTACATATATCTTAGGAACAATGAGTTACACATTGGATATTGACGTGTGAATTGGACCCAGGAAAGTTCACAGGGAAAGCAATTGCTTTTTTTTTTTTTTTTTTTTTTTTGAGACAGGGTTTCGCCTTGTTGCCCAATTGGAGTGCAGAGCCGCGATCTCAGCTCATTGCAACCTCTGCCTCCCGAGTTCAAGCAATTCTCCTGCCTCAGCCTCTCAAATAGCTGGGATTACAGGCATGTGCCACCATGCCTGGCTAATTTTGTATTTTTAGTAGAGATGGGGTTTCTCCATGTTGGTCAGGCTGATCTCGAACTCCCAACCTCAGGTGATCCACCCGCCTTAGCCTCCCAAAGTGCTGGGATTACAGGCATGAGCTATGGTGCCTGGCATGCAATTTTTTTTTTTTTTTTTTTTTTTAAGACAGAGTCTTGCTCTGTCACCCAGGGTGGAATGCAGTGGCACGATCTTGGCTCGCTGCAACCTCTGCCTCCCAAGTTCAAGCGATTTTTGTGCCTCAGCACTACAGGTGCATGCCTCCACGCCCAGTTAATTTTTGTATTTTTAGTAAAGATGGGGTTTCTCCATGTTGGCCAGGCTGGTCTCAAACTCCTGACCTCAAGTGATCTCCCTGCCTTGGCCTCCCAAAGTGCTGGGATTACAGGCATGAGCCACCGTGCCTGGCTGGAAGCAAATATTTTATGGAACCAATATAAGTACTATTATAATGTGATTAGTCACTTAAAAATTCAGCTTTAAAAATAATTGTTTAAGGTGAATATACCGAGCCATTTGACCATAAGGGACAGATAATTCTGCTTTGTTCTACTTTGTTAAATAGATTTCTTAAAGCTCCCTTGGTGTTACTCATTTTGGTAATTTCAGATTCATATGGTCTTCATTCAGTTATGATTAAACTATCTTAAAAGTTTTCCTTAGATTGTATATTGAAAATGCTGAATTATTGTAATTATTTGTAAGATTTTTACTTGTACACTAAAGCAACTTAGTTTATCGTACAAAATTGCAGTGATAGCTATTCTGAGTACATGATTGATGATTTGGGACAAAATTGCCAAATAGATTTAAAGTATTTTTCTTTATTGCAAAAGAATTAATATAGTAACAAAGTCTAATAATATAGAAGGCACCATCCATTCCCGCTTTTCAGAAGTAACAATAGTTGGTGGTTTGTGCTTCCAAGGCCTAAAACATAGGGGGTGGGATTAAAGAACAGAAATGGGGGTTATAATTGACCATATGTCATTTTGCTCAAGTCATTTTATTTTATTTTTTTAAAACCAGGTGTCTGCTTTGGGTCTGGATCCCTCAGGTGCCCGTTTGGTGACAGGAGGATATGACTATGATGTTAAGTTTTGGGATTTTGCTGGAATGGATGCTTCTTTTAAGGCATTTCGATCCCTTCAGCCCTGTGAGTGGTATGTATTCACTTACTTAATATCTTCATATTTGACTTAATATCTTCACATTGGAAGACAGTGCTGTTGGCTTTGGACTCCCATCTACAATGATTTGTATCAAAATACATTACGTTTATATGACTGTATACTGCCTTCATAATTTAAATGAAGTAAAATGAGCCTTACATTTCTTTTGTTTCATAAACTTATATTTTAGGCTGGGCGCAGTGGCTCACACTTGTAATTCCAGAATTTTAGAAAGCCGAGGCAGGCGGATCATCTGAGGCCTGGAGTTTGAGACCAGAATGGACAACATGGCAAAAGCCCGTCTCTACTAAAATTAGAAAAATTAGCTGGGCATGGTGACGCATGCCTGTAATCCAGCTACTCGGGAGGCTGAGGCAGGAGAATTGCTTTAGCCTGAGAGGTGGAGGTTGCAGTGAGCTGAGATTGTGCCACTGCACTCCAGCCCAGCAACAGAGAGAGACTCCGTCTCAAAAAAAATTGCAAAAGGCCGGGCGCAGTGGCTCATGCCTGTAATCCCAGCACTTTGGGAGGCCAAGGTGGGTGGATCACCTGAGGTCAGGAGTTCGAGACCAGCCTGTCTAACATGGTGAAACTCCATCTCTACTAAAAATATAAAAACAAGCCAGGCATGATGGCTCATGCCTGTAATCCCAGCTACTTCGGAGGCTGAGGCAGGAGAATCGCTTGAACCCGGGAGGTGGAGGCTGCAGTGAGCCAAGATTGCGCCACTGCACTCCATCCTGGGCAACAGAGCAAGACTCCATCTCAAAACAAAAAAATTAAAAAAAACAACAACTTTGTTTTAAAACATTCCAATTAATCCTGAGAAATGAGAAATTAACATATGCTAAGCCATTAACCAGGTACCAATCCATTTTGTACTGTTTAGGTATGGTTGGCTAGCATTATGTTAGAAAGGGCCTTCCATGTTGCTACAATGAGCCAGCCTTTCTCTCTTTTTTTTTTTTTTTTTTTTTTTTTTTTTTTTTGAGACAGGGTCTGGCTCTGTTGCCCGGGCTGGAGTGCAGTGGTGAGATCTTGGCTCACTGCAACCTCTGCTTCCTGGGCTCAAGACATCCTCCCACCTCAGCCTCCCAAATAGCTGTGACTATATGGGTGTGCACCACCATGCCTGGCTAATTTTTGTATTTTTTTGGTAGAGATGGGGTTTCACCATGTAGTCCAAGGTGGTTTCAAACTCCTGATCTCAAGTAATCCACCTGCCTCGTCTTCCCAAAGTGCTGGGATTACAGGCATGAGCCACCGCGCCTGGCCCATAAGCCACTCTCTTTTCTGTATTTGACCATATCTGATCTTTTGGCATATTGCTTTCTTATGCTCAGCGGTCCCCAATCTTTTTTGCACCAGTGCCTGGTTTTGTGGAAGACAGTTTTTCCATGGACTAGGGGTAGCGTGGAGGTCGGGGTGGTGGGATGGTTTCCGGATGAAACTGTTCTATCTCAGATCATCAGGCATTAGATTCTAATAAGGATTGTGCAACCTAGAGATCCCTCGCATGCGCAGTCCACAATAGGGTTCGTACTCCTGTGAGAATCGAATGCCATTGTTGATCTGACAGGAGCCAGAGCTCAGGTGGTAATGCTCGCTCACCCTTCCAACACCTGCCGTGCACCTGGTTCCTAACAGGCCATAGACTGATACCAGTCCATGGCCTGGGCTTTGGGGACTCCTGACTTAACTTGTTTCTTTATCTCCTCTCCAATATTTCCAGTGGAATATCAAAGGCTTTATCATAATTATATTGTATCACTTCAGATGGCATGTATTGTCTAGTTGTTTCACTGTTAGTCACTAGAAATTAAGGTAAATCCCTGGATTAAGGTAGTGACATCTGATTCCTTCATTGTAAAGTTAATATTTTATACTTGAGAGAGGCAAGAACTTTGTAGAGAGATAGTTTGGTACTATGTAACTATCCAGATACTACTCATCATTCTTTTACTTAATGAGCTTAGTGTCCATTGATGATTTCTTCCTGAATCGGTTATGTCACCGAGGGCTACAAATTGGTGATTTTCTTATTCTGTTATTTCATCTGCATTTATTTCCTGGCATCTTCTTAAAGAAAAACTTTTCCATCGATGTTCATTAGGGATATTGGTCTAAAATTCTTTTTTTGTTGTGTCTCTGCCAAAATCCTCAATAAAATACTGGCAAATCGAATCCAGCAGCACATCAAAAAGCTTATCCACCATGATCAAGTGGGCTTCATCCCTGGGATGCAAGGCTGGCTCAACATACGCAAATCAATAAATGTAATCCAGCATATAAACAGAACCAAAGACAAAAACCACTTGATTATCTTAGTAGATGCCGAAAAGGCCTTCGACAAAATTCAACAGCCCTTCATGCTAAAAACTCTCAATAAATTAGGTATTGATGGGACATATCTCTAAATAATAAGAGCTATTTATGAGAAACCCACAGCCAATATCATACTGAATGGGCAATAACTGGAAGCATTCCCTTTGAAAACTGGCAGAAGACAGGGATGCCCTCTCTCACCACTCCTATTCAACATAGTGTTGGAAATTCTGGCCAGGCAATCAGGCAGGAGAAAGAAATAAAGGGTATTCAATTAGAAAAAGAGAAATTCAAATTGTCCCTGTTTGCAGATGACATGATTGTATATTTAGAAAACCCCATCGTCTCAGCCCCAAAACCCTCTAAGCTGATAAGCAACTTCAGCAAAGTCTCAGGATACAAAATCAATGTGCAAAAATCACAGACATTCTTATACACCAATAACAGACAGAGAGCCAAATCATGAGTGAACTACCATTCACAATTGCTTCAAAGAGAATAAAATACCTAGGAGTGCAACTTACAAGGGATGTGAAGGACCTCTTCAAGGAGAACTACAAACCACTGCTCAACGAAATGAAAGAGGACACAAAGAAATGGAAGAACATTCCATGCTCATGGATAGGAAGAATCAATATCATGAAAATGGCCATACTGCCCAAGGTAATTTATAGATTCAATGCCATCCCCATCAAGCTACCAATGACTTTCTTCACAGAATTGGAAAAAACTACTTTAAAGTTCATATGGAACCAAAAAAGAGCCCGCATCACCAAGACAATCCTAAGCCAAAAGAACAAAGCTGGAGGCATCACGCTACCTGACTTCAAACTATACTACAAGGCTACAGTAACCAAAACAGCATGGTACTGGTACCAAAACAGAGATATAGATCAATGGGACAGAACAGATCCCTCAGAAAGAATACCACACATCTACAACCATCTGATCTTTGACAAACCTGACAAAAACAAGAAATGGGGAAAGGATTCCCTATTTAATAAATGATGCTGGGAAAACTGGCTAGCCATATGTAGAAAACTGAGACTGGATCCCTTCCTTATACATTATACAAAAATTAATTCAAGATGGATTAAAGACTTAAATGTTGGACCTAAAACCATAAAAACCCTAGAAGAAAGCCTAGGCATTACCATTCAGGACATAGGCATGGGCAAGGACTTCATGTCTAAAACACCAAAAGCAATGGCAACAAAAGCCAAAATTGACAAATGGGATCTAATTAAACTGAAGAGCTTCTGCACAGCAAAAGAAACTATCATCAGAGTGAACAGGCAACCTACAGAATGGGAGGAAATTTTTGCAACCTACCCATCTGACAAAGGGCTAATATCCAAAACCTACAAAGAACTCAAAACAAATTTACAAGAAAAAAACAACCCCATCAAAAAGTGGGTGAAGGATATGAACAGACACTTCTCAAAGGAAGACATTTATGCAGCCAACAGACACATGAAAAAATGCTCTTCATCACTGGGCATCAGAGAAATGCAAATCAAAACCACTATGAGATACCATCTCACACCAGTTAGAATGGTGATCATTAAAAAGTCAGGAAACAACAGGTGCTGGAGAGGATGTGGAGAAATAGGAACACTTTTACACTGTTGGTGGGACTGTAAACTAGTTCAACCATTGTGGAAGTCAGTGTGACGACTCCTCAGGAATCTAGAACTAGAAATACCATTTGACCCAGCCATCCCATTACTGGTTATATACCCAAAGGATTATAAATCATGCTTCTATAAAGACACATGCACACGTATGTTTATTGTGACACCATTCACAATAGCAAAGACTTGGAACCAACCCAAATGTCCATCAATGATAGACCGAATTAAGAAAATGTGGCACATATACACCATGGAATACTATGCAGCCATTAAAAAATGATGAGTTCATGTCCTTTGTAGGGACATGGATGAAGCTGGAAACCATCATTCTCAGCAAACTATCACAAGGACAGAAAACCAAACACCGCATGTTCTCACTCATAGGTGGGAATTGAACAATGAGAACACATGGTCACAGGAAGGGGAACATCACACACCAGGGCCTGTCATGGGATGAGGGGAGGAGGGAGGGATAGCATTAGGAGATATACCTAATGTAAATGATGAGTTAATGGGTGCAGCACACCAACATGGCACATGTATACACATGTAACAAACCTGCACATTGTGCACATGTACTCTAGAACTTGAAGTATAATTAAAAAAGTAGAAAAGAACAACTTTTCCTCATTAACTGATGTTATTTGGTTATCCTGAAATATAGTTACTACTGAAGAGGCAGGATAAAAGCTTAGTTATCTTTCTTTAATTGCCCATTTTTAGCTTAAGGGCTGATGGTGATAAATGAATTGTTTCTGTTATTGGTGATGATTTCTTTTTCTTTTTTGAGTATCAGTATTTACGATTTTTAAATTTTCATGTTTCAGTCAATTGCAGTCATTATTCTTTTTGATGTTTAAATTGTCCTAGATTTGTCTAGTAGGAGTCCTTGATTGCTGTATAATTTTGACATGACCTTATTAGTCTTTAACACTTACTTGGTTTCTGGCACAACATGATGTAGGCTTCCTGTTAACATTCCTTTACAAGTCCTGGAATCAGTACTTCCCCGAGTAGCCCTCCTTTGTTCTTGTGGGAATGGTATTTAGAGACCAAATCTGGTTGCTGGGCATGCTCATTGATATTGGGATGTCATTGCTTTTGACCTTTTGATGGAAAGAGGGAGAAAATATAGATGCGTATGTATTCATGCATATATTTGTCTATGTTTAAATTACAAGGTCACATTGATATTTCTATTTCAATTTCAAAATATTTAGTAAACTTTTAAATTTCAGAATATTTTTAAATTTATAGATAAGCTACAAAGATAGTACAGAGTTTATGCATACACTTCACCCAGTTTTTCTTATGATTAACATCTTATGGTCCATTTGTCACAATTAGGAAACTAACATTAGTCAGTTACTATTAATTAATCTCCAAACTTTATTTGGATTTCACTGTTTTTTTCCACTAATGATTCCTCCAAGATACCACATTACCTTTGGTCCTTATATTTGTTTAGTCCCTGACAGTTTCTCAGTCTTTCATTGTTTTTCATGACCATGACAGTTTTGAGGGGGTATTGGTCAGGTATTTTGTAGAATGTCTCTCAATTTGCTTTTGTCTGATGCTTTTCTCATGGTTAGATTGAGATTGTGAGTCCTTGGGAAGAATATCACAGAGGTGAAGTGGCTTTCTTATTACATCATATCAGGGGTACTTTTGTCATGTTTTTTTAGGTTCTTCATGGTAAAGTTACTTTTTCCTTTCCTTTCCATATGCCATTCTTTGGCTATAAGCCACTGAGTACTGCTCAAACTAGAGGCAGTGGAAAAATTCAGCTCCACTTCCTGGAGTGAGTGGTATTTAAATACACTTTTTGGTTTTTTTATGTATTTATTTTATTGCTCAGCTTGTTTCAACTGTGGTGATTGGGAGCTCTTTTAGTTTGGTCTTTTGTCCCTTTGACATGCTTCCTTTTTTTCATTTTTGGAAATACTCCCTTAATTTTTGATACTACAGGATGCTCCAGGCTGGGCACAGTGGCTCACGCCTGTAATCCCAGCACTTTGGGAGGCCGAGGCGGGCAGATCACCTGAGGTCAGGAGTTCAAGACCAGCCTGGCCAACATGGTGAAACCCCGTCTGTACTAAAAATACAAAAATTAGCTGGGCATGTTGGTGGGTGCCTGTAATCCCGGTTACTTCAGAGGCTGAGGCAAGAGAATCGCTTGAACCCGGAAGGTGGAGGTTGCAGTGAGCTGAGATCGCGCCTTTGCACTCCAGCCTGGGCAACGAGTGAAATTCTGTTGCAATAAATAAATAAATAAATAAATAAAATAAAATGCTCCAGGCTATAGATGCTTGTATTTTCCCTGCTCCAGTTCTAGAATTAGTTCTTTTCCCCAGGAGAAGTATATTAGCAAATAAGATCTAGGTTCTTTATTATTATTATTATTATTTTTATTATACTTTTAAGTTCTGGGATACACGTGCAGAATGTGTAGGTTTGTTACATAGGTATACACGTGCCGTGGTGGTTTGCTGTACCCATCAACGCATCATCTACATAGCTATTTCTCCTAATGCTGTCCCTGCCCTAGCCCCCCACCCACTGACAGGCCCTGGTGTGTGATATTCCCCTCCTTGTGTCCATGTGTTCTCATTGTTCAACTCCCACTTATGAGTGAGAACATGTAGTGTTTGGTTTTCTGTTCTTGTGTTAGTTTGCTGAGAATGATGGTTTCCAGCTTCATCCATGTCCCTGCAAAGGATATGAACTCATCTTTTTTTATGGCTGCGTAGTATTCCATGGTTTATATGTGCCACATTTTCTTTATCCAGTGTATCATTGATGGGCATTTGGGTTGGTTCCAAATCTTTGCTATTGTGAACAGTGCTGCAATAAACATAACGTGTGCATGTGTCTTTATAGTAGAATGATTTATAATCCTTTGGGTATATACCCAGTAATGGGATTGCTAGGTCGAATGGTATTTCTGGCTCTAGAAGATCTAGGTTCTTAATATGCTCATTGCTCCTGGGATGTCACTGCTCTTAGGCTGACTCAGCTGACACAGCTAGGAAATATATGCATATATGTTGTACTAACTTATGTATATAGTATATAGTATTTTGTATCTCTCTACATCCACGTTAACCTGAACACTAGTGCATACTGATGTTCTAATTCTAATCCAGTACTATGTTGATTTGTTCTAACCTTCCTGCTTTTCTGTATCATCACTTTCCAATGGTGAGAAACCTAGCTTCCACTATCCATTTACTTACTTATTCAGCCTCAGTATACATGTAAAGCAATTTAAGAATTGTTAATTGTACCTGTGTTCCAATTTAAATTTAGCATTACAGAATTTTTCTTAACGTCTTTTAATTTGATATTCAAATTAAAAGATAGAAGTCATTTATGAGAAAACACTTACTGGTCAAGGGGTTGGCAAAGTTTTTTTTATAAAGGGCCAGATAGCATTTTAGGCTTTACAGGTCACAAATGGTCTTTGTTAAATTTATCTGTATGTGTATATATTTATGTGTGTGTGTGTGTGTCTGTGTCTATGTGTGTGTTTGTGTGAGTGTATACATTTTCTTTTTTCTTTTTGTTTTTTTTTTTTTTGAGATGGAGTTTCGCTCTTGTTGCCCAGGCTGGAGTGCAATGGCATCATCTCGGCTCACCACAACTTCCACCTCCTGGGTTAAAGCGATTCTCCTGCCTCAGCCTCCTGAGTAGCTGAGATTACAGGCATGTGCCACCACACCTGGCTAATTTTGTATTTTTAATAGAGTCGGGGTTTCTCCATTTTGGTCAGGCTGGTCTTGAACTCCCGACCTCAGGTGATCTGCCCGTCTTGGCCTCCCAAAGTACTGGGATTACAGACGTGAGCCATTTCCCCTGGCCTACTTTTTTCAAGAAAAGACAGTAAAATCTGATTTGATGCCTTTGATCTTTGGTTAAGAAAGAAAATAAAATCGTTTTCTAGCTGTAATTTCTGTTTGATTGAGTATTCCAAGGGTCATCACTTGATGATTCCAGTAGTTTAAGAGTGCTGTCCAATATAACTTTCAGTGGTAATGGAGATATTATGTATCTGTATCATCCAGTATGGTAGTCACTCGTCACATGGGGTTACTGAATACTTGAAATGTGTTTAGTAATTCTAAGGAACTAAAATTTCTTGAAATCAAATTTTAATTAAAATGTAAATAACTACACGTGGCTAGGTAGCTGCTGTATTGGATAGTGCATATCTTCAGCCTCCCTTTAAGTGGCCAAATCCAGTACACACAAACTACTACGGTAGGTAACACGGTACCTCTAGACATAAAAATATGTGACTTAAGTTCAAAAACAGGAATGCTACTACCAAAAACTCACTAAAGTTTAATGCAGATTTTTAAATGAAGATAAAAGTGAGGCCAGGTGCGGTGGCTCACGGCTGTAATCCCCGCACTTTGGGAGGCCGAGGCAGGCGGATCACGAGGTGAAGAGATTAAGACCATTCTGGCCAACATGGTGAAACCCCGTCTCTACTAAAAATACAGAAATTATCTGGGTGTGGTGACACCTGCCTGTTGTCCCAGCTACTAGGGAGGTTGAGACAGGAGAATTGCTTGAACCTGCAAGGCAGAGGTTGCAGTGAGCTCAGATGGCGCCACTACACTCCAGCCTGGCAACAGAGTGAGACTCCATCTCAACAACAACAACAACAACAACAACAAAAAAAAAAAAAAAAAGAAAAAAGAAAAAAGTGAAACAAGTATTTTTATATTTATTTTCCCCTTCAATTTCGTTCTCTTTATTTTGTTGGATCATTGTTCTAGTTTCTGATTATAACACCCAATGTGTATGTTAATGATCACTGCTTGTGTTTTGCCAATTGCAAATTTGGTGAATGTACGTAAATTCTCATTCAGCTGATACCTGTTGAATATGGGAGAGTCAAACTCTCATAATACCATTAGAAGCCTTTCTTTATTTTGATATTTGTTTTTTTTTTTTTTTTTGAGTTGGAGTCTGTCTCATGTTGCTCAGGTTGGGGTGCAATGGCATGATCTCGGCTCACTGCAACCTCCACCTTCTGAGTTCAAGCAATTATCCTGTCTCAGCCTCCTGAGGAACTGGGATTACAGGTGCATGCCACCATGCCTGGCTAATTTTTGTATTTTTAGTAGAGATGTGGTTTCACCATGTTGGCCAGGCTGGTCTTGAACTCCAGATCACCTCAGGTGATCTGCCTGCCTTGGCCTCCCAAAGTGCTGGGATTACAGATGTGAGCCACCATGCCCCCGCCCGACATTGGTCTGTTAACCTTTTAAATTACGTTTTTCACCCAAGTGAGAATCCACACATGCCTGTAACTCAGCTAAATTCCCCCACATCTTTTTGTCACTGATCTGTATTATTCCTATATTATCCACAAAGATAACTTGAGGGAGTTTGTTGACTGTCTTGAAGATATGGAGACATAGTGTGATGTTTTCAAACCATCTCACCTGGAATAGCCAACAGCAGAATTTGTCTGAGATCCGAGAGGCAGCGTCATGGTGAGTAAGTGGATATCAAAGAGGCAGTCACACTCAAAGAACGCCCCCATAGCTATTCAGGAAGGGAGATAGAAGTCCAAGTCTAGGAGTGAAGCTGAGGTAAAAAAAGTGTCCTGGATTTTGGGCATCTCTGACGAATTTCTCCGGAAGAGCTCTTTGGTGCTGTAGTATTCTTAGCTTCTTTCTCACTCACCTAGCACACTTTAAAAAGACTGACATTAGGTGTTCTTTTCTTGGTCTACCAGTATAAAAATTGAATTTTAAAAAATGCTTTTCTTTGTTGTTAAGCACAGTTTATTATTTGATATACATTATTTACCTGAATATATTTTTCCTTCTTGCCGAGAGCAGCTCTGTCAGGGAGACCCTAACCCAGCGGCACTAGAGGAATTAAAGACACACACACAGAAATATAGAGGTGTGAAGTGGGAAATCAGGGGTCTCACAGCCTTCAGAGCTGAAAGCCCTGAACAGAGATTTACCCACATACTTATTAACAGCAAGCCAGTCATTAGCATTGTTTCTATAGATATTCGATTAACTAAAAGTATCCCTTATGGGAAACGAAGGGATGGGCCGAAATAAAGGGATGGGTTTGGCTAGTTATCTGCAGCAGGAGCATGTCCTTAAGGCACAGATCGCTGATGCTATTGTTTGTGGTTTAAGAATGCCTTTAAACAGTTTTCTGCCCTGGGTGGGCCAGGTGTTCCTTGCCCTCATTCCAGTAAACCCACAACCTTCCAGCGTGGGCATTATGGCCAATAGGAACATGTCACAGTGCTGCAGAGATTTTGTTTATGGCCAGTTTTGGGGCCAGTTTATGGCCAGATTTTGGAGGGCCTGTTCCCAACACCTTCTCTTTGACATTTTCATGGTAAAATTATGTAAACTATCTGTAATAGCCTTTTACTTAATTTCCTGGTTTTTGCTTCCCTCTGTAACTGTCATCAAGTTACATAATTTTAAAATTTTATCTTATTAAGATCCAGTGACCTTCTTTTGAGTCATGTCTCAGCTCAGATGTCAGCTCCTCAAAGAGACCTTTCCTCACCATACTGTCAAAAGTAGCTCCTCTCCCACCTCTCCACTGCCACCCACTCTATCCATTACCCTGATTTATTTCTTTTATAGCACTTATAACGATCAGAAATGATGTGTTTTTCACATTTGTTTACTTCTATTCCAGCACCTAAAACAGTGTTTGGGATATACTTGGAGCTTATTATTCATTAAATAAGTCATACAATAATAGTGTTTCATATTTTTTTTCAGTAGTTTTCTGTTGAGAAATAGAGCAGAAGACTATTTTCAGCAATGTGTACCCACCTTTTGGAAAAGGAAGGAAGCATAAGAATTTCTTTTTCTGGAAGATGTGAAATCTTTGGCTTAAACCCTATCAGTTCAGGGCAAGTAAGGAACAGTTTTTGAAATTACTAGCTCTGCACTCTAAGTGATGCCTTGAGCTACAAGCTTAAGGCTGATGTGTTTAGCTTTTTTTAAAAAATAAAAATATGATATGTATTCTGAAGATAATTGAATAGTGAGTTTTATTGCATCTTATGATTTCCATTCATTTTATATCAAAAGTGATTGCCACTGAGAAATTTCCATCTATTCAAATGGTATTTGTAGTTCTTGCTATGTATGAACAGTTACTTGATTAAAGAGTTTCAGAGTTCAAATAAATAAAAAAAGACAAAACAGATACCTACGGTTTTGCGTTTCTGAGTCAATCCTAGATTCTGAAATTTAAAAATTTCTGTTACTGGAAATCAGAATGGGTGAGTCAATGCTGTAGTCATTAAGTGTTATACACTGTCTTCTCTGCTAATTTAGCTGAGCTTGTGTCATAACTATCAGTTTTAGTGGGATGAGGGGAAGATTACTGTCCTAGATTTTCACTGAAGTACTTTTCCTCCTCTTTCTTTTTTATAGCATATTAGTTGATGTAAAATTTAATTCTGCAACTAAGTATAACTATAGACTTAATGTGCATAATGGAATGTGAGCATTGATTCTGACTCATAAAAATCTGAATTTGAATTATGTCTTGGCTTGTTCATTTGCTATATGACTTTAGGCATGTCATTTAATCACTTTGACCCTTAGTTTCCTTGCCTGTAAAATAGAATTAATACTACCAGTTTTTTGGTGTTCTGATTGATGATTAAATGAAATAATGTATATATTATAAAGTGTTTGGCACAGTGCCATGGCACCTAGTAAAGCATTTGGTAGATAATAACTCACCTAGTATTTATTTAATATGAAGGAATCTCAGTGCACAGATTCTTAAGTTGATATCTCTCATGTCTTTCAAGTATTACTTCCTATTTCTGAGTTTTTCTTAGTATTGTAACATTGGATTTTACCTCTGAAAAATCAGACTACTATTTAAGGCTATCACCTGTCCTGATTTCTTTCTTTCTTTCTTTTTTTTTTTTTTTGAGATAGAGTCTAGCTCTGTTGCCCAGGCTGGAGTGCAGTAGCACGATCTTGGTTCACTGCAACTTCTGCCTCCCAAGTTCAAGCAATTCTCCTGCCTCAGCCTGCTGAGGAGCTGGGATTAAGGCATGCCACCATGCCCGGCCAATTTTTGTATTTTTAGTAGAGACTGGGTTTCACCATGTTGGCCAGGCTGGTCTTGAACTCCTGACCTCAGGTGATCCTCCTGCCTTGGCCTCCCAAAGTGTTGAGATTACAGGCGTGAGCCATCGCGCCTGACCCTGATTTGTTTTTTGGGAGTATAGGCTATTTAGCTTTGGCTCTCTGTTATCTGTTCTCCATTTCCCTTTTTCTCTCTCTGGTCCAGTTCTCTTTATCTTTTTTTTTTTTTTTTTTGCCACAATTTGTTAAAACTTCTTAAGCCAATTCACTTTACTAATTTTCTACTCTTTTAATGAACTTTTTAAAAGTCACATTTATTCAGGTATAATTTACATTTAGTAAAATTTATTCTTTTTACTTATACAGTCCTATGAATTTTGAGAAATGCATACAGTCATAGTCATACACTATGATTATCCTCCAAAGTTCCCTTTAGCCCCTTTGCAGTCAGTCCCTCCTTCTGACCCCCAGGTAACCACTGATCTGATTTTGCCTCTATCAGTAGTTTTGTTCCCTTTTATAGCTGTGTAGCTATATTTGTATGACTGTATTACATACAGTTTGTTTATCTCTTTACCAGTTGATAGACATTTGGCTTATTTCCAGTTTTTAGGTATAAGGAATAAAGCTTCTATAAATACTCCGTACTGTAGAGGTCATTTTTATAGACAGGTGTTTTTATTTCCCTGGGTCAATACCTAAGTGTGAATTGCTTTGTCATATGATATGTGAGTATTAACTTTATAGGAAACTGCCTGACTTTTTAAAAATGCCATATCATTTTGCTTTCTTAGCGTCAATGTGTAAGAGTTGTAGTTACTTTATGTCCTTACCTACACTTGGTATTGTCAATATGTTAAATTTTAGCCATTCAGTTGGGTATGTAGTGATATGTTATTGGGTTTTAATTTGAATTTCCCTGATGATTAGTGATATTGAGCTTATATGTCTTCTTTGATGAAGCAGCTGTTCAAAAACTTTTGCCCATTTTAAAAACTGGGTTCTTTTCTTGGATTGGTTGATAAAGTTCTTTATAAGATATGTGTGTCACAAATATTCCAGTCTGTTGCTTAGATAGAAAGAGTTCCGTAAATATTTGTTAAATAGAAAAAGTAGTTTCCAAAAAAATTCCACTTTTGTAATATATAATTTATGTATTTGTGTTTTTTAGTACTAGGGAAAGTTTAAGAGGTTATGTCCTAGAAATGGAAGTGTATTATGTGGGGGTATTGGAGAACTTTCATTTTATATTTTTATATGACATAACAAAACAGCATGAATTACTTTTACAATTTAAAAAGATATTTTACACTTCAGAAAACAAAGGACATCAAAAACAAAATTAAAAGACAAATTATAAACAAAACATTGTAACACAGATTGAAAGCAATGGGCTACTATCCATAATACAGTTTCTGTAAATAAAGAAAGGGATGTTTGAAAACTAAAACTAGCCAAAGGAAATGAATTAATAGGTAACAGCAGAAGAAATACAAATAGTCAATAAACATAAAGATATTCAGCTTCATTAATAAAGAAGGAAAAATTAAAGTGCCAGTGAGGTACTATGTATTACCTGTAAGATTGGCAAAAGTGAAGAGAACATATACTATCCAATGTGAGAAGGCTAAGGTGGGGGTGTAAATGACCAGACTTTTTTTCCCGCATAACAATTTGATAATGTCTTTCTTTTTTTTTTTTTGAGACAGAGTCTCACTCTGTCGCCTGGGCTGGAGTGCAGTGGTGCAGTCTTGGCTCACTGCAACCTCGACTTCCTTGGTTCAAGCGATTCTCATGCCTCAGCCTCCCAAGTAGTTGGGAATTCAGGTATGCACCACCATGCCTGGCTAATATTTGGATTTTTAGTAGAGATAGGGTTTCACCATGTTGGCCAGGCTGGTCTCCAACTCCTGACCTCAAGTGATCCACCTGCCTTGGCCTCCCAAAGTGCTGGGATTACAGGCATGAGCCACTGCACCCAGCCAATATATCTTATTCTGATGTAAACTGTAAACTATGATGGCAAGATTTGGAGAAACAAATACTATCAGGCATGGTGGGAGTGTAAATTGGCACTGTCTTATAGAGGGCAATTCGGCATTCTCTTCCAAATTACAAATGCATATACCCTCTGACCAAGTAATCCACTTTTAGAAATTCCTCTGACAGATATATCCACATATATGGAAATGATCAGGAACAAGTTTATTTATCATAGCGTTATATGTAATGATGACACGTTTTCTTGAATTTTTTTTCAGCACAAAATAACAGTCTGATAATATGTTCTTTTTCCTTTAAAAAAATTCCACAGCTATATTCTTTGTCTTTTAGATCTTAGAACAGTATAGACTGTGATCAGTGGCTGAACTCTAGTCCATAGCTTGTTTTTGTATGAGACTTGAACTAAGAATGATTTTTACAGTTTTAAAGGGTTGTGAAACAAACCCCAGAATAATGAAGAAGAATGTGATACAGAGATCATATATGGCTTGCAAAGCTTCAAATATTTATCTGGTCCTTCACACAAAGTTTGCTGACCCTACTGTAAAAGCTCTTCACAGCCCCTTATTATTTTGCTCTTCTTTTTTACGCTCTCTGCCTGGTGAGATACAGGCTGAAAAGATTCTTCTTGTATCTCTTTACCTTCTTAACCTCACTGCTTGTGGCCAGTGGAATGTGTCTGTGATCTTAGGAAGTTTGAGGGAGGTAGGGCTGAGAGTAATCCTTGTATGTGTTTTGGGGAGTCTCTCCTCTATGTGATGGATGCTATAGTTTTGTTGTAAACTATGCAACAGAGTGAGACTCCGTCTGGCTGGAGTGCAGTGGCGCCATCTCTGCTCACTGCAAGCTCTGCCTCCTGGGTTCACGCCGTTCTCCTGCCTCAGCCTCCCGAGGAGCTGGGACTACAGGTGCCCGCCACCATGCCCGGCTAATTTTTTGTATTTTTAGTAGAGACGGGGTTTCATGGTGTTAGCCAGGATGGTCTTGATCTTCTGACCTTGTGATCTGCCTGCCTCAGCCTCCCAAAGTGCTGGGATTACAGGCGTGAGCCACCGCTCCCAGCCTGTATGCTGTATTTTTAGGAAAGATAGTAGGTTTTTGATTATATATCTTTGTTTTATTAACCCTATATTATGTCTTCCACGTTGTTTTTTGTGCCTGCTGCCTAATTTTTGTGACAACTGCTTCCATAAGGGCATCCTTGCTGCTTTGAGAACGAACCGCCCATGGACTTCATGGTTTCTGGGTAGTTTCATATGAGGCTGTTGCACTCTTTCTGGGAGGTGCTTTCCTAATCATTCTGATCTTTTCCTATTAGAAATTTCTGGATAATTTCCAGTTTTCAGTAGTCCTTTCATTTATCCTGATTTTATATTTTTCTAGGTTATTTCTTTTGGCATTTGGAGTAGGGAAGTCTGATGAAGTCCTCAGTTCTTTTTCCTTAGAAGTCTTCTATATTTCCTATTTCCAAATTCTTAAGGATTCCTTATTTATATTCTTTTTTTGCACCCTCTGCAGAATCAACCTTATATTGACAAAATATATTTTTACATTTTTGGGTGACATTTACAAGTCCTTAATTAATTAATTAATTAATTTATTTTTTGAGACGGAGTCCCACTCATTCGCCCAGGCTGTAGTGCGGTGGTGTGATCTCGGCTCACTGCAAGCTCCACCTCCCGGATTCATGCCATTCTCCTGCCTCAGCCTCCCAAGTAGCTGGGACTACAGGCGCCTGCCATGACGCCCGGCTAATTTTTTGTATTTTCAGTAGAGACGGGGCTTTACCGTGTTAGCCAGGATGGTCTCGATCGCCTGACCTCGTGATCCGCCCGCCTCAGCCTCCCAAAGTGTTAGGATTACAGTCGTGAGCCACCGTGCCCGGCCCAAGTCCTTAGTTTGTAAGTCTTGAGTATTTTGGTTAGCAATAATTAAGACATGTACTAAACATATACTAACTTGTAGTGCATTTGAAATAACATTGCATTTGGCTACCAAGATTTTGTACCCCTCAAATAATCTTAGCATTGGAAATAAAGTAGTAATAATAATAATTACTTGTTTCAGTTACTGTACTAGGTGTCTTTATGTATATTATTTTTAATCCTCACCCAATTTCATAAAAAGTATTATTTCTCATGTTTTTTTCAGTGGAGGAAACCAGGACTCAGCAAAGTTATATTAACTAGTACATGAACTCTGTGGTTCAGGAGCATCTCTGTATAGTGCTGCCATCTAGTCTTGTCTCCTCGTTTTGCTGAAATAAGGAGACTGAGGCCAGGCGTGGTGGCTCATGCCTGTAATCCCAGCACTTTGGGAGGCCAAGGTGGGCGGAACACGAGGTCAGGAGTTTGAGACTAGCCTGGCCAACATGGCGAAACCCCGTCTCTACTAAAAATACAAAAATTAGCCCAGCATGGTGGCACACGCCTGTAATCCCAGCTGCTTAGGAGGCTGAAGCAGGAGAATCGCTTGAACCCAGGAGGCGGTGGTTGCAGTGAGGTAAGATCGTGCAACTGCACTCCAGCGTGGGTGACAGAGCGAGACTGTATCAAAAAAAAAAAAAAAGAGACTGAGTCTAGTGAAGCCAGTAGACTTGCTCATCATCACGCAGCTAGTTAGCAGCAGAATGAGGACTTGGATCCCTGAACTCCTGACTCACATTCCGGTGCACTTTTCACTACAGCAGGACACCTTGGCTCCTGAGCCCCAAGTGACAGCCCCAAACAGCTGTGTTTATCTGTCTTGCATGTCCCAGCTTGTTTTGCTAGCTGAGCAAAAACTACTTAAAAGGATCCTCAATCTTCACCTTCCCACTCCCTTCCACTTCTCATATACTCCCACTTGCCCCATGAATAACTTCACAGAAACAATTGTGTAATGTCACTAAGCCTTCCTCTGGTGTCAGAGTTACTCCCTGAGAGAGCATTCACTTCCTCATGACTCCGGTTGACTGGTTAGATTGGCTTTCCCTCTCTTCTCTTTGATCAGAATCTTCGTTGTTTAGGCAGGAGTTTGAGGAGCAGATGTTATGCCCCTTGAACAGGCCCTTTAATTCTCCTTAGTACTGTGTCTAATGACTCTTAATCCTGTCCTTTTAACTCTGTGGCTAAGGAGTTTGAGACTAGCCTGGCCAACATGGCGAAACCCCGTCTCTGTGGCTAGCAGATTTAAGAATGAAGTGAGACAGGAATGATGAGCTTGATGCTGAACATTTCATTTTAATGTTGGCAAAGTAGTCTACAGAGAGTACATGACAAACAGTGAGACAGAGGGAAAATGTTAAAAGTGTTCCTATATAGCAGAAAAACAATGTGAATATTAGTGTGGGATCACTGACATTTTGGGTTTCCCGCCAAATGTAGATAGAACAGTTTGGTTGATTAGTTTGCCAGAGAAATGGAGCCATTGACTATTTCTACTTTGTCTTCTTAAACTTTTATATTTTTTAGATTTTCATTTCCCTTTTAAAATAAAAATAAATCATCAGAAGAAACAAAGTGATCTCTTATTTTTCATGGTTACTGGAGAAAATTACACTTCCCCCAAATGGGAGTAGCATTAACAAGTATATATCTTGTGAACTGATTCATTCCATTCTTTCTTTAGAGACTTTGGTTTAGCGCTCTGAACTTTCTGATGATCAGATCTCATGTGTTTGCTAATATATAAAATAACAAATTAGACATAATGCCCTATAATTTTCTCAGTTTGATTAATTGCCTGAAATTTGATCTATCAGTCAGTGTTTGATTAGAATAGAGAAATCATATGTAATTTGAACAAGGAAAGATTAATATGAAGAATTGCTAGCTATAACAAGGTTTTGGAGCAGTGAGGATTGGCTAGTAAAAAGTAAAGAGAACTCTGAGGAATATAAGAATAACAGATAAAAGGAGCATCAACCCCTGGGGTTGAGATACAACATCCAGGGCCTCTGGGTTTAAGATCCAGACCCTGTTTGAGGGGGCATGGCTGTGGCTCACTGAATGAAGAGAAGTTGGCATGGTAGAAATCTGTCTCATCAGAATCACTCTGCTATAATACTGCCTTGTGGAGGTACTGGTGGAAGATACTGGGTGCTGCTGACTGCTGTGCACTTCAGGAGCCTGACAATGGAGCAAACTGCACGGGTGCTGGATCTGGACACCGGAGAAGCTGTGTTGCAGTACAGAAGCCTGCCAAGAGGAGCACACAAGACTCTTGGAAAGAAGAGGAAAATCTCCTCCTCTTACAATGTCGATCTAACATCATGCCAACTAGCAAAGGAAAAATGTTTAAAGGGTCCAAGTTCATTTCTGCAGAGCAGACAGGAAAGGATGAATTCGGAGCTGAGAGACAATGAGTGGACAACTGGCACATTTGGTCAAACTTGTAATTTTATATCTTAGATGGACAAATTTAAACACAAGTCCATAGGTGTTTTCCTTACAAGCTTACATTTAAATTTGGGATCCTGGTCAGAATTTTGCTAAGGACTTCATTCTTTCCCAGTGTTTCAGGAAGGATACCATGGGGCCAGAGCCACTTTTCTTTATTGTAAGGTCCTGGGCTGTGGCCCCTTTTGCTTTTCTGGGCTCTTTTCTCATGGACATCTGTTTTGGGAGCTTCATTTCCTCATCTGCTTTGACACTTTAATCTTGGACATTGTAGTGAAATGCTTCACATTGTCACACATTCTAATCTCAGAGACCACCCCAAATCTTTTTGAATTTTCTTGGCCATTGGAATCAGTACTCTGGAATCAGTACATTAAGAATGGTTTTTTAAAAACTATCAGCTGGAATTTCAACATTTTAGAAGAAATGGTCAGTATAAATTTGGAGAAGCAGTTTCTAGCTAGTAGTAGCTGTGCAGAAAAACAGTTTTATTGGTAAGTATCTGATTTGGATTTAGGAACCAGTTAGGATGAAAAATTCTATTGAGGTCTGGCCAGATAGACATAAATTTTATTTTTCCTTTATATTCTGTGTCCAAAAGACAAATTGTCATGAGTTAATTTTTTTTTTTTTTTTCTGAAGTATCCATTTGTTTCTCAGCTTTGGAATTAGAGGTGTAGAAAATAAATGGGACTCAACAGCCTAAGATTTTGTTTAAAAAGATGTTCTTATTTATTTATATAAAAAAAATTTCTAAATTTTTTTTTTTGCAAGAAACTGTATGTCAACATTTTCATTTTTGATAGATAAATTTTATATTTGGGATTTTGATTATTAAGTTGTTTCTCCACCAGAATTCCTTATGGATTTTTGTAGTAATCTCTATTTAATGTGTTTAATTATTTGCTTTCCATTTATATTTATTTTGGGATTTCTTTTTTAAGAGAATGGCACCTGTGACAGCATACTGTTAATATTACCCTTGTATCGTACTTTACCATGCCGTCTCTGAAGAATATTACAGACCATTTTGGAGCATGGTGAATAACAAATTTTTACCTTAGGAGTTCACTTGAATAGTCATTTTTATATTTGTGACTGCAAGTCACTTTTAGGGGCTGTACTTTCTTAGTACTGGTAGCATTATTATCCAGTGGACTTTATAGCTTTCATTAGGTTTTCTTTTGTTTTTGTTCTTTAAAGAACATTTTACTTAACTTAGTATTTCATTTTTCATCTAATATAGATAAATATAGATGCCTTATGAGGCAGTAAGAGTTTTCTGTTTTTCCAAAGTTGAGACTGCTTTATATTTGTTTCATATTGTCTACAGCTGTAGTGTTAAATACATTAGCCACTAGCCACATGTGGTTATTTAAATAAGATAAAATAAAAATTGGCCGGGCGTGGTGGCTCACTCACGCCTGTAATCCGAGCACTTTGAGAGGCCGAGGTGGGCAGATCATGAGGTCAGGAGATCGAGACCATCCTGACTAAGACGGTGAAGCCCCATCTCTATTAAAAATACAAAAAATTAGCCGGGCGTGGTGGTGGGCGCCTGTAGTCCCAGCTACTCAGGAGGCTGAGGCAGGAGAATGGCGTGAACCTGGGAGGCAGAGTTTGCGGTGAGCCAAGATGGCGCCACTGCACTCCAGCCTGGGCGACAGAGGGAGACTCCATCTCAAAAAAAAAAAAAAAAAAAAAAAAATTAAAAATTAAGTTCTTTAGTTGCACTAGCCATATTCCAAATACTTGATGGATACATGTGGCTAGTGGCTAACATAATGGATAGCACAGATATAAAACATTTCCTCATCATATAAAGTTCTGTTGGATAGTGCTGGTCTGTAGCTTATAGGATGGTATCTTAGTCTGCTTCAGCTGCTAAAACAGAATACCATAAATTGGGTAGCTTAAACAGTAGATATTTTGACCAGGCATGGTGGCTTATGCCTGTATTCCTAACACTTTAGGAGGCCAAGGCAGGTGGATCACTTGAGCTCAGGAGTTTGAGACCAGCCTGGGCAGCATGGCAAAACCTTGTCTCTACAAAAATTAGCTGGGCATGGTGGTGCACGCCTGTAGTCTGAGCTACTTGGGAGGCTGAGGTGGGAGAATTGCTTGAACCTGCGAGGCGGAGGTTGCAGTGAGCCATGATCGCACCACTGTACTCCAGCCTGGACGACAGAGTGAGACTCTGTCTCAAAAAAAAAAAAAAAAAAACAAAAAACGAGATATTTCTCACAGTTCTGGAGGCTGGAAGTGCAAGATCAAAGTGTTGGCAAATTATGTTTCTTAAAGAGGGCCTGCTTCCTAGATTGGAAATGGCCATCTTCTCTCAGTATCCTCACATGGTAGGGAGAAAAGCAGCTCTAGTGTCTCTTCTTATAAAGGAAGTAATGCCACTGTAGGGGCTCTATTCTCATGACCTCATCTAACCCTAATTCTCTCCTAAAGGCCATGCCTCCCAATATCCTCACTTTGGGGGCTATGGCTTTATCATATGATTTTTTTTTTTTTTTTTTTTGGAGACAGAGTCTCGCTCTGTCGCCCAGGCTGGAGTGCAGTGGCACAATCTCGGCTCACTACAAGCTCCACCTCCTGGGTTCACGCCATTCTCCTGCCTCAGCCTCCTCAGTAGCTGGGACTGAGGCACCCACCACTGCGCCCGGCTAATTTTTTGTATTTTTAGTAGAGACGGGGTTTTACCATGTTAGCCAGGATGGTCTCGATCTCCTGACCTCGTGATCCACCCGCCTCGGCCTACCAAAGTGCTGGGATTACAGGCATGAGCCACCGCGCCTGGCCTATCATATGAATTTTGAGGGAACACAAACATGCAGTCTGTAGCAGATGGTAGTAGGCTGATATATTGCACTTGTTGATGTAAATCTGATAGGTTTCTTTCTCTCCAAGGACAGATTTTTAAATATTTAACAATACCAATAGTTTTTCAGGTTCTGTGAGAATTTTATAATTTGTAATTTCCAAACTTAAAATAATCTATCATCTATTTTATCCTAACAATCACAAATATATTTTTTATTTCAGATTATATATATTCCTACCACATGGAGATAATTACTGCTTTAAAAAATTTTATTTATTTTTTCATTTTATTTCACATATTGACATTAAATTTTTATTGACACATAATTGTACATATATATAGGGTACAATGTGATGTTTTAATACATGTAGTCAATGTGTAATGATCAAATCAGGGTAATTTGCATAATTATTTTTTTGTAGGGAGAAAATTCAAAATCTACTCTTCTGGGTATTTTCAAATACATAATACATTATTGTTAACTATACTTATCCTACTATGCAATAGGATACTAGAACTTATTCCTGGGTTCTACATCTGTTTATTAAACCAACCAAGGATTGGAAATATTGGAAAACAAAACTTGCGTCGGTACTGAACACGTACAGACTTTTTTCTTGTCCTTATTCCTTACACAATATAGTACAATAACTATTTGCATGACATTTACATTGGATATTATGAGTGATCTAGAGTTGATATGAAGTATATGGGAGGATGTGCAAAGGTGATGTGCAAATACTATGTCATTTTATATCAGGGACTTGAGTATCCTTTGTTATCCTCAGGAGATCCTGGAACTAGTCCCCCATGGATACTGAGGGCTGACTGTATAGTCCTATCCTTACGGAACTTTCATTCTAATGAGAGAAGACTGACTATAAATAGAATATACATAATAGGTGGTGGTAAGTACCGTGGAGAAGTAACAAATGGGGCAAAGTGAGTTACACAGCTCCATTCTTAGAAACCTTGGAGTACTTTTCTTAGTTTATACTCGTGGTGGTTTCCTTTTGTCTCCTTTATTACATGGGGCTCTGATGTGTGCCCATAGCTAGGGTGGCAGTAGGAGCTACCCGATAGTAGGGTGGCAGTAGGATCTACCTGAAAAGCATCCTGCTGATACAGGACCAAAGCATCCTGTTGTTCTCGAGCCTATAAAAAGAGCTAATGGTCTTGCTTCTCTTAACTGTGGCCTCCTACACTGTGTTTTGGACAATTGGTGATGTCTTGGATATTCTGTTTCTTTGGAACTTTGAATATACAACACTTTACTAGGGAATTAGCAATGGAAGCAGAGCAAAAATGTACAGAGGAAACAGAATGCATAACTCTGATGGAATTGAAGTCATGAGGCAGCAGAAAGCTTAAATAGGCAGAGTGGGAGGGTTAGAGGGAATTTAATTGGGAGTGACAGAAGTAGTAGTTAATGGAGCCAGAATGCTTGAGTCATATAATTGCAAAGCAGAGTTGGGAGCAACAGATGCTAAAGAGTAGTTGCTGTAGTTCCTCTTTGGGTCGTAGGAGCAGGTGTCATATTACTATATAGCTACTGAATGAAGAAGAATTCTTAGTGAGGCCTGGGTGAACAGCTCTTCTTAGTATTCTGTGTGACCCCATTTGACCTTTTAACAAATCTCTAAGTAAATAAATAGCCCCTAAGGTAAACTAAGTTTTTCTCTGCTATTTTTTTGCTTGAGAGAGCTATAACTGTAATAGACTTATATTTCTGAACATTTTGGTGTTTGCCAATATTTGGTAATATTTATGTTTCCTATATTTGTAATGAACATTCTTCTTCCTGTACATTTTTTGTTAAATTATTGTTTCATGCATAAAAGTTCACCTTTTATTGTATAAAATTGCCCCAGATTAATTTATACACATTGGCAATGGGTAAATAGAATTTTTCACATTATTAAAAACTGAAGGATGCCCATGTAAGCAAAAAAAAAAAAAAAAACCCACAAAAATAAACCCAAACCCCTCAAACAATTTAAACCACAAAACATTTTACATATACTTACTAGTTTATTCTGAGAATTTTCTCGCCTTCAAGGATTAAATTACACTGTAAAGTGTGGTAGTATATCCATTTGATGTCTTTACTGGTGAATTAAGGGCCTTAATATAAAATTGCTTCAGATGTCTCTAATTTTTATAATGTTTAAATTAAAATATAATATTTAGAAAATTACAATACTACTAAGGCTGTAGCTTGAGGACTAATCATAAAATGAATACATCACTGTAATTGCTACCCAGATAGAAGAAGTAGAGTGTTACCAGCACCAGAAACTTGTTTACCAGATGTTACCCACAACCTTCTCATCCTGACTACTTGCACCATAGATTACTTTTGCCTATATTTGAATATTACTTAAATGGGTAAATGCAGCATATATTCTTTTTTGTCTGGCTTCTTTCACTTGATTATATTTGTAAAATATATCCATATTGTTTATAGCAAAAATTTGTACATTTCAATTGCTGTACAGTGTGCTACTGTATGAATATACATCTACTTAGCTATTTTCTGCCTATGGACATTTGACTTATTTCCAGTTTGGGGCTATTATGAGTAGTTTTTCTGTGAACATTCTTGTAGATGTCATTTGGAACATGTATTTGCTTTTCTGTTGGGTATATACTTGGTAGTGGAATTGCTAGGTCATTGAATATGCATACATTCTGCATTAGCAAGTACTTCTTTTTTTTTTTTTTGAGACCCAGTCTCACTCTGTTGCCCAGGCTGGAGTGCAGTGGCACAATCTCAGCTCACTTCAACCTCTGTCTCCTGGGTTCAATTCTTTTGCCTCAGCCTTCTGAGTAGGTGGGACTACAGGCATGAGCCACCATGCATGGCTAATTTTTGTATTTTTAGGTTTTAGGGTTTTGCCATGTTGGCCAGGCTGGTCTCAAACTCATGAACTCAAGTGATTCGCCTGCTTGGCCTCCCAAAGTGCTGGGATTACAGGTGTGAGCCACTGCACCAGCCCATTAGCAGGTATTTCTAATAGATTTTGAAAATCATTGTACCAATCTACCCTCCTACCCACAGTCCGCAAAAGTTACCTTACATCTTTGCCAACACTTTGTGTTGTCAGCCTTTTAAATTTTAGTCATTTTGGTGGATATATAATAGTATTTCATTGTAGCTTTATTTTGAATTTTTGTGATGCAAAAATTAAAAGATTAGACAACTTCTCATAACATTGGATATTTGGATATCCTTTCTCAAATGGTTAAATCTTTTGGCCATTTTTCTGGTGGTTGCCTTTTTTTTTAAATACCATTTAATAGATTTTAAAAATATGGTGGATCTGGGGACTTCCATTGGTTAAATAGGAGGTACATATTCACTCGCAATTTTTGGCTTTTTTTGTCACTGTTTGTGATGTCTTTTGATGAATAGAAGTTCCTAATTTTGATGAAGGTAACATTTGCATTCTTTTTTTTTTATGATTAGAATTTTTTTGTTTTCTGTTTGAGAAAATTTTTCTTTAACCCCGTGTTGTCAATTTTATCTTCCAGAAGTTTAGATATATTACTTTTAAAAGTTAATAATTAATGCCTACACTGTACCTGGAATTGATTTTTATGTGTATTGTAAAATAAGGACAAAGATTTATTATTTACAATGTCAAATTGACTCAGCATCATTCATTGAAAAGACTTCTTTCATCACTTTTGTCATAAATCAAGTGGTCTTTTTCTTGTCATATTGCATGGTCAAGGACCTCTATTATATGTTGAATAGAAGTGTTGAAAATAGGCTGTCTTATCCTGCTCCTAATGTCAGAGGGAAGGTTTTTAACATGTCACCATTAAGGAAGATATTTGTTATAGTTTTTTTTTTAATGACACTCTTTATCAAATTAAGAACTTTCTCTTTACTTCCTAATTTGCCAAGAGGTTTTATGAAATTATTAGTGAATATCCCAAATTTAAATACAAATTTTGTTGAAGTACAATTTGTATGCAAGATTTTGCCATTCTTAAAGGCTTGACTTGAATGCTTTGATATTTGCATACACTTGCATAAGTATCACTGAAAACAAATATACCCATCTCCTCAGAAAGTTCTCTTGATTCTTTTTCATTCTTTGTCCCTCCTTCCCATAGAGGCAAGTATTTTAAATTTTTATTGCCATAATATTTTCCTATTTTTTGACTTTATGTAATTGGGATTATATAGTATATAATATGTTTCTTTTTTGTTTGACTCAATAAAATGTTTATGACATTTATCCATGTATTTCATTGCATAAATATACCAAATGTACAAATTATATATACAACATGTAAAGTGTACAATTGATTGATTACTTGAGATGGAGTCTCGCTCTGTTGCCCAGGCTGGAGTGCAGTGGCACGATCTTGGCTCACTACAACCTCCACCTCCCGGGTTCAAGAAATTCTCTTGCCTAAGCCTCCCTAGTAGCTGGGATTAACAGACACCCACCTCCATTCCTGGTTAATTTTTTTGTACTTTTAGTAGAGATGGGTTTTTGCCATTTTGGCCAGGTTGATCTCAAACTCCTGGCCTCGAGTGATCTGCCCACCTCAGCCTCCCACAGTGCTGGGATTACAGGCATGAGCCACTGTGCCTGGCAAAGTATACAATTTAGATTATTGTTTTCAGCTTTTGGACGTAATGAATAAAGCTGCTTTGAACGTTTTTGTATGAGCCTTTTTGTGTGCTATAAACATACATAAGAATAGAACTGCTGAGTCCTAGAATAGGTACATGTTTACCTTTATATGAAACTGCCAAACAGTTCTCCAACATATTTTTTTATCTTACACTTTACCAGTTGTGTATGAGAATTCTAATTGCTCCACATTCTTGACCATATTCAATATGGTCAGTATCTTTGATTTAACCATTTTAGTGGGTGGGTATAAAATGATACATTGTGTTTTTTTGTTTTTGCATTTCACAAATGATTAATGATGTGAAGCACCTTTTAATGTTTTTACAGAGTGCTTGAATATATTTTGTTAAGTATCTATCTTTTTACACTTTTAGTGGGTTGGTCTTTTTATTCTTTTTTTTTAAATCAGCGTATTTTAGGAGATACACGTACACACACAGCAATAATCCTTTGCATTACAAATATTTTCTCCTACTCTCTAGCTTGGTCTATTCATATTCTTCTTTTTTTTGAGACTGAGTTTCGCTCTTGTTGCCCAAGCTGGAGTGCAATGGCACGATCTCAGCTCACTGTACCCTCTGCCTCCTTGGTTCAAGCGATTCTCCTGCCTCAGCCTCCCGAGTAGCAGGGATTACAGGTGTGTGCCATCACGCCCAGCTAATTTTTTGTATTTTTAGTAGAAACAGGGTTTCACCATGTTAGCCAGGCTGGTCTCGAGCTCCTGACCTCAGGTGATCTGCCCGCCTCTGCCTCCCAACGTGCTGGGATTACAGGCTTGAGCCACCACGCCTGGCCTTACATTCTTAATGTTGTCTTTTGATATGTTTTATCAGATACCTGAATTACTTTTCGTCCTTTTTGCTGGATTTTTAGAAAGTCACATGAATTGACTTGAATATTAAACCTATCTTGCCTTCCTGGAATACATTTTACATGATTGTGATATCTTTTCCTTTTATATATATATTGCTGGATTCCATTTGCTAATATTTTCTTTGGAACATTTTGTATCTGTGTTCATGAGAGATAGATATAGTTTGCTGTTTCCAGCTTTTGGAAACATATGTTTAGATCATTGATTAAAACATTTTTTTGTAATATATGCATTTAACTCCGTAAATTTTCTACTAAATACTAAATTTTCTACTTTAGCTACAGTCACAAGTTCTAATTTATTGTATTTTCATTATCATTCAGTTAACATTTTCTAATTTCTGTTGTGTTTTTTTCTTTGATCTAAGGATTACTTATAGGTATCTTGCTTTATTTTCAGACATTCAGTGGTGTTCAGATTATTTTTGAGAATTTATTTGTAACAGTTCCACTAGGATTAGAGAACATATGCTATATGATTTTAGGTTTTTGACATTTATTGAGACTTGATTTACAGATTTGCATATGTCAACTTTTTAAACATTATTTGTATACTTGACTGCATTTTTTGTTGTGGATCCAACATAGGTAAATTAGTTTATTAATTTTGTTGTTCTAATATTCTCTATCCTTATTGATCTTCAAAAATTGGCTGTGTAGTATCAGTTACTGGAAAAGAGATGTTGAAATCTCCGAGTGTGATTGTAGATTTGCCTGTTTCTCCTTTTAGTTTTGTAATTTTTTGCTTTATGTATTTGGAGGAATGTCACTAGGCATGAGCACACTTAGAATTATTGTATCGGCTTGGTAGATTTCCCCATTTGTTATTATTAATTCTTTTTTTTAATCTTCAACTTTTATTTTAAGTTCCGGGGCTACATGTGCAGGATGTGCAGGTTTGTTACATAGGTAAACGTGTGCCATAGTGGTTTGCTGCACCGATTATCCCATCACCTAGGTATTAAGCCCAGCATCCATTAACTATTCTTCCTGATGCTCTCCCCCTGCCACCCAGGCCCCAAAGTGTGTTGTTCCCCTAGGTGTGTTGTTCCCCCACATGTGTCCATGTGTTCCCATCATTCAGCTCCCACTTGTAAGTGAGAACATGCAGCATTTGGTTTTCTGTTTCTGCATTAGTTTGCTGAGGATAATGGTGAAATGTCCTTTTTATCTCCAGTAATGTTCCTTTATTTTATTTTTTTTTATTTTTAGTTTTTGAGACAGAGTCTTGCTCTATTGCCCAGGCTGGAGTGCAGTGGCATGATCTCAGCTCACTGCAATCTGCACCTCCCGGATTCCAGTGATTTTCACGCCTGAGCCTCCCGAGTAGCTGGGATTACAGGCGTGCGCTACCACGCCTGGCTAATTTTTTGTATTTTTAGTGGAGATGGGGTTTCGCTATATTGGCCAGGCTGGTCTTGAACTCCTGGCCTCAAGTGATCCATCTGCCTTGGCCTCCCAAAATGCTG